>NC_083337.1:49496438-50096438 GCF_019175385.1 Lycium barbarum
GAAAGGTAAATAAGCTACAACATGTCTCTTTTATCTCTCTGTAGTACCAAGGACATAGGAAGGGTTTATGGGCCCTCGGGAAGTATAACATGACACTCAGAAGTTATGCCACAATTGGACGAGATCTACTTGATAAATCTTTAGTTATAAGTTTCGTTACGCTCTTACTATATATGGAATCATGCCAAGAAAAGAAGCAACAACCTTAACATACCTCAATCCGTTACGATCCAACAACGATGATCAATCCATAGATACCGATAAAAAATAAATAGGCACTCAAAACAAGTACATGTTCGAGAATCATTAAAAAACTCCTTATCAATCTCGACTCCTTTCAAACTTGTCGTAACTAGTACGCCAATCCTATAACAAGGAAAGGCACATACGAATTCAGGTGGTGCTAGTATATTACGTATATCAAACGATAATTCGGTTCTAAAATGAATCGGATAGCATTTCCCCTATCCTGTAACAAATACAATACATCCAACAGCCAACAATAACAACAACCTCATGAAGCATTTCTAAACTCAAACTATCAAGACACAAGAATGTACATCAAAGCAGCCCCAATATACACTTCATATACGATACTTATACTCATTCTCTCTTCATATTTATGCAAAAAAAACCTTATCAATATCAACTACTATCCATATGCAAGAAAAATCCATCAACAACATGATTCCAAACAGCCCACATGGCTAACAAAAGTTCTAATACAAGTTTTAGCTTTCTTCGCAATTTCTACCTTCAACAAGTGAGCTAAAAGCTAAATAAGCTCAAGGAAATGGAGATGAGATGAAAAATTACCTCAAGAGCTGAAGAAAACACCAATACAGAGGTTACTTTACTATGAAGTACTTTTTAAATCCACCATAAGAAGCGAAACTAGAATGCAATAAGCAATCCGAGACTTCCGACACTTAAATCACCCTTCTAACCTTTGATTTACCTTGGGTTATCTTAGAATTGGTTGGAGAGGGTTTTTGAGGTGTGTGGGGTCTGAGTATAATGAGAAATAAAATGAAATGGATGAAGGACCAAAATATATACACCAAGAAGATTCCACCGCCCCTAATATACAGTCCGTATATCTGGACCGTAAACCAGCCACAGAATTCCACCCCCCACTGTTTCAATTATATGGTGGGGGTCCCTCTATTTTACAGTCTATGTATCACCCCTCCAAATTCAATCTTCGTCGAAATGTATTCTCATCGATTCGTTTAACCTCTAATCCTTCCAATACTAACTAAACATGAACTTAAACTCTTATATACTTGAGGTTAACATGGTTAAACACTTGCAACCTTAGACACAAACTCAATTCCCAATCAACACAAGTCAAACATACAATAAAACATTACGCACAAAAATACGAGTTGTAACATCCTTCCTCCCTTAGGAACATTCGTCCTGGAATGTTAAACTCTTAGAAGTCTCAAGAAATCCCGGAAGAGTCTCCCCTGTAACTATATCACAACCAACCTGCCTTGCAGTGCAACAACAAAACATAATGCCATCTGGGGCCACCACCATTAACAACACCAATGGCCTCACACGACCAACGAAAATAACTATCAACTTAGTACTTAGCTGAAGGCGATGGTACCTTAGTCTGAACCTTCTTTGTGGTCAGAAACAGGCTAGTGTATCTAGATATTTCATACCTTCCTCAATCGCTCAAGTCATCTCCCTAACGTTCTTCTAAAGTCATTTCACTGAGGGTACGTCTTTGGTCTGTAACCTACAAACCTGGCGGACTAGGATAGCAATAGGAACCTCTTCTCTATAACCTGGTTATCATCAATGTTACACCTCGAAAACAAATTTCATTCATGGACAGTGAATAGACTGACGAAGGGCGTGACGTATACGACGTTTTGATAAGTAATAAATGACATTCAATAATTGTAAATGAGATTTCAAAGACATGTGAAGTAAGAGACGAAAGTTGTTAAGGAAGACAAGGCATACATTATGTATCAGAAGGGATTTATGAGTAATGATGTATGATGATTTAATGATGCTTTGGAGAAGAGTTATAATGTCCCTTAGATTGTTAATGAACTGATAAACAAGTGTTAAGAAGGTTCCATTAGGATTGACGATCAAACGAGTCGACGAGAACGAAATCGGAACAGCTGGGCATTATACGGCCTAACATACTGGCCGTATAAATTATACTGGCCGTATGTTAGGCCGTATATTTATCCAAGATGGGCAACCTTCACTGGACCAAACATACAGGCAGACATACGGCCCATATAAAAGATACGGACCGTATGTTGGTCCGTATGTCCGTGACGGGTCAGAATTTGTGTATTAATAAGGGATCCAAGTCTTATTTCATTTCATTTCCCTTCACTCCCCTTCTCTCTAGACTCTCTCTAGAACACTTCTCCTACAAGAGTTCAAGAGATATTGGTGATCAACTTCATCAAACCAAGTGAATCAAGTGCAAGAAACTCATTAAAGTTCATCCAAGACAAGGAATCCAAGTGAAGGTGAAACTAGGGTTTTGCTCAAGTGAGGATTTTCCACCAAAGGTCCATTCCTACACCATCTAAGGTAATATTTATGGTATTTACATGTTTTTTAAGGTATTTGAAAGTTGAAACACTTGGATTGTAGAAGAATATAGAAAAATGGGTCATGAATGTGGGAATAGTGTCATTTTGAGTAATAGCTTGAATTGAGTCACGATTCTTGATTTGTTGTCATATGGTTATGTTATAAATGATATTAAGGACATGGGATAAGCGTTATATGTGTTACACCTCGGAAATTTCTCCGTACTTGTATAATGAGTGGAATGATGAAAAGTTGAGTGAATGATGTTTTACTAAGTCGGGAATGGCTAATTAAGAATTTTTGGAAATAAGAAAGTCGCGGAAATGTTTTCAGCACAGTGGTCGTATATGGCACTATACGGCCCGTAAAGTGATTTACGGACCGTATAGTGCAGTCGTCCTCCAGCTGGTCAAAAATCCCAACCTTCTGAAAATGTTGAATATGGTTAAATACGACCCAGTTTACGGCCCGTAAACTGGTTTACGGTCCGTAAACCAGGTCGTAAACTACCATGTCCATCAACCAAAACTTTCTGTCTTTGAAATGGTTAAACACGACTTGGAGGATGGCCCGTAAACTGGTTTACGGACCGTAAACCTCAGTCGTAAATTGCCATAATCCCCAGCCAAACTTTCTGTTTTTGGAATGCTTAAAAACGACCACAGTGGACGGACCGTAAATCAAAATACGGTCCGTATATGGTGGTTTACGACCACTGTTCATCTCGACAAGAATTCATTAAAGATCAGATTTTGTGATTTTAAAAAGGGACTTAGGCTTCATATTACTTCATTATTCATCCAACAACTCAAGAAACTTCTAGACCTCTCCACATACTCCATCTATAGAAATCCCAAAGAATCAAAAGAGCATCAAGACCAACAACACCAAATTCATGAAATCAAGTGTAAGAACACAACAAAGGATCTTCTAAGTCAAGAAATTCCCAAGAAGGTGGAACTAGGGTTTTGGCTAATTGAAGTATTTCAACTTAAGGATTGTTCAACCATCATCCAAGGTAAGTTTCATGATTTTTCCATGTTGTTTGAAGTATTGGAAAGCTTAGACACTTGAAATGTAGAAGAACATAGAAATGGGTCATTATTGAGTGAATAGTGACATAAATGAATGATAGTGGAATTGGACTATGAATATTAAAGTGTTGTGAGTACTAATACATTATAAATGATGTTTATATCATGAAACAAGCATTAAATGCATGAAAACGCAAGGATGAGCTAGAAGTAGAAATAAGGGAAAATTGGAGGAAAATGGTGAATTTTGCCAAATGTACGTAAATGACGATTGTCGATCATGATATTGCGAATAATATTATGAATATTGGGAGTTGATATAGAACGCGATAAAAGTAGTATGAGTGAAGGAAGCGTTGTCCGACTTCTTCTAGAATTAGCGACGCGTTCTTATAGTTAGCTCACTAATGTTGATACGAATTCTCTTATGAAGGTAACGACGTGATGTCGACGGAGAACAAGTGAGAAATATCTTAGCTAAGCGACCAAGGTATGTGAGGCTAGTCCTTCTTTCTAATGGCATGAATCTTTTGACTTGCATCCCTATCACTTTCATGAGTTCTTATATTCTAAGAAGTTAAAAGCTTATACTTATGAATGTCTATATGAGATAAGTTATACGATATGATGACACTAGAATGATGATGATGCTATTCCTTGCCTACACTCACCTTATGTACTAGTCCATTCAAGGTGAGGCGGAATGACCATGATGGTTCCATAATGTAATCGGGGGATCACGACCTTACGTCACCCCGATAGAGTAAAGTTGATCATGAGTCTTATATACACATTATGGTAAGATAAGTATTTTATGATAAGCATATTACTATGAGCATTTACATTGAGCATATCATGAGCATTTCACACCGGGCCTAGTTGGCCGGGCAGACACCGCTTCAGCGGGCAGCGATACGGATACACCACGACCTACGGGCGTGGGCAGACACCACTAGTGGGCGGCATGAGATGTTACCCCGGACGTGGGAGGCCTGGACGCGGGCTAATATTATTGATTATCACACCGTTCCGACATGGACGGGCAGCTTGCATATGATGCATACATGTCATGATGATGAGTATGAGTAAGATAGCATGCATTGCTTCATTTATGATTATCAGTCAGATCCAGATGTCTCATGTTGATGTTATCCTTATATTACTGATGTTTCCTTTCATTATGTATGCCTCTCATACTCGGTACAATATTCGTATTGACGTCCTTTCTTCGGACGCTGTGTTCATGCCCACAGGTAGACAGGGAGGAGAGCTTGGCCCAGGTCCTCAGTAGCTGTCAGCTGATAGATAGCACTCCATTGTTCGGAGGTGCTTATGGCTATTCTTTTGATGTACAATCATATATGCATATTTTGGGCATGACGGAGTCTTGTTCCGTCCATGTATTCATTATGTTAGTAGGGGCTCGTAGATACGCAGTGTGGGTTAGAAGGTCTCACAAGATGTTTTCATATGTATGTATATTATTTTGATGGCCGAGAGGCAAATGTATATAAAGTATTTATGTTTGGATTAAATATGATTTTCCTACAATTGGTATTTAAAATTGATAAAAGAGTATTAAATGAGCAAGATAAGTATTAGAGTGAGCGGTGCTCGGTAACTAGCTCCGGGTATCCGTCGCGGCCCCTGGCTGGGTCGTGACAATATGCAAGAAAACGTACTAGTATACTATGACCATGATTATGGATGAATTGAAGTGGAATTGTGAAATAAGGATAATGTAGATGAATGAAGATTGTTGGTTATGATATTGTAAACGTTATTATAAATGTTTGGCAGTTGATATACAATATGGGGAAAGTTGTATAAACAAAGGAAATGCTGCCCAATTTTTTCTAGCTTTAGTAAGCACGTTCATGTAATCGATTAGCTAATGTGAATGAGAATTCTCTTGAAAGTAGAAACATGAGCATTGATGGAGAACAATCAAGCGATGGAATTGTTAAACGAAAGAGGTATGTAAGGCTAGTCCCTTCTTTCTAAGGCATGAATCCTATGATATGATATTTCCTCCTTCTTCATGATTTTCCTAGGTATCGAAAACTATGAGTCTACGATTATAAAGAGCTTCATACAAGATAAAGGAAAGAGATATGTTACGAGCAAGGCAATACTGATGATGAATATAAGTCTAGAAGTCCTAAAGCTCAGGATATGACATTCCTACGAAGCTAATGATCCTTATGTAGTTCCTATGATAACATTTTCCCTACTTTTTCATGACTTTCTTATATTCTGGAAACGGAGAGTCTATGTTCATGAATAGCCACATGAGATAAAGATAAGAGATACATTATGAGTAGGATAATGAAGATGATGAGCTTAAGTCTAAAAATTCTAGAGTTCATGGTATAATGTTTGTACAAAGCCAACGATGTTAACTATGGTCTATTGATGCTGTTCGTTGTACACACTTAACTTACATGCTAATTCCTTCAAGGTGAGGCAGAATGCTTATGAATGCTCCATAATGAAATCGGGGGTTCTCGACCTTATGTCACCCCGATATTGTTATAGATTGTCTATAAGCTCTAATTCATGTCTTATGACCAATGTTCCAAAAAATTACGAGTCTATGTTCATAGAGGATTTCATATGAGATAAAGGTAAGAGATATGCCATAGATGCGAGGATGGTAATGATGAGCCTAAGTCAATAGATTATTAAGTCTATCATACGATATTTATACGAAGTTCATGCTACGAATATGATATGATTTTCATAGGTTGTCTTTAAATTCAAATGTATGCTTTATGAAAAGGTTATGATAAGCTTATGAGATGTATGTGATGGCAATGATGAATATGAGATATACTGAGCCTTGTTATGATGTATGTGATATTGTCGAGCCACTACCTGGCCGAATACGGAATATATGTATGTGATATTGTCGAGCCACTATGTGGCCGAATATGGATATTGTCGAGCCACTACGTGGCCGAATACGGATAATGTTTTATGTGTATGAGCAGATACGGTACTACGATAATGAATTATATGACACAATGATGTATACACTATGATTATTCATGTACTGTGACACGCAGGTTTTTTCTTCAGCTTATGACTTATGATTTCTCTATCATGTTCTTTTCATTCACGTCTTACATACTCAGTACAATGTTTGTACTGATGTCCGTTTTCTTTGTACGCTGTGTTCATGCCCATAGGTAGACAGGGAGGTGATCCAGATTTATAGAAGCCGATAAGCAGACTTTTGAAAGCACTCCATTATTCCGGAGGTTTCACTGATTTACTATTTTATGTACATGTATGTTTTGGGCACGATGGGGTCCTGTCCCGTCCATATGTCTAGTTCTCTAGTAGAGGCTCGTAGATACGTATGTGTGGGTAGTATGATCTCACGATTTTGATAAGCGTATATTTGTATATATGTATGTGTGTATTATTTTGATAGCCGAAGGGCTTCTGTATATAAAGGTAATTATGTTTCCAAATGAAAAGTGATTTTCCTATGATTTGAGTATGAATTTGATGAATAAACAGTTAACAAGTATGATGAGTAGCAGAATGGGCGGTGCTCCGTGGTTAGCCCCGGTTACCCGACATGGCCCCTAGTCGGGTTGTGACAAAAGTTTTATCAGAGCAGTTCAGTCCTAGGAAGTTTCTACGAGCCATGTCTAGTAGAGTCTTGTTTATGGTGTGTTGCGCGCCACATCTATAAACAGGAGGCTACAGGGAATTTAGGATGGTTACTCTTCTTTCATCTCTAAGACCGTGCGATAGAGCTAAGCCATAGGAAATGAGATTCCTTATACTAACCCCTGATTACAGCAGAAGAACGATATTGACCGAAGAAAATGATTGATGATGTTGAAGTTACAGAGGTAAGTCACTTCACTGAGACTACGTTATCAGGGTACGTATTCATATGTTAATGGATTGGTTGCCATACAGGTAAGTCAGTGTTCATATGATAGAGAAATTGAGTAAATGTGTCTCTTGATGATAAGTTCAGTTATAAGTTGGTAACGAAGCAAATTGAATGAATCAGAACAAAGGTAAGCGACGGTACGAAAGATGTGTGTCGAGTAAGGTAAGAATATTGAGGTATAATTGAAATGTAAAGCTGAAGGATGAAAGGGAAAGTAAATAGCAAGGGATAACAGGGCAGATCGCTGGTACATCTCGAAGTGCGATATATGAGGTAAGTTTCGACATCATTGTGCTTTTAGTTGAAAGTGCGAGCCCTGTGTGGCTGAGATATGTCGTATATATATATTGTCCCTGTGAGGCATTGCTGGTATTTGCTGCGTGCAGGTTTTGGGACAGTAAGAAATATAGAGGAAACTCTGCCGAAATTTTCCTAGAATCCAAAGGAGATAAGATATAAGCTTGTAATATGTCCTAACGAGTAAAGATGATGTGCAAAAAGTAATGGCAGGACGAGATTAAGTTAGGAGTATCGTTAACAACTAAAAGAGATGAGTTAAATACTATTGAATTTATAGTAATGGCAATTATAGGAGCGACATTGATGCGGTAAAGGGAAATGCTTGGTAGTACTAAAACGTGACATAGAAGAGAAAGGGTAACCCCAATAGAGTGTGATACTGAAGTATTGATTGGATGGATAAGTACAAGTAAAATACGACAAGTCTATTAGCAAAATAAAGTAACAGCATGACTGAGGCAGGGGTATGAAATACAAAGGGGTATAACGAATGTGAATCCATTGGTAAAACAACTTATATGGTAAGTGTAATTGGGCTGATCAGAAAGAGTAACAGGTTGAGTGTGCTGACTTCGCAAGGTTTATTCTACTTTATGAGCAGGCTTGGGAACGAGGTAAAGAAGTGGCACTCTATAGCGTTGATTATGATCAAGATATAATGAGAACGTAACAAGAACTATAATACAAAGTATAGCGAGGAAACGACAAAAGATGAGTATGTTAAGACTTCACACATGAATTATTGTAGCTATTAATTATGGGAAACGACATGAATAAGGAGTAGTATAGTAAGGGATATATGAATTCAAGATTTGAAGGTGAGGCAACGGATTTGCGAATGGTACAAGTAAAACCCTTAAAGGGAGGAAGCAAGTAAAGAGAATACAAGTGCAGAGATTGAAATGATGGACCCTAAGGTGTGACAGATATAGACTCTAAAGCAAAGAGTGAGAGTTACGCAGAAATGAGTCTAATGACTAGTGAATAAATGAACACAAATTGAGCAAGCATCTGAGACTGTACGTGAAATCATTTGTGGAGACCTTGAACCATGTGACATTGAGGGCGAATAACTCAAGGGGTATTGTAAAGGATGGCGATGTTATACTAGAATAGAGGCAAAGACACTAATGGTAAAGTCGTAATTAATGATATTACGATTTATAAGCGACAATTAAGAAAGAGGCCTAAGGTTTTCCATAGTAGAACATAAGATATGATAATCAAAGGAAAGAAATAAAGGAAGGAAGATAGCATGACGAGATAAGTTACTACAGATAGACAAAAGAGTTTAGGTATATACAATCATCGAGCCTAGCCATGGTCGGGTACGCGAAACACCGAACCTTCGTGGTAGGATATGCTATGTAAATGCTATGTATATGAATATGTATATGAATATGTCTATGGATACGATATGTAAATGAGTACGATTATGAATACGGATACAGATATGGATACATGTATAGGTATAGATGTGTATGTACACGAATCACGCAAGAACGATTATGTAACTTGCAAGTATTTATGCGTCGCAAATGAAACCAAGGGGGTACTCAAAAAGAGGAGTAAGAGGTAAGCAAGAATAGTGTGGTCATGATACTTCGGGTCAGTTAAAGGAAAATATATGGTGAATTGAGTTGAAATGTTGAGTTGGGATTATCGTTAAGGATAAATAGGATAATTACTTAGACTATGATAAAAGTACATGCTATATGCTTCCTACGGTAGCCCTGGGGGTGCGACAACTTACGAATGCAATAAGATCATTGAATGATGAGGGGCATGACATGATAGATGAGTCCTAGTTAGAATTGATTCGTTATAAGATCATCATAACCAGTATACTTGTACAGGGCCGATTCAACATTCGAGGACGAATGATCCCAAAGGGGGGAGAATGTTACACCTCGAATTTTTTTTCGTTCATGCACAGTGAATAGACTGACAAAGGGCGTGACGTATATGGCGTTTTGATAAGTAAGAAATGACATTCGATGATTCTAAATGAGATTTCAAAGACATGTGAAGTAGGAGACGGAAGTTGTTAAGGAAGGCCAGGCATACGCTATATATAGGAAGGGATTTACGAGTAATGATGTATGATGATTTAATGATGCTTTGGAGAATAGTTATAACGTCCCTTATATTTTTAATGAAGTGATAAACAAGTGTTAAGAAGGTTCCATAAGGATTGGAGATCAAATGAGTCGACGAGAACGCAATCGGAACAGCTGGGCATTATATGTCCCAACATACTGGCCGTATAAATTATACTAGCCGTATTTTAGGCCGTATATTTATCCAAGTTGGGCAACCTTCACTGGACCAAACATACGGCCAGACATACGGCCCGTATAAAAGATACGGACCGTATGTTGGTCCGTATGTCCGTGAAAGGTCAGAATTTGTGTATTAATAAGAGATCCAAGTCTTATTTCATTTTATTTCCCTTCACTCACCTTCTCTCTAGACTCTCTCTAGAACACTTCTCCTACAATAATTCAAGAGATATTGGTGATCAACTTCATCAAACCAAGTGAATCATGTGCAAGAAACTCATTAAAGTTCCTCCAAGACAAGGAATCCAAGTGAAGGTAAAACTAGGGTTTTGCTCAAGTGAGGAGTTTCCACCCAAGGTTCATTGCTACACCATATAAGGTAAGATTTATTATATTTCCATGTTTTTTAAGGTATTTGAAAGTTGAAACACTTGGATTGTAGAAGAATATAGAAAAATGGGTCATGAATGTGAGAATAGTGTCATTTTGAGTAATAGCTTGAATTGAGTCATGATTCTTGATGTGTTGTGACATGGTTATGTTATAAATGATATTAAGGACATGGGATAAGCATTATATGCAAGAAAACGTACTAGTATACTATGACCATGATTATGGATGAATTGAAGTGGAATTGTGAAATGAGGGTAATGTAGATGAATGAAGATTGTTGGTTATGATATTGTGAACATTATTATAAATGTTTGGGAGATGATATACAATATGGGGAAAGTTGTATAAACAAAGGAAATGCTGCCCAATTTTCTCTAGCTTTAGTAATCACGTTCATGTAATCGATTAGCTAATGTGAATGTGAATTCTCTTGAAGGTAGAAACTTAGCATTGAAGGAGAACAATCAAGCGATGGAATTGTTAAACGAAAGAGGTATGTAAGGCTAGTCCCTTTTTTCAAAGGCATGAATCCTATGATATGATATTTCCTCCTTCTTCATGATTTTCCTACGTATTGAAAACTATGAGTCTATGATTATAAAGAGCTTCATACAAGATAAAGGAAAGAGATATGTTACGAGCATGGCAATACTGATGAAGAATATAAGTCTAGAAGTCCTAAAGCTCAGGATATGACATTCCTACGAAGCTAATGATCCTTATGTAGTTCCTATGATAACATTTTCCCTACTTCTTCATGACTTTCTTATATTCCGGAAACGAAGAGTCTATGTTCATGAATAGCCACATGAGATAAAGATAAGAGATATATTATGAGCACGATAATGAAGATGATGAGCTTAAGTCTAAAAATTCTAGAGTTCATGGTATAATGTTTCTACAAAGCCAACGATGTTAACTATGATCTATTGATGTTGTTCGTTGTATACACTCACCTTACATGCTAATTCCTTCAAGGTGAGGCAGAATGCTTATGAATGCTCCATAATGAAATCGGGGGTTCTCGACCTTATGTCACCCCGATATTGTTATAGATTGTCTATAAGCTCTAATTCATGTCTTATGACCAATGTTCCGAAAAATTACGAGTCTATGTTCATAGAGGATTTCATATGAGATAAAGGTAAGAGATATGCCATAGATGCGAGGATGGTAATGATGAGCCTAAGTCGAGAGATTATAAAGTCTATCATACGATTTTTATACGAAGTTCATGCTACGAATATGATATGATTTTCATAGGTTGTCTTTAAATTCAAATGTATGCTTTATGAAAAGGTTATGATAAGCTTATGAGATGTATGTGATGGCAATGATGATGATGAGATATATCGAGCCTTGTTATGATGTATGTGATATTGTCGAGCCACTACGTGGCCGAATACGGAAGATATGTATGTGATATTGTCGAGCCACTACGTGGCCGAATGCGGATATTGTCGAGCCACTACGTGGCCGAATACAGATAATGTTTTATGTGTATGAGCAGATACAGTACTGTGATGATGAAATATATGACACAATGATGTATACGCTATGATGATTCATGTACTATGATTATGTATGAAATGTATCCATCCTTAAAAGTCACGCAGGTTTTGCCTTCACCTTATGACTTATGATTTCTCTATCATGTTCTTTTCATTCACGCCTTACATACTCAGTACAATGTTCGTACTGACGTCCGTTTTCGTTGGACGCTGTGTTCATGCCCACAGGTAGACAGGGAGGCTATCCAGATTTATAGAAGCCGATAAGCAGACTTTTGAAAGCACTCCATTATTCCGGAGGTGCCACTGATTTACTATTTTATGTACATATATGTTTTGGGCACGATGGGGTCCTGTCTCGTCCATATGTCCAGTACTCTAGTAGAGGCTCATTGATACGTATGTGTGGGTAGTATGGTCTCACGATTTTGATAAGCGTATATATGTATATATGTATATATATATGTGCGTATTATTTTGATAGCCGAAGGGCTTCTGTATATAAAGGTAATTATGTTTCCAAATGAAAAATGATTTTCCTATGATTTGAGTATGAATTTGATGAATAAACGCTTAACGAGTATGATAAGTAGCAGAATGAGTGGTGCTCGGTGGTTAGCCCCAGGTACCCGTCATGGCCCCTAGTTGGGTCGTGACAATCAACTCATAATTCGGGAGGAATCTCCAATGCACTTGTGAAGTATGGTTCATGGAAATACGGATGCACTGCTTCAAGTCTGAAGGCACATCTGACTCATAGGCAACCTGGCCTACTTTACGAGCGATCCTGTAAGGCCCGATGTGCCTAGGGCTAAGTTTGCTCTTCTTACCGAATCTCATAACGTCCTTCATTGGCGACACCTTCAAGAACACCCAGTCGTATACCTGAAACTCCAAGTCTTACTGGCGATTATCTGCATATGATTTCTAGCGACTCTGAGCGGTTAAGAATCTCTCCTGAATAAGCCTAACTTCCTTTACTACCTACTGGACCAAGTCAGGTCCCAATAACCTGGATTCTTTGAATTCAAATCATCCGATAGGAGACCTACGTTCTACCTACATAGGGCCTTATACGGGACCGTCCGAATGCTAGAATGATAACTATTATTGTATGCGAACTCAATAAGTGGAAAATGGTCATCCCAACTGCCTTTAAAGTCCAACACACATGCTCGTAACATATCCTCGAGCATCTGAATAGTGCGATCGGCCTGTCCGTACGTCTGAGGATGAAAAGTTGTACTAAGGTTCTATCTAATTGGGTATGTTGGGAAATCTTCTTAAATCTAGTCATGGAATCATTGGCATAACTAGATACTAAGCTTGAATATCTTCTATAATTAAAGAATTGTTATGGAAAGTTAGGGTTTTTTTCTAAAATTGGGGGTATTCAATTAATGATGAAATTGAGACTAATTTGGGGTTAGTTTGTGTTGATAATTAGTGTTTGAACTTCATAAGCCTTTGGAAAACCATTTTCCAACTTGAAATTCCTCTTTTACCTTTGTGGGCCCAGTTTTCTTTTTAAAGGTTGTGTTTCGATTCAAATAAATTTATGGCATTATGGGTATTGTTAGTTTTAGTTTCTAATGTAGAATAAATTATTGATTAGACTTCAATCATTCGGGAGCTATTCAGAAAGGGAAGGCTCAAGTTGATCAGTTCGTGGCGCCTGTTCGGCTTCAAGGTAGGTTATGCCTTACTTATGTTTAGACTTCTATTAAGGACACGTATGTAGATGGCAGTTATTGACGGGAAAAGAAAGATTGGCCTTCAGGCACTGTGTGGAGGTGAATTCTAATTAGGTTGGTATTGTCTGTTGATATGTGGGCTTGTTGCCACCGTTGTGATATTTATATGTGGGCTTGTTGCCATCCTTGTGATATTTTTATGTGGCTTGATGCCATCTTCGTGGTATTGTGATGTGGGCTTGTCGCCATTATTGTAATATTCATGTATCTGACATACTTGCCTCTCTCTCATGTTGTTCTATTGTCATATGAAAGCGGAAGGGTATTATTGAGAAATGGAATGTTGATTGCATATTATTATATGAATTTGAGGATTTTATGATTTGATGTGATTAATTGAGGCTGAGGTAGTGCAAGACATGCATCCCATACTTCTTCTATGATTTTTTACATTTGTGTTGCATTCATCTCTCTCTTGATATTTCACTTATCATCGGAATAAGGAAGGATAATGTTATTAGGCTTGAATAGTGATGTGTACTTATGGTAAGACATGGATGAGATCTTGATTATGATTTGCTGTTGTTTAAGATATCATGCACGGAATACATTCTCATTTCATATGATGCATTGATATGACCTGTGATTTGGGGCTGATGATGATAAGTGAGAAAGTGGAACATTTGAGGTCTTTGCCGGATCGTGTAAAAAAAAGAGATGAGAAACCGTGATCCGAGGTTGTTACCGGAGCAGAATGTATTATACTCACTGCCTGAGATTTCTTACTAGGACGAGGGTGTACATGGACTTTATGGGTCCCTAATGTGTCATGGCTATTGATATATGGAGGTTTCCGTCCTTATCATGTGTGTACGTTATGTATTGTTCTTCATATCTGATGAGTTATGACATTTTATAGTTTTGATGATCGACATAAACACCAAGGACCAGGTCCTTGATCAGGTCATCTGGGCACTATACGAACGTGACAGCTATAAAGCTATGGTACTGTTCTGACTAGCAGAGCCACAGCGGAATAGTAGCTGTATGTCGACTGAAAGAAAAGGATCATTGTAACGTCCCTATGTATATCACATGCCACTCACATGATTATCAAGTGCTCTCATTGGTTCCCTATATAAACAAAATGTTGGCTTTTGTTTAACTTAGCACTTCAAATTATATTATTCTCATTGTTAAAAAGAGCAACCGCCACTGTTTTCTCGGAGATTTCAAGATCAAGACTAAATAATTCCAAGGACCAAATCCCAAGACTGAAGATGACTTAAGTCCTAGGTTGTTTTGTGTTTGTCTTCTTGATCTTAATATTGTAAACCTATACTTCTTTTAAGAAGGGTTCTGTAGATATTTGATTTTTTCAAGATTTTTGTCTAAACGCCTGACTATAGTTAGTTATGGTGAGTTATGGTTCAGCTAGAGTTAGTTGAATCAGTTGGTTCTTAGCTAGAGTTAGTTAAGAGCTTGTTACACCCCGAAAAAAATTTGTGTTACCGAGACTGTAGACGACTTAGTATGGGCTTAGGGGAGAGTAAAGGTATACAAGGATTAGGGATGAAGATTCTGTTATATATGTATAAGAATAACATTTAGACGACAGTGGAGGCCATATGGTGTAAGTTGGTAAATACGTTACTTGACAAATAGCTCTCGTAACCGTAAGTTAAGGTAGGGCCCACATGTCGGGATTTTATATAGGGCATATGAAAAGTTATATGAATAGTACATAGGAAGTTTAGCAAGTCTTAAGAGGGACACTTAAGCCAAATATGAGCATAAGCACTCCAAAAGGATGATCTAGCTTTACGAGGCCAACACACCATTATATGCTAAGAATTTGGGAAAACACAAAAAACGAAAGTTGTAGATAATTGAAATACCTTTCCAACCATAGGTCGTGGTACTTCAGGAGACATAGGGATAAAAAGTTATGGACGTTTTAAGGAGGAAAGGTCAAACTGGTAGTGGGCAGGCCCACTCCCTTGGCTATTTAAGGAAAAATTTTACCCATTATCTTCTTCATTACATGCCAAAAGATATGGAATATTTTAGAGAGAGAGAGAGAGAATGAGGAGAGTTAGAGAGATAAAGCAAGGGTTCGATCAAGTTCGAGGCCCCGAATCCCGAGGCTCGTGAAGGATAAAGTATAATACGAGTTGTCGTCGTCGTTTCAAGCTAAATATTGAGCTTGGGGGATGATATTTTCGTGGTTGAGCTTCTGCTATGGTATGTATTATTTTCTCATCTTTGTAATTGAGATGATTACGTGGAGATTTAACGGATTAAAGTGTTAGAAATATAGTTATAAGTATCTTATACCGAATATTAAGACGTTGTGGTTTAGGGGTTGTTTTGGATAGAATTGTAAGATGAGTTTAGTCATATTATTGTTGTAAGTTGTTAGATTTATTGTTGTTGTTGGTTATTAGCTTAATTTGGAATTGTTGGGTTGGTAGGATTATAGGGGAGATGCTGTCCAAATCCCGTTAGGTGACAGAATAAGTGATTAGTTAGAATAATCTTGTTGGTCTTGTCTTAATCCCTATGTTGTTGATGGTATTTTAGATGACTATGCTCGGGAAGGGACTCGAGGATTAGCTTGAGGCATGAATAAGGTATGTAAGGCTAACCCTTCTTTCATATTTTGGCATGATCCCTTTTATATGACTCCTAAAGAACGTAAAACATAAGTACTCTATTCTTATTGGGATTCGGAGTCGATATCCAATGTCTTGTTTCGTCCATGCTATACTCTTGTTGATAATTCGAAGGAAGCTTCTACGATACATTATACTTACATGTCCACTACAAAGCAAATGGTAAATGAAGGAAACTCTAAAACTTGTTCTCAAAATCTCTCCAAAGGGAGTTGTAACAGAAACCACTCTGAAAGGGGTGCAACGTTTTGTAACTTCATTACATACTCATACTGTATATCATATGTATTTTTATTGTTCCACCTGATCAGCTGGATTATGATATTCTTAAGCCGGAAGCGGCTGCCCGAAGGGGCCACCCTAGCTAAGCCGGAAGCGGCTGCCCGAAGGGGCCATCATGACTACGCCGGAAGCGGCCGTCCGAACGGACAATTGTGTTATTAGCCGGAAGCGGCTACGAGTTGGATATTCTATATTTATATTGTGTATGCTAGAATTTGTGTAAGGGACCATATGACATGGTTCAAAGTGCTATTCCAGGTTACTCCCAGGTTGCTTTCTAAACTTGCTTACTGTTATGCTTTTCCTTGTTTTATGATTCAGTATTGCCTTACATTCCGTACTGACCCCCTTTTATCGAGGGCTACGTTTCATGCCCGTAGTCTTAAGGACGCGGTTAAACGATCCAGCCACCTAGGAGGAGTTAGCATTGAGAGTCAGACAACTCCACTTGCTTCAGAGACGGTTCCTGTTTTGGTATAATAATTTTGTTTATATACATTATGGGTACGACGGGGCCCTGCCCCGTCACTTATGCACGGTCATACTCTTCTAGTAGTCTGCGGACAGTGTGGGTGTCATGGATACTGTTTTGCCTTGCCGGCCATTATTTTGTTGTACAGAAGTATCGGCAGCCTCGTTGGCTTGCATTGTGATATGTTACGTATATATAAGTATGTTTTGAGATGTTTTGATTACAGATGGACTTTGGTATTCTATTTACAGCTTTCAAACTTAGTTAAATAGACCCTATTGAATGCCATGTTTGAGTACAGGTAACATAAGTTGGGTTATCGGGCAGATTAAGCTCGGTCACACATCACGGCCCTAGGTTGGGTTGTGACAAAAGTGGTATCAGAGCAGTTCAGTCCTCGGTATGTTCGCAAACGGTGTCTAGTAGAGTCTTGTTTATCGGTGTGTTGTGCACCACATCTATAAACAGGAGGCTACGAGACATTAATAGGGTGTCATTCCTTCTTTCATGTTAGAGATCGTGCGAATAGAGCTGTGTCATAAGTGAAGTCCTTAATCTAATAATCTTGTATGATTTCAGCGATGACAAGGAAGAGTAAAGCGACAGCAGCCCAAAAGTGCAAATCAATTGAGGGTGAGGCAGTTAGCCAAGCCCCCAGGTCCACCAGAGCTCAGGCTCATACTGGGACACACATTCAGTCCCAGAGTTCTCCTACTTCCCCACCTCCGGTGGAGCTCAGAGGGGCACCTGATCCAGCCCAAGCTCCAGCACCAGTACCTGTACCTCCAGTCCCTCAGCCGGATGCTCAGGGTCAGGAGATGAGAGAGATGAGAGATGCTATCCGTTTGTTGACTCAGATACTTGCTACCCAGGCTGGACGACAGGATAGGGGTCATGAGTATCCAGATAGGGCTGCTAGTGCTAGGGCCCGAGATTTTCTTACATTAGATCCCCCAGAGTTTAAGGGCACGGACCCTAATGCTGATCCTCAGGAGTTCATAGATAGTATGCAACATACTTTAAATGTGATGAAAGCGTCGGCTACAGAATCTGTTAGTTAGCTGCTTATAGATTGCAGGGTATAGCAATTAATTGGTTTCAGTCATGGAGATTATCGAGGGGTAGGGATGCTCTTCCGCGGACTTGGCAGGAATTTTCAGATGCCTTCTTGAGCCATTATATGCCACCCGAGTTGAGACGGGCAAGGGTTGATAGGTTCCTTAACCTGCAGTAGGGTAGTATGTCTGTTAGAGAGTATAGTGTAGAGTTTGATTCTTTAGCCAGATATGCCCCTTCTATTGTGCAGGAAATGGAAGATAGAGTTCACCGATACGTGATGGGATGAGAGCCAGGGTTGCAGGAGGCTTGTATGGCAGTAGCGATGCAGCCAGGTGTGGATATAGCTCGTATTCAGGCTTATGCTCAAGGGTCAGAGGATCGTAGGCGCCAGCGAGAGGCTATCTCGGAGCAGAGTAGTAGTCAGCCCAAGCGGGCTAGGTCAGAGGATCAGTATAGAGGTTCTACTAGCGAGAGCAGACCCCAGTATAGTGCACCTCTGCAGTTTTGAGGATCTCAGCGGGGTAGGGAGACTTCCCTTAGGTAGAGACAGAGTTCTTATGCATCGGGTTCTCAGCAACAGGCGGGGTCAGGGCATGAGGTGATGCCCCCTCCTCGATGTGCGACTTGTGGGAAACGTCATGTAGGATGGTGTCGTCAGGGTGTATGCTATACTTGTGGTGATCCGGGGCACTATGCTAGAGATTTCCCACAAAGAGTGGGTAGTATTGTTCCTGAGAATTCAGTAGCTGCATCGTCACCCTCAGTGAGAGCCCTAGAGATAGGACTCTAGACTTCTTCCGGCCGAGGTAGGGCAGAGGTGGAGCATCTAGCTCCAGTACTGGGCCGCATAGTATCTATGCTCTAGGTGGGAGACCGGGTCCAGAGACATCGCATGATGCACCATCAGGTATACCCTTCTTCAGATTATTTATTGATGGATTTAAGCTATATACAAACTGTCCCTTACCACTATGACATGATGTATAACAACATAAGTTAGAATACAAGCATAGGAGTTAATGGGGTAAATCGAGACAAAAGACTTAGTGAAAAACTGAGTTTAAACTTTAAGGGCGGAAGTGCCCATAGCATAGCAAGACCATAGTTATAAATCGGAACTAGAGTAAACGAATAGAAGACTACCCTTGATATGTAACCTTTTAGTTATTATAACATGGTACTGGCGGTATTAGATACGATTAATTTGACCTTAAATAGTACCATCATGTTTTAATCTATTGTTTAACTATCCATAAGTTACATATTTCCAACATTCGAGGATGAATGTTCCTAAGGGGGGGAGGATGTTAGACCCCAGAAAAAATTTGTGTTACTGAGACTGCAGACGACTTAGTATGGGCTCAGGGGAGAGTAAAGGTATACAAGGATTATGGATGAAGATTCTGTTATATATGTATAAGAATGACATATAGACGACAGTGGAGGCCATATGGTGTAAGTTGGTAAATACGTTACTTGACAAATAGCCCTCGTAACCGTAGGTTAAGATGGGGCCCACATGTCGGGATTTTATATAGGCATATGACAAGTTATATGAATAGTACATAGGAAGTTTAGCAAGTCTTAAGAGGGACACTTAAGCCAAATATTAGCATAAGCACTCCAAAAGGATGATTTAAGGATACGTTTTCGGGTGATCCAGCTTTACGAGGCCAACACACCATTATATGTTAAGAATTGGGAAAACACAAAAAATGAAAGTTGTAGATAATTGAAATACCTTTCCAACCATAGGTCGTGGGCCTGCATACGACATAGGGATAAAAAGTTATGGACCTTTTAAGGAGGAAAGGTCAAACTGGCAGTGGGCTCGGCCCAACCCGACTCCAAGTCGGGTCAAGCCCACTCCCTTTGCTATTTAAGGAAAATTTTCACCCATTATCTTTCTCATGTCATGCCAAAAGATATGGAATATTTTAGAGAGAGAGAGAGAGTGAGGAGAGTTAGAGAGATAAAGCAAGGGTTCGATCAAGTTCGAGGCCCCGAATCCCGAGGCTCGTGAAGGATAAAGTGTAATACGAGTTGTCGTCGTCATTTCAAGCTAAATATTGAGCTTGGGGGATTATATTTTCGTGGTTGAGCTGATGCTAAGGTAAGTACTATTTTCTCATATTTGTTATTGAGATGATTACGTGGAGATTTAACGGATTAAAGTGTTAGAAATATAGTTATAATTATCGTATACAGAATATTAAGGCGTTGTGGTTTAGGGGCTGTTTTGGATAGAATTGTAAGATGAGTTTAGTCATATTATTGTTGTAAATTGTTAGATTTATTGTTGTTGTTGGTTATTAGCTTAATTTGGAATTGTTGTGTTGGTAGGATTATAGGGGAGATGCTGTCCAAATCCCGTTAGGTGACAGAATAAGTGATTAGTTAGAATGATCTTGTTGGTCTTGTCTTAATCCCTATGTTGTTGATGGTATTTTAGATGACTATGCTCGGGAAGGGACTCGAGGATTAGCTTGAGGCATGAATAAGGTATGTAAGGCTAACCCTTCTTTCATATTTTGGCATGATCCCTTTTATATGACTCCTAAAGAACGTAAAACATGAGTACTCTATTCTTATTGGGATTCGGAGTCGATATCCAATGTCTTGTTTCGTTCATGCTATACTCTTGTTAATAATTCGAAGAATGCTTCTGCGATACATTATACTTACATGTCCACTACAAAGCAAATGGTAAATGAAGGAAACTCTAAAACTTGTTCTCAAAATCTCTCCAAAGGGAGTTGTAACAGAAACCACTCTGAAAGGGGTGCAACGTTTTGTAACTTCATTACATACTCATACTGTATATCATATGTATTTTTATTGTTCCACCTGATCAGCTGGATTATGATATTCTTAAGCCGGAAGCGGCTGCCCGAAGGGGCCACCCTAGCTAAGCCGGAAGCGGGTGCCCGAAGGGGCCATCATGACTACGCCGGAAGCGGCCGTCCGAAGGGACTATTGTGTTATTAGCCGGAAGCGGCTACGAGTAGGATATTCTATATTTATATTGGGTATGCTAGAATTTGTGTAAGGGACCATATGACATGGTTCAAAGTGCTGTTCCAGGTTACTCCCAGTTTGCTTTCTAAACTTGCTTACTGCTACGCTTTTCCTTGTTTTATGATTCAGTATTGCCTTACATATTCAGTACATAACGATCCAGCCAGCTAGGAAGGAGTCAGCATTAAGAGTCAGACAGCTCCACTTGCTTCAGAGACTGTTCCTGTTTTGGTATAATTTTGTTTATATAAATTATGGGTACGATGGGGCCCTGTCCCGTCACTTTTGCACGGTAATACTCTTCTAGTAGTCTGCGGACAACGTGGGTGTCATGGATACTGTTTGGCCTTTCCGGCCATTGTTTTGTTGTACAAAAGTATCGGTAGCTTCGTTGGCTTGCATTGTGATATGTTACGTATATATAAGTATGTTTTGAGATGTTTTGAGTTACAAATGGACTTTGGTATTCTATTTACAGCTTTCAAACTTAGTTAAATAGACCTTATTGAATGCCATGTTTGAGTACAGGTAACATAAGTTTGGTTATCGGGCAGGTTAAGCTTGGTCACTCGTCACGGCCCTAGGTTGGGTCGTGACAGAGCTTTTGCTTGCAATAGAGTTATCGTAGGGGGAGTGATTAGTGGGCTAATTCCTAGGTTGCAAAAGGCTTGTAATCTAAAAACGCTACTTAGTTAGTGAAGTTGGAAATTCTACTGGTATAGGTCGTGATTTTTAATCCCTTGAGCAAGGATTTTTCCACATAAATATGAAGTCTCATTTACTTTCTGTTTTTGATTGAGGGAACAGATAAGGAACCTGGTCCCTTATCTATTTTTTTGTAGACTCTTAGTTTCTATCAATTAGTATTAGAGAAGATTCTTTCTAAGGGGTAACACCTAGAAAAGATCTCTCATTATGGCTGCTCCACCAAACTTCAAGGAAGGACAGTCAACCACGAGACCTCCAAGGTTTAAGGGACAGTATTACGAATGGTGAAAAACAAGGATGCTGACTATTTAATGGCTGAAGATTCTGAACCCTGGGACATCATTCTTGATGGTCCTTTTGATATGGGAAGCCCACTTGACGGCTCAAGAAGGAACCTGTCAAGTTAAGCAGTCCAAAATATACATGCTCACCACTGAGTATGCACTATTTAGGATAAAGGATGATGAGTCAATCCAGGATATGCACATTCGTTTCACCTCAATTATCAATGAGCTTCATTCTCTTGGTGAGATTATTCCAATCAACAAGAGAGTTCAAAAAATACTTGGTGTTCTACCAAGATAGGAAGCTCCAGCAAGAACTTCAAACAAAATGACTTATGTCACAAATGTGGGAGGCCTGGACACTACATTAAGGAATGTCCTCTTCACAAGTAAGAACACTACAAAACTGTTGATATGGGAGTAAAGAGGAACAAGGTCCCTGACCGGAAGTTCAACAGAAGATATGTGGCTGATAACTTGGTAAAGAAGGCTCTAGTTGCTTGGGAAGACTCTTTTAGTGAGTTTGCAAATGAAGAAATAGGGGATACCCCCATGATGGCTATTGAAGATGAACCTGGAAAGTATGAGTCCATTATTGCACTCATGGCCAAGTCGGAAGATGAAGATGACAATGAGAATCAAAAGGTAAATTTCTTTGACGTTCAGAAAAATCTGATAAACTACTCTCAAAAGAAATTAATATCTATAGCAAATGTGCTGATTGATTCCTATCATAGCCTTATTAATGAGAAAAATGTTTTGAATGGAGAGATTGAAGGGTTAGAATAAGTAAGGGATGATATGGTGGTTAATATTATTGATTCGAAGGAACAAGTTGAAAAGTTAACTAGGGATAATGCTATATTGATTAGTCAGATGAATAAATGGGAAAACACCCCCTCTTAAGGAAAACAAGTGGGTAGTGAGACTCTATTTGAGCTTGAAAGTGAACTCAAAAAGGATAAAATGAATCTCTCTACTGAGCTAGAGAAAAATAAGCAACTTCAAGAGGACTTCAGACGTGTGAAAACTAAGCTTGATAAGTCTCTTCATTGGACCTATGCCTCTGATAAGGTGGCTGCTATGTGCAAGGGTAATGATGGTAGACAGGGCATAGGTTATAAAAAGGCCAAGATCCCGTTCAATCCTCATAGCAAGTATGTTTCTGTGACTGATAATTGGCTTTACACCCACTGTGGTAACACCGGTCATTACAAAGACTCTTGCAAAGAAAAATTTCAGTTTGCACAGAAACATAGCTTATGTTGAAAACAAACCCAAGAATGCGAGACTTGGTCCCCGAAAGATGAAATATGTGTTACCTGCATGGGCGAACAGATCTCTTATTCACCCATTCTATGATTACTAGAGACCCAAGTCGGCTTGGGTTTCTAAGTCTAACAAATGACTATGTTTACAAGCTAGAGTGAAAGGAAGCAGTCAATGATAGTTCTGGATGGTGGCTACTCAAAGCACATGACTGGAAGGAAGGAAAATTTTCTCTCACTCAAGGCCTTGAAAGGTAGGAGTATGTCTTTTGGTAATGGAAAAAAAGGATATATTCTTGGTATTGGCAAAATTGGCAAGACACTCTCCCATGCTACTGAAAATGTTTACTATGTGAAAGGTTTAAGTTACAATCTACTCAGTGTGTGCCAAATATGCGACAAAGGAAATAGAGTGGAGTTCTTGTCTCATTTGTGCACTATCCACCAATCTTAAGACTGGTGAAGTGGTACTAAATGCAAAAAGATACAAGAACATCTCTGCAGCAGATTTTGGCTCATCTGATGATAGTTACTTGACATGTCTCAGTGATGTGGATGATAATACTGAGCTATGGCACAGGAGACCGAGACGTGCAAGCTTCACTCTGTTGAGCAAACTAGTGGCAAAGGACCTAGTCCGTGGGCTACCAAATGTTAAGTTCAAAGATCACAAGGTGTGTGATGCATGCATAAAAGGGAAGCAGGTCAGGATTTCCTTTAAACCAAAGAAGGAAGTAAGCACCTCTAGGCCATTGGAGCTTCTTCATGTAGATCTTTGTGGGCCAATGAAGATTCAAAGCAGAGGTGGCAAGAAGTATATTTTTGTGATTGTTGATGACTTTTCAAGATTCAATAGGACTCTGTTTCTAAGAACCAAGGATAAAACATTCCCTGTGTTTGTAAGCTGGGACACCAAGTTGTAAGTATAAGATCTGATCATGGCACTGAATTTGACAATGCCAACTTTAATGAATTCTGTGCTGAAAATGGGATTAGTCACAACTTCTCTGCTCCTAGAACACCTAAAAAAATGGTGTTGTGGAAAGGGAAAATAGGACACTTGAAGACATGGCAACAATAATGCTGATTGCAAGTGATATGGCCAAAAGCTTCTGGGCAGAGGTTGTTAACCCTGCTTGTCATTTGATCAAAAGGACTATAATCAGGTCTGTTATTGTCACGACCCAACTGGAGGGCCATGACGGGCACCCGGTGCTAACCCACCCGGGCACCCCTTATCGTACATTCATATTTACATCTAGGTGAGCCACATAGCTAAATCATTACTTTTATCCATCATTCATGCTAATCTTATTGGGCAATAATACATTTGTATCATTATCGGCACAATGCCCACATCCATGTACACTAGCCGACAAGGCTATCAAAATGATATACTAAATATAAGCCGACAAGGCTACAAGAAATCTATCCATACACAACTGTCTACGAGTCTCTAAGAAGAGTATGTCACATCATATAGGTGGGACAGGACCCTGCCATGCCCATAGGTATGTACACAAAAGACTAATACCAAAAGCTGTAGCTTCGGAAGAAATGGAGCTCCTCTATGTAGTCCCTGAATAAGAAGTCTACGGATCAAGCCTGTCTCCTTGTCCACCTACGGGCATGATTCAGCGTCCACAAACAAAAGGACGTCAGTACTAATAATGTACTGAGTATGTAAAGCATAAGAGACAGTATAAGAAATAGCATAAGATGGGAGAATCAGGATATAGTAGCCATCATCGTATTTACTTACTTGTATTTCATAGGGACCTTCCATTTCTAGTGTGTGCTCGTGTACATACACATATACATATACAAATATCCATATAAGTATCCATATTCGTATCCGTATTCAAATACATATTCGCATCCATAGCATACCCGACCATGAAGGTTCGGTGTTTTCACATACCCGGCCATGACAAGGCTCGGTGTTATACATACCTGGCCTTACCAAGGCTCAGTTTTATCCGTACCCAACTGCAGTGGTGCGCGCGCAATAGGTATCATACCCGGCCATATAATCTCGGTGTTAGATAATGGTCATACATACTTAAATCCGTATACGTAGGAGTTCATGAGTATCATCGTTATCATTGACATAATCATTTTCGTTATATCCATCCTTAGAGGATCAACTATCATAATAAAAGAGACAATAGAATCGTGAACGCATCGAGAATCGTAAGCTTTGGCAAACTTAGAGATAGTGTCATTTGGAAGACGTTTTGGGGCTCATGAAAGGATACATATAGCAAGGGAACCATGCCTTAATGAAAGAAGGGTTAGCCTTACATACCTCTTTGTCTCCTTAACTATTTAACGTTCCCCATTGAAGCTTGAATAATCTACATTTGGAAGGATTCATAACATAGTTAAGCCTTAATGATACTCCTAATTTCAAACCAGAATAATTCATGACCTAATGAAAATTGGGCAACATTTCCCCTATTTCGTCAACTTCCACCATATCACAAAACAACTCCCAACAACCACAATAATATCCACAATATCATAATCAAGTATTCACATTCGACTTAGCCTTCAAAATTCATCCTTATGTTTAACTTATGCTAGCAACTTCATACCCATTTTAGCACATTTTCATAATAATGCTTCCTCATCACCATTATTACCTTCCATAACAATATTATATCCATATTATACTAAGAATCATAACTCAAGTTACCTTACTACTCAAAAACATCATAAAAACTGCAGTTGGAACTCATCTTCTACTTTCTCCTTCCACCCAAGTCATTCAACAACTAAAAATTCTTGATAATATGTAATAAGCATGAAAACTAACCTTTTATCTCATAAGAATGAGCTTTGGAGAAAGCTATCAACTTATATGAAAACCCTAGCTTCAATATCCAAAGAATTCTTGGAGTCTAATAACCATAGCAAGGCTTCTAACACATGGGTATCTTGATTCTTGCCTCTTGATATTTAATCTCTCTTGGATTTTGGCTTGGATTAGTTTGTGGAGTTGAAGAGAGGGTTTTTAGAGAGCCTTTGGATCTGATTTGGTGAAATGAAATGTCCAAAAGAAGTGGAAAGAATTATATAAAGCGGAACTTAAACTCCCGTCGGGCAATTCTGCGCCCATTTTGTCGGGCCGTAAAAATTCCTACGGATCATCAAAATGGTCCGTAGAACTGACCAGTCAAATATGGTTCACTGTGACTATTTGACGGACCGCAAAATTTTCTGCGGGGCGTCAAAATTCCTGCGGGCCGTCAAATGGTCCGCAGAAATTTTCTGCTCAGACAGCCTGTCGTAAAACTTGCATAACCTTTTACTCAGACGTCACATTGACGAGCGGTTTGTTGCGTTGGAAACTAGACTCGATGAACTTAAATTTGGAAAAAATAAACACACCAAAAATCCTCATATTATATGAGATATGCCTCACCCAATCTGGACCAAAATCCTATCCGAAAATTTTGCCAAGTTTTACCAGAGTTCCCTCAAACTCCATTCCTTTATTTGCTTGTTCTTAAATCCTTTCATAGTTCATTTCATGGGATTAAACCCCCATAAACATAATATGGAATAATATATAATATCATATATCCTAAGGTAACTCCATTTCCGCGATTAGGACAACTAACGCCTAACGAATCTCAACGGACGAAACTACGAGGTGTAACATTCTCCCCCTCATAGAAACATTCGTCCTCGAATGATAGACTCTTGGGGATCCTACAAAATTTTTGCTAGAGTTTCCCCTATAATATGGCACTACTGTCCTACACAGCAACCCAAAATACATCGCCTCACAGGGCTATAACAACACGACAATAACCATGGCCACACACAACCAAGAAAGCATCAAGAAAAGCATTATATACCTGAGGTTAATGGCGTCTCTGCCTAAATCTATTCTGAAGGTGAAAATAAATGCGGGTGCCTGGACTTCATGTCCTCTTCGGCTTCCTAAGTCATTTCCTCTCTATTATTAGTGTTCCATAAAACTTTAACTGAAGCTACCTCTTTGGTTCTGAGCTTTCGTACTTGCCTATCTAAAATGGCAATGGGGACTTCTTCATAAGACAATTGTTTAGTAACTTGGACATCATCTATTGGCACAATTCTAGAAGGATCTCCAATGCACTAACGAAGCATCGATACATGGAAAACTGGATGGACTGACTCTAAATCTGCAGGTAGGTTTAATTCATAAGTCACTTGGCCTACCTTGCGTACAATCTCATAGTCCAATGTACCGGGGACTAAGCTTTCCCTTTTTGCCAAATCTCATGACACCCTTCATTGGCGACACCTTCAAGAATACCCAATCTTTCACTTGGAATTCTAAGTCTCTTCGACGATTATCTGCGTAGGATTTCTGTCGACTCTGAGCTGTTAATAATCGATCCTGTATAAGCTTGACTTTCTCTATAGCTTGCTGGACCAAGTCTGGCCCTATCAATTTGGTCTCTCCTACTTCGAACCACCCAATTGGAGATCTACACTTTCGCTCATGTAAAGCCTCATACGGGGCCATTTGAATGCTAGAATAATAACTATTGTTATAAGAAAATTCAATAAGTGGTAAGTGATCATCCCAACCACCTCCAAAATCCAATACACATGCTCATAACATATCCTCAAGAGTTTGAATGTTATGTTCAGCTTGCCCATCCGTCTGTGGGTGAAATGCCGTGCTAATGCTCACCTGAGTCCCCAAACCTTCTTGGAAAGACTTCCAAAAATTGGCTGTAAACTGAGTCCCTCTATTGGAGATAATAGAAACTGGAATACTGTGAAGTCGCACTATCTCTTTAACATAAAGCTTTGCATAATCTTCTGCCACATATGTAGTTCTGACTGGTAAGAAATGAGCTGACTTCATGAGTCTACCCATAATCACCCATATAGAGTCATACTTACGTTGAGAACGGGCTAAGATTATAATGAAGTCCATATTAATTACTTCCCATTTCCAAGTTGGAATTTCTATAACTTGTAACAATCCACCCGGCTTTTGGTGCTCAATTTTCACTTGCTGACAGGTAGGACATTGAGCTATGAATTTCGCTATATATTTCTTCATCCCATTCCACCAATATATAGATTTGAGATCATGATAAATTTTTGTTGCTCCTGGGCGAGCAGAATAACGGGAACAATAGGCTTCTCTCAATATTTGGTGGCGTAACCCTGCAACATCAGGAACACATAACCTGCATCGGCATCACAGAACTCCATCTCCAGAAATCTCAAATAATGACTCTCTTTCTGAAGGAGTATATTTCTGTAATGAATTAGCATGAGATCTTCGTATTGACGCTCCTTCATTTCCACTACTAGTGACGAGACCGCTGCATTTTGAATGATAGCTCCCATACTACCTGAGTCCACTACTCGAACTCCTAGGCTAGCTAACTGCTGGAGCTCACGAGCCATTTCTCTTTTCTCTGGCTGCACATCGCATAAACTTCCCATAGATCTAAGGCTAAGAGCATCAGCCACAATATTCGCTTTCCCGGGATGATACAAGATGTCAACATCATAGTCTTTCAACAATTCCAACCATCGCCGTTGTCGTAAATTCAGTTCTTTCTGCTTGAAGATATACTGAAGGATCTTATGATCTGTATAAATATCAACATGGATGCCATACAAATAATATCTCCACATCTTCAATGCATGAATTACTGCAGCTAATTCAAGATCATGGGTATGATAATTTTTCTCATGTTTCCGCAACTGTCTTGAAGCATACGCAATTACCTTACCATGTTGCATCAACACAGCCTAACCCAACGCCTGAAGCATGACAATAGACAACATAAACTTCCGATCCCTCTGGAAGTGTCAAGACTGGGGCAGAAGTTAATCTATCCTTTAGCTATTGGAAACTACGTTCACAAGCATCTGTCCATTGAAACTTAGCTGATTTCTGGGTCAGCTTCGTGAGTGGTGCAGAAATAGAAGAAAAGCCTTCTACAAATCTTCTGTAATAACCTGCTAAGCCTAGAAAACTACGGACCCCCGTAGGTGTTGTGGTCCTTGGCCAAGTCTTCACCGCTTCAATCTTTTGGGTATCTACCCGAATACCATCGGCTAAAATAATATGCCCCAAAAAGGTCACTGAGTTCAACCAAAACTCACACTTAGAAAATTTGGCAAATAATTCTCGAGTTTGAAGAACTCTTCTAACGGTACGCAAATGATTCGCGTGTTCTGCCTCGGACCTAGAATATACCAGGATATCATCAATGAACACAATCACAAATAAATCTAAGAAGGGCCTAAACACATTGTTCATCAAATCCATAAATACTGCAGGTGCATTAATTAGCCCGAATGACATTACCCGGAACTCAAAATGGCCATATCGGGTTATGAAGGCTGTCTTAGGAATATCTTTCTCCCTAACTCGCACTTGATGATACCTGGATCTCAAATCTATCTTTGAAAACCATTTGGCTCCTTGCAATTGGTCAAATAAATCATCAATCCTCGAAAACGGATATTTATTCTTGATTGTCACCTTATTTAGCTGCCGATAGTCAATGCACATCCGCAAGGAGTCATCTTTCTTTCGTACAAACAACACGGGTGCTCCCCACGTGGAAGAACTATGCCTAATAAAACCTTTTTCAAGAAAGTCCTTCAATTGCTCCTTCAATTCTTTCAACTCTGTGGGAGCAATTCTGTAAGGAGGAATAGATATGGGCTTTGTATTCGGTAGCACATCTATAGCAAAATCAATCTCCCGTTCAGGAGGGAGACTTGGAAACTCTTCCAGGAATACATTCGGAAACTCATTCACCACGAAGATACACTGAAGAGTTGGCGATTCAGCTTCTATATCATGAACCCGAACTAGGTGGTAAATACAACCTTTGGCGATCATTTTCCTTGCCTTGAGATAGGAAATAAACCTACCTTTTGGGGACGCAGTATTTCCTTTCCATTCTAAAACTAGTTCTCCCGAAAACTGGAAGCGAACCATTTTCATTCTACAATCAACATTGGCATAGCAAGAAGCTAACCGATCCATGCCCATGATTACACCAAAGTCCACAATTTTTAACTCATGTAAATCAACTATAGTACGATGGTCACAAATCAAAACTACACAATTTCTATATACTCGGCTAGCTATTATCGGTTCACCAACAAGTGTAGATACCTCAAAAGGTTTGATCGATTCCAGTTTGATCCCAAACCGACCCGCAATATATGGGGTAACATATGACAACGTGGAGCCCGGATCTATCAAAGCATATACATCATGAGAAAATACCAATAATATACCTGTGACGACATCGGGAGAAGACTCAAGATCTTGGCGTCCAACCAAGGCATAAATACGGTGCTGAGGACCGCTAGAATTGGGAGCTCTCCCTCTACCTCTTCCATGGCTGACCGGTGCCTATGATCCTTACCCCATAGGGCGTATCAATGATGAAGACTCAGCTGTCGATCCTGAAGGCTGGACTCTACCCCTACCACCCACCGAGGGGAAATCACCCATGATATGGCCTGGCTGACCGCATGTACAGCAAACCTCTGAGCCTAGTCGACACTGGCCCCAATGTAACTTCCTAAACTGGGAACACCGTGGCATGAGTGGCCTAGCCTGACCAGAATCACCCCTGAACTGAGAACGCGAAGCCCTGAAACTCTGACTCGGCCCGAAATGAGTAGATCTATCAAATCTCTGGCCTGTAAACCGTGGAGGCGCACTAGTCATAGAATGGCCTGAATGCCTAGAAAATGTTGTCTCTGCCCGCCTCTAAACTCACTCGTCGGACCCGAGGATCTAGCCCTCTTGCTATACCCTCTGTCATGCTCACGCTCACTTCTTTGTTGTTGTTGGCTTTCTTCCAAATTCTGGGCATGGGCTTGAATGCGTGAAACATCCATGTTGTCCTGAAGGGACGCAGTCAAGCACTTATCCATCAAATGTGGCCCTAGGCCTTTCACAAATCGGTGCACTCGGTCACCCATATCCGCTACCATAGCCGGAACATACCTAGCCAAAGAGTTGAAGCAGAGACTATACTCTAAAGCACTCATTCTTCCTTGCCTAAGATTTAAGAACTTATCAGCTCTAGCTCGCCGAACCTCTGGAGGCAAGTAGTGTCAGAGGAAAGCATCCACAAATTCTTGCCATACCGGGGGAGGCGCATTGACTCCCCGTGAAGCCATCTAAACTGTGTACCAATGAACCGTAACATCCCTCAATCTATAGGATGCTAACTCTATCGATTCAATGTTTGAGGCATGCATTAACCGAAGTGTCCTCAACATCCCATCAATAAAATTCTGAGGGTCCTCATCCGGCTTTGACCCGAAGAATTCCGGAGGGTTCAAGATAATAAAATCACGGGCCCTTGCACTAACAGCCCTATCACCTTGCCCTGTACCTTGCCGCTGAGTTTGAGCCGCAACCAACTGAGTAAGTAAATGAATGGCCTCTTTTACATCTTGGCCCGACGCATCCGGTGGAGGAGCTGGAGGTGCTGGAGCTGGGGCTGAGGCTCCCTCATGCTCCTCAAAAATAGGTACTGAGTTAAAGGACTGAGATTGAGCCGCATTCTGGTACTCACTTTCCTCTACAACCGTTGGCGGTGCTCTTCCAGCCCGCTTTCCTGCCACTGTTTTGCCCTTTTGGGCTGCCGTAGCTTTTCTCTTTACAGGCATTTCTGAAATACACAATACACAGTTAAGGAAAAAGAAATCCTTATATCATGGCTATATTGCACGATCTTATGAAGAAAGAAGGTCATTCATTCCTAAAATGCCCGCAGCCTCCTGTTTATAAGTGTGGCGCACAACACACCCATAAACAAGACTCTACTGGACACGGCTCGTAGACACGCCCTAGGACAGAACTGCTCTGATACCACTGTTGTCACGACCCAACTGGAGGGCCATGACGGGCACCCGGTGCTAACCTACCCGGGCACCCATTATTGTACATTCATATTTACATCTAGGCGAGCCACATAGCTAAATCATAACTTTTATCCATCATTCATGCTAATCTTATTGGGCAACAATACATTTATATCATCATCGGCACAATGCCCACATCCATGTACACTAGCCGACAAGGCTATCAAAATGATATACTAAATATAAGCCGGCAAGGCCACAAGACATCTAACCATACACAACTGTCTATGAGCCTCTAAGAAGAGTATGTCACATCATATAGGCAGGACAGGACCCCGCCATTCCCATAGGTATGTACACAAAATAATAATACCAAAACCTATAGCTCTGGAAGAAATGGAGCGCCTCTATGTAGTCCCTGAATAAGAAGTCTATGGATAAAGCCGGTCTCCCTGTCCACCTGCGGGCATGACGCAGCGTCTACAAACAAAAAAACGTCAGTACGAATAATGTACTGAGTATGTAAAGCATAATCAACATCATAATAGGAGCATAAGAGACAGCATAAGAAATAGCATAAGATGGGAGAATCAGGAGATAGTAGCCATCATCGTAATTACTTACTTGTCTTTCAATGGAACCTTCCATTTCTAGTGCGTCCTCGTGTACGTACACATATACATATACAAATATCCATATTCGTATCCATATTCGTATCCGTATTCGTATACATATTCGCATCCATAGCATGCCCGACCATAAAGGTTCGGTGGTTTCACATACCCGGCCATGACAAGGCTCAGTGTTATACATACCTGGCCCTACCAAGGCTCAGTGTTATCCGTACCCAACTGCAGTGGTGCGCGCGCAATAGGTATCATACCCGCCCATATAAGCTTAGTGTTACATAATGGTCATACATACTTAAATCTGTATACGTAGGAGTTCATGAGTATCATCGTTATCATTGACATAATCATTTTCGTTATATCTATCCTTAGATGATCAACTATCATAATAAAAAAGACAATAGAATCGTGAACGTAACGAGAATCGTAAGATTTGGCAATCTTAGAGATAGAGTCATTTGGAAAACATTATGGGGCTCATGAAAGGATACATATAGCAAGGCAACCATGCCTTAATGAAAGAAGGGTTAGCCTTACATACCTCTTTGACTCCTTAACTATTTAACGTTCCCCGTTGAGGCTTGAATAATCTACATTTGGAAGGATTCATAACATGGTTAAGCCTTAATGATACTCCTAATTTCAAACTAGAATAATTCATGACCTAATGAAAATTGGGCAGCATTTCCCCTATTTCGTCAACTTCCACCATATCACAAAACAACTCCCAACAACCACAATAATATCCACAATATCATAATCAAGTATTCACATTCGACTTAGCCTTCAAAATTCATCCTTATGTTTAACTTATGCTAGCAACTTCATACCCATTTTAGCACATTTTCATAATAATGCTTCCTCATCACCATTATTACCTTCCATAACAATATTATATCCATATTATACTAAGAGTCATAACTCAAGTTAGCTTACTACTCAAAAACATCATAAAAACTACATTTGGAACTCATCTTTTACTTTCTCCTTCCACCCAAGTTATTCAACAACTAAAAATTCTTGATAATATGTAATAAGCATGAAAACTAACGTTTTATCTCATAATAATGAGCTTTGGAGCAAGCTCTCAACTTATATGAAAACCCTAGCTTCAATAACCAAAGAATTCTTGGAGTCTAATAACCCTAGCAAGGCTTCTAACACATGGGTATCTTGATTCTTGCCTCTTGATATTTAACCCTCTTGGATTTTGGCTTGGATTAGTTTATGGAGTTGAAGAGAGGGTTTTTAGAGAGCCTTTTGATCTGATTTGGTTAAATGAAATGTCCAAAAGAAGTGGAAAAAATTATATAAAGCGGAACTTAAACTCCCGCCGGGCAATTCTGCACCCATTTTGACGGGCCGTAAAAATTCCTACGGACCGTCAAAATGGTCCGTAGAACTGCCCAGAATTTTCTGCAGGGCGTCAAAATTCCTGCGGGCCGTCAAATGGTCGGCAGAAATTTTCTGCTCAGACAGTCTGTCGTAAAACATGCATAACTTGTTACTCAGATGTCACATTGACGAGTGGTTTGTTGCGTTTGAAACTAGACTCGATGATATTCAATTTGGACAAAAGAAACACACCAAAACTCCTCATATTCTAGGAGATATGCCTCCCCCAATCTGGACCAAAATCCTATCCGAAATTGTTTCCATGTTTTACCAAAGTTCCCTCAAACTCCATTCCTTTATTTGCTTGTTCTTAAATCCTTTCATAGCTCATTTCATGGGCTTAAACCCCCATAACCATAATATGGAATAATATATAATCTCATATATCCATAGTTACTCTCGTTTCCGCGATTAGGACAACTAACGCCTAACAAATCTCAACGGACGAAACTACGAGGTGTAACAGTTATCCCCAAGTCTAAGTTTTAATAATAAAAACACTAATCCAACGTTTGTTTGCAGGCCTACACTCGAAGTACAAACCTATTGGCCCAACAAGACACTAAGCAAATTGAGGACCAAACTGCATCAGCCCAGCAGCCTTTGTCAATATTAGTCCACTCAAGATAGTCACAGCCAAAAGTTTGTATTGCAAACCTTACCGCTTGAATTCAAGGATACAAGGAAGGATCAGGAGAGCTTGTATCAAAAAGGAAAAACAACTGTCGTCGCCCACAAAGGAAACAAAATATTCCATCCAGTACCAATGGGACACAACGACAACAACAACAACCTAGTGAAATCCCACAATGTGGGGTCTGGAGAGGGTAGAGTGTACGCAGACCTTACTCCTACCAAGGTAGAACAGTTGTTTCCAAAAAACCCTCGGCTCAATAAAAAGCATAAAATGAGGTCAAATAAGGTTAAGAGATTCAAAGCGATATGGAAATGCAAATAACAAAAGAGACATAGATAAAATAGGATAATCAAAATACAGGAAATAACAGATAATAGCAGAAATCAAGCACAAGAAATAATACTGTGATAATGTGACTACTAATAAGGAAGGATAATTAGACTATCTACTAGCCTTCTACCTTAATCTGGGTCCTCCAAACCCTCTTATCTAAGGTCATGTCCTCGGTAAGTTGTAACTGCGCCATGTCCTGTCTAATCACCTCTCCCCAATACTTCGTTGGCCTACCCCTACCTCTTCTGAAACCATCCATGGCCAACCTCTCACACCTCTGCACTGGGGCATCTGTGTCTCTCCTCTTCACATGCCCAAACCATCTTAGTATCGTTTCCCGCATCTTGTCTTCCACCGAGGCCACTCCCACCTTGTCCCGAATAGCCTTATTCCTAATCTTGTCACTCCTAGTGTGCCCACACATCCATCTCAACATTCTCATCTCAAAAACATTCATCTTTTGAACGTGAGAGATCTTAACTAGCCAACACTCCCACCCCTCCCCCATACAACATAGTCGGTCTAACCACCACTTTGTAGAACTTGCCCTTAAGTTGTGGTGGCACCTTCTTGTCACATAGCACTCCGGAAGCGAACCTCCATTTCATCTACCTTTCCCTAATACGATGTGAGACATCATCATCAATCTCCCGCTGCCTTACATAATAGACCTAAGATACTTGAAACTACTTTTCTTCTGGATGGTATGGGTACCAAGCCTCACTTCCACGCCAGCCTGCTAAGGTGCTTCACTGAACTTGCACTCCAAGTACTCTGTCTTGGTCCTACTCAGCTTAAACCCTTTAGACTCCAGAGTATGTCTTCAACCCTCCAGCTTAGCGTTAACTCCACTACGAGTCTCATCGATCAGGACTATGTTATCCTCGAAAAGCATACACCCTGGAACCTCACTTTGAATTTGTCGAGTCAATCCATCCATCACCAAGGCAATAAAAATGGACTAGGAGCTGATCCTTGATGAAGCCCCATCACAACTGGGAAGTGCTCTGAGTCTCCTCTGTTACACCTTGGTAATTTCATGTCGTCGTGTAGTGAATGAACCACTGCGAGCTTAAGGATAATAGGAAGTTCTTAAGACTATAAGACGAATAATTAGTTGTCTTATAATGCATACGTCAAGATTTTGAAGTCATATGAATTGACAAGAATAAGGATTAGTAAGAGCAAGTGGAGTATAAGTGGGGTTTAGGAAAGGTTTCGTAAATCATTGCGTTAAGAATTGTTTGGTAAGGCCTTGAGGGCGACTTATAGGGATGTTTAGATCATTAATGAAGCATTAAACAAGTGTTAAGAAGGTCGTACAAGGATTGGAGTTCGAACAAAACAACGAGGACAACTTCGGAAAAACTGTGAGTTACACGACCACATTTTACGGACCGTGCAATTTTATACGGACCGTATAATGGTCCGTATAACCCAACAGCAACAATGTTTTCCATGGTGGTGAACCACAGACACTCATTTAATGCTCTTTTGCAAATTTTATACATGAAATTATAAGAAAACATAATTTTTATAGAAACATAAATGCTTTATATTCATTTGTCTCTCGGCCATCAAAATAATATATATATATATATATATATATATATATATGTGTGTGTGTGTGTGTGTGTGTGTAATAACATCTTGTGAGACCATCTAACCCACACTGCGTACCTATGAGCCTCTGCTGACATACTGTATATATAGACGGAACAAGACTCCGTCGAGCCCAAAATATGCATATGTACCAAAAGAATAACCATAAGCACCTCCGAACAATGGAGTGCTCTCTATCAGCTGACAACTACTGAGGATCTGGGCCAAGCTCACCTCCCTGTCTACCTGTGGGCATGAACACAGCGTCCAAAGAAAACGGACGTCAGTACGAATATTGTACCGAGTGTGAGAGGCATAAACAATGAAGAAAGACATCAATAATATAATGAGAACATCAATATGAAACATCTGGATCTGAATGACAATCAGAAGGGAAGTAATGCATGCTGTCTTACTCATACTCATCATCATGTCATATATGCATAATATGCAAGCTGCCCGTCCATGTCGGAACGGTGTGATAATAAATAACATTAGCCCGCGTCCAGGCCTCCCACGTCCGGGGTACCATCTCATGCCGCCCACTAGTGGTGTCTGCCCATGCCAAAAGGTCATGGTGTATTCGTATAGCTGCCCGGCCAACTAGGCACTGTGTGAAATGCTCATGTCATTCTCATCATAAAATACTTATAGTAATATGGTTATCATCATATGCTTATCTTATCATAGTACTTGCATAAGGCTCAAGATCAGCATTACTTTATCGGGGTGACGTAAGGTCGTGATCCCCCGATCCCATTATGGAGCAATTACTGACATTCTGCCTCACCTTGAAGGAACTAGCACATAATGTGAGTGTAGGCAATAAATAACATCATTATCAATATAGCATCATCATACCGTATCTCTTATCTTATATAGACATTTATGAATATAGGCTTTTAACTTTCCGGAAAATGCGAACTCATAAAGAGGATAAAAAGTTTACACTATAGGATTCATGCCATTAGAAGGAAAGGACTAGCCTCACATACATTGGTCGTTTAACTAAGCTATCGCTCACTTGTTCTCCTTCGATATCACGTCGTTACCTTCACGAGAGAATTCGAATTAACATTAGTTAATTGACTACAAGAACGCATCATTAATTCTAGGAAAAATTGGGTAGCACTTCCTTTTTTTATACTACTTTTCCCATGTTCTATATCAACTCCCAACATTCACAATACTACTCCCAATATCACAATCAACAATCATCATCAGTACGAAGAATGTATTGAGTAAGTAAAGCATGAGCAACATCAATAAATAAGCATCATGAACAACATATGAAATAGCATAGGAGGGGGGAGACAATAATATCATCGTCATAGCGCTTACCTGCCTTTCGTAGGGCTTTCCATTTTTCATACGTATTTGTACACCTACGTCATCCTCCGTATTCCATAATAGTACTCGTACCATACTTGTGCTCATATTCGTATACATGTCCTTAGTCGTATTCTTATACATAGTCTTATCACATTCATATTCATATTATATACATAGTCATTTCATATACATGGCATTCACATAGCATACCCGACCTCATAGGATCGGTGTTTCATACATACTTGGCCAACCATGGCTCAAGGTTACTCATACCTTGCCCTACCAAGGTTTCAGGGTTATCCGTACTATCTGCAGAGGTGTGCGCGCGTTTCGAAATCGTATACATACTTTATACATATTCATATACATATATCCTACCCGGCGTTATAAGCTCGGGGTGTCATTATAGCCCTTCATAGGCACATGTAAGTATAATAGCCCGTAGGAACCTTTAGCATCATTATTATTATCATCGTCATCACTATCATCATCATTTTCGCTACATCTATATCTTATGCTTACTCGTCATATGGGGTGCGTAGTACAATCGTAGCACATATCGAGGATCGTGAGCTTATGAGCTCGGAGTGTCAATCGTTTGAATACAACATACTCATATAGAGTATTTAAGAGTTTGGCCAAGGAACCATGCCTTATGAAAGAAGGGTTAGCCTTACATACCTTTTCGTTGGACTATTCTACATTTGCACGCTTCCTCCCTATGCTAGCGTCTATACCTTCATTAATATCATAGCAATGGCCATTAGTCATTCACATTATCCACATTATCTAGATTCCTTAATTTGCCTCTAATTCACCCATATTCATAGTCATAACATCCAACTTCATCCATTCGTCTAATGTGTCTAGTTCATGATCTTAGGGCCATTTATAAAACAGTCATATCACAACACAACAACATTCATGATTCAATTCAAACTATTCCTCAAAATGTCACTATTCATCATTCATGATCTAGATGACCATATTTTCTACAATCCATGTATTTCAACTCTTCAATACCTTAAACATCATGTAAAAATCATGAATCTTACCTTAGAAGTTGTAGGTACAAGCTTTGGTTAATAATACTCCACTTTGAGCAAAAACCCTAGTTTTTCTCCATTTGGATTTCTTGACTTGGATGATCTTTGATGATGTTCTTACTCTTGAATTACCTTGTTTTATGTTGTTGATCCTCAAATATCCTTGAAAACTTGTATAAAGAATGTAGAGAGAGGTTTTAGAGAGAAGTGGTGTAATGTTGTAATGAAATAAAATAATTGTTGGTTCCCTTATTTAATGAATTGCAAAAATCTGTGCTGGGTGAACAGTGGTCGTCCATGGAGGTTTACGGTCCGTATTCCACTTTACGGACCGTCCCTCGTGGTCGTCTTTAACCATTTCCAGAACCAGAAACTTTGGCTGCATGCATGGTGATTTACGACCATGGTTTTCGGGCCGTAAATCACTTTACGGTCCGTCCTCCTGGTAGTATTTTACCATTTCTCAACTGGGCAGAAAGTCGAAGTCTTGCATGGTAATTTACAACTGCCAGTTTACGGACCGTATACCAATTTACGGTCCGTATTTTGCACTTTACGACCACTGGGCAGATTTCAAATATGCAACTTTTCACATCTCTTAGACTTCTCATTTTAATCACCCACGTCCATGCACATGCATTGCTCACCTTATATCTCATCTTAACTTAGCCAACTTTCTCATCTCACATCGGATACCTTCGAAATCTCGCCTAAGGTCATCAAACGTCGTTTCTTGCTCATGGACCTTATGCACTCATACTTATCACTAGTTCGTTCACTTACGTACCAACGGAAAATTTTTCCGAGGTGTAACATTCTCCCCCCCTTAAGAACATTCGTCCCCGAATGTTAAAGTGCTCGGGAGTTCTACAAAAATTTCGCCAGAGTTTCCCTTATAATATGACGCTACCATCTTGCCACAACAACCCATAATATCGATGCCACACAGGGCCACAACATAACAACATAAACATTTTGGCCACGCATGACCCAAAAGCATAAAAGGAAAATATACATACCTTATGATCTTGACGTCTCATCTTGGGCTTCTTCCAAGGGCTGAAATAAATGTGGGTATTTGGATCGCATACTTTCTTCTGCTTCCCATGTCATCTCCTCTCGTTTACTGCTTCTCCATAGAACCTTAACCGAGGCCACCTCTTTGTTTCTAAGCCTCCGTACTTGCCTGTCTAACATGGCAATGGGTACCTCTTCATAAGTCAATTTCTCTGTCACTTGCACATCATTTACTGGGACGATCCTAGTGGGATCTCCAACACATTTTCGAAGCATCGAGACATGAAATACTGGATGGACTGACTCCAATTCCGGAGGTAGATCTAACTCATAGGCCACTTTGCCTATTTTGCGCACAATCTCATATGGTCCAATATACCGGGGACTAAGCTTCCCCTTTTTGCCGAATCTCATAACGCCTTTCATTGGTGACACTTTCAAGAATACCCAATCCTTCACTTTGAACTCTAAGTCTTTCCAACGATTATCCGCATAGGACTTCTGACGACTTTAGGCTGCTAACAACCGATCTTGTATAAGCTTGACTTTCTCTATAGCTTGCTGGACCAAGTCTGGCCCTATCAATTTAGTTTCTCCGGTTTCAAACCACCCAATTGGGGATCTACACTTTTGCCCATATAAAGCTTCATATGGTTCCATTTGAATGCTGGAATGATAACTATTATTGTAAGCAAATTCAATGAGTGGCAAATGATCATCCCAATTCCCTCTAAAATCTATCATACATGCTCGTAACATATCCTCAAAAGTTTGAATAGTACGTTCAGCTTGTCCATCGGTCTGGGGATGAAATGTCGTGCTAAGGCTAACTCGGGTCCCTAAACCCTCTTGGAAAGACCTCCAAAACTTAGCTGTAAACTGAGTCCCTCTGTCGGAGATAATAAATACCGGGACGCCATGGAGTTTTACTATCTCTTTAAGATAAAGCTTCGCATAATCTTCTTCCTCATAGGTCGTCCTGACCGGTAAGAAATGAGCTGACTTGGTGAGTCTATCCACAATCACCCATATGGAAAAATACTTACGTCGAGAATGGGGTAACCCTGAAATGAAGTCCATGTTAATCACTTCCCACTTCCAAGTTGGGATTTCCATAGCTTGTAGCAATCCACCCGGCTTTTGGTGTTCAATCTTCACTTGTTGGCAACTAGGACACTGAGCTACGAATTCCGCTATACCTTTCTTCATCCCATTCCACCAATATATATATTTAAGATCATGATACATCTTCGTCGCTCCGGGGTGAACAGAATAACGGGAACATGAGCTTCTCTCAAAATCTGGTGGCGTAAACTTGCCACATCGGGAACACATAATCTTCCTCTACATCGGAGAGGTCCGTCTCCTGAAATGTCAAATGATGACTCCTTTTCCTGAGGGAGTGTATTTTTGTACTGCATTAGCATGGGATCCTCATATTGTCGCTCTTTCACTTCTGCCACTAGTGACGAGACTGCGGTATTCTGGATAGTAGCTCCGCTGCTACCTGAGTCCACTACTCGGACTCCTAGGCTAGCTAACTGTTGAAGCTCACGGGCCATCTCTTTCTTTTCTGGTCGTACATCACTTAGACTTCCCATCGACCTACGGCTAAGAGTATCAGCCACCACATTTGCCTTTCCGGGGTGGTACAGGATCTCAACATCATAGTATTTTAGCAACTCTAGCCATCGTCGTTGCCGCAAATTCAACTCTTTCTGCTTGAAGATGTATTGAAAACTCTTATGATCTGTGTAAATATCCACGTGGACACCATATAAGTAATGTCTCCATATCTTTAATGCATGTACCACCGCGGCCAATTCTAAGTCATGGGTAGGATAATTCTGCTCATGTTTCCGTAATTGCCTTGAAGCATACGCAATCACCTTGCCATGTTGCATCAACACACAGCCTAGCCCAACACCTGAAGTGTCGCAATACACAACGTATCCTTCCAATCCCTCTGGAAGTGTCAGAACTGGGGCAGAAGTCAATCAACCCTTTAACTCTTGGAAATTACGTTCGCAAGCATCTGTCCATTGAAACTTGGCTGATTTGTGTGTCAACTTTGTGAGTGGTGCAGAAATAGAGGAAAAACCTTCAACGAATCTCCTGTAATAACCTGCTAAGCCCAGAAAGCTACGAACCTCTGTAGGAGTTGTGTGTCTTGGCCAAGTTTTCACGGCCTCAATCTTTTGACTATCCACTCGAATACCATCGGCTGCCACAATATGCCCTAGAAATGCCACTGAGTTCAACCAGAACTCACATTTGGAAAACTTTGCAAACAATTCTCGAGTTCGAAGAACTCCAAGGACAATACACAAATGATCCGCATGTTCTGCTTCAGATGTAGAATACACCAAAATATCATCAATGAATACGATTACAAATAAGTCCAGAAAGGACCGGAACACATTATTCATCAAATCCATATTTATTCTTAATCGTTACTTTATTCAATTGCCTATAATCAATGCACATTCTCAGGGAGCCATCTTTCTTTCGGACGAACAATACGGGCGCTCCCCACGGGGATGAACTAGGCCTAATGAAGCCTTTATCAAGCAAGTCCTTCAATTGCTCCTTCAACTCTTTCAATTCTGCGGGTGCCATTCTATATGGAGGAATAGATATAGGTGTGGTGCCTGGCAACACATCAATGGTAAAATCAATCTCCCGTTCGAGAGAAAGGCCTGGAAGCTCTTCCGGGAACACATTCGAAAATTCGTTCACTACGGGAACTGACTGAAGGGTCGGCGATTCAACTTCTACATCTTGAACTCGCACTAGATGATAAATACATCCTTTCGTGATCATCTTCCTTGCCTTTAGATAAGAAATAAATCTAACTTTTGGTGATGCCGCATTCCCATTCCATTCTAAGACTGGTTCTCCCAGAAACTAGAAACGAACCATTTTCATTCGGCAATCAACATTGGCATAACAAGAAGCCAACCAATCCATGCCCATAATAACATCAAAATCTACCATTTCTAACTCATGCAAATAAATCATGGTACGACGGTCACAAATCATGACTATACAATCCCTATATACTCGGCTAGCTATTACCGATTCTCCCACGGGTGTGGACACCTCAAAAGGTTTGGTCGACTCCGGCTCAACTATAAATTGACCCGCAATATAAGGAGTAACATATGATAACGTGGAGCCCGGATCAATCAAAGCATATACATCATGAGAGAATACCGATAATATACCTGTAACCACGTCAGGAGAAGACTCTAGATCTTGGCGTCCAGCCAAGGCATAAATACGGTGCTGAGGGCCGCTAGTACTGGGAGCTCTGCCTCTACCTTTACCATGGCTGACTGGCGCATGTGAACCTGGCCCCGTAGGGCGTACAGATGCCGAAGATACGGCTACCGACCCTGATGGTTGGGTCCTACCTCTACCATGTACTGAGGGGCAGTTACGCATAATATGGCCTGGTCGACCACATGAATAGCAAACATCTGAACCCAATCGGCATTGACCCCAATACGACTTCCCACACTGGGAACATTGTGGTATAGGTGGCCTTGACTGGCCTGAATCACCTCTAAACTGGGACCCCGAATAACTCTGACTCGGCCTGGGATGAGTAGATCTATCAAGGCTCTGGCCTGAAAACCGTGGAGGTGCACTGGTCATAGAATAGCCCGAATGTCTAGGGAACTGTTGCCTGTGTCCGCTTCAGGACTCACTCATTGGGCCTGAAGATCTGGCCCTCTTGTTATGTCCCCGATCTTGCTCACGTTCACCTCTTCGCTGCTATAGGCTTTCTTCTAAGTTCTGAGCATGTGCCTTGAAGGGACGCAGTCAAGCATTTATCCATCAGATAGGGCCCGAGGCCCTTTACAAATCGGTGTACCCTGTCGCCCATATCTGCTATACTCTAGGGCACTCATGCTTCCTTGCCTCAAGTTCAAGAATTTATCGGCCCTTGCTCGCCGAACTTCTGGAGGCATATAATGACGGAGAAAAGCATCAACAAACTCTTTCCATACCGGGGGAGGTGCATTGGCTCCCTGTGAAGCCATCCATACTGTATACCACTGGATCGAGACATCTCTCAAGCTATATGACGCTAACTATACCGACTCGGTGTCTGAAGCATGTATCAATCGGAGCGTCCTTAGCATACCATCGATGAAATCTTGAGGATCCTCCTCCGACTTTGACCCAAAGAATTTCGGAGGGTTCAAAGTAATGAAATCACGGGCTCTTGCACTAACAACCCTTTCACCATACCCTGAACTGTGCCTCTGAGCCAGGGCCGCAACCAATTGAGTCAATAAAGTAATGGCCTCTTTTACATCTTGGCCCGAAGCATTTGGTGGAGGAGCTGGAGGTGCTGGAGCTGGGGCTGAGGCTCCTTCACACTACACAGAGACGGGCACTGTCTGGGAGGGCTGAGATTGAGCCGCACCCTGGGACTCACTTTCCAGTACTACCGGTGGCGGAGCTTTCTTAGCCCGCTTCTCTGCCACCGTCTTGCCCTTTTGGGCTGCCGTAGTCTTTCCCTTTTTCGGCATCTCTGAAATACACAACACACGATTTAGGAGCAAGAAAATCCTACATCATAGCTCTATCGCACGATTCTTATGAAGAAAGAAGGTCATTTATTCTTAAAATGTCTGCAGCTTCTTGTTTATAAGTGTGGCGCACAACACACCTATAACCAAGACTCTACTAGACACGGCTCGTAGACACACCCTAGGACTGAACTGCTCTAATACCACTTTTGTCACGACCCGACTCGGGGCCGCAACGAGCACCGGGTGCTAGCCCACCCGGGCACCCTCTTAGCTTACTCTCATGCTTACATCTAGGTGAGCCACATAATTATACATGCATTTCCATCCATTCATCAACTAGTCCCATTTGGACAACAACACATTTATATCATCATAGGCATCTATGCCACATCAATGTACATGGGCCAACGTGGCCGACAAAATGATATACAAAACATAGGCCGACAAGGCCAAACATATCTACCCACACACACACATGTCTACGAGCCTCTAAGAGTATAACATATCACATTAGCGGGACAGGACCCCGCTATGCCCATAATTATATACACAAAAGAATGAGTACCCAAAAGATATGGCTCCGAAGGAAATGGAGCTCTCTATGTAATCTCCGAATAGGCAGCTATGGATCAAGTCTGTCTCCCTGTGCACCTGCGGGCATGACTCAGCGTCCACAAACAAAAGGACGTTAGTACGAAGAATGTACTGAGTATGTAAAGCATGAGCAACATCAACAAATAAGCATCATGAACAACATATGAAATAGCATAGGAGGGGGGAGACAATAATATCATCGTCATAGCGCTTACCTGCCTTTCGTAGGACTTTTCATTTTTCATACGTATTTTTACAGCTACGTCATCCTCCGTATTCCATAATAGTACTCGTACCATACTTGTGCTCATATTCGTAAACATGTCCTTATTCGTATTCTTATACATAGTCTTATCACATTCATATTCATATTATATACATAGTCATTTCATATACATGGCATTCACATAGCATACCCGACCTCATAGGATCGGTGTTTCATACATACTTGGCCAACCAAGGCTCAAGGTTACGCATACCTGGCCCTACCAAGGCTTCAGGGTTATCCGTACCATCTGTAGAGGTGTGCGCGCATTTTGAAATCGTATACATACTTTATACATATTCATATACATATATCCTACCCGGCGTTATAAGCTCGGGGTGTCATTATAGCCCTTCATAAGCACATGTAAGTATAATAGCCCGTAGGCACCTTTAGCATCGTTATTATTATCATCGTCATCACTATCATCATCATTTTCGCTACATCTATATCTTATGCTTACTCGTCATATGGGGTGCGTAGTACAATCGTAGCACATATCGAGGATCGTGAGCTTGTGAGCTCGGAGTGTCAATCGTTTGAATACAACATACTCATATAGAGGATTTAAGAGTTTGGCCAAGGAACCATGCCTTATGAAAGAAGGGTTAGCCTTACATACCTTTTCGTCGGACTATTCTACATTTGCACGCTTCCTCCCAATGCTAGCGTCTATACCTTCATTAATATCATAACAATGGCCATTAGGCATTCACATTATCCACATTATCTAGATTCCTTAATTTGCCTCTAATTCACCCATATTCATGGTCATAACATCCAACTTCGTCCATTCGTCTAATGTGTCTAGTTCATGATCTTAGTGCCATTTATAATACAGTCATATCACAACACAACAACATTCATGATTCAATTCAAACTATTCCTCAAAATGTCACTATTCATCATTCATGATCTACATGACCATATTTTCTACAATCCATGTATTTCAACTCTTCAATACCTTAAACATCATGTAAAAATCATGAATCTTACCTTAGAAGTTGTAGGAACAAGCTTTGGTTAATAATACTCCACTTTGAGCAAAAACCCTAGTTTTTCTCCATTTGGATTTCTTGACTTGGATGATCTTTGATGATGTTCTTACTCTTGATTCACCTTGCTTTATGTTGTTGATCCTCAAATATCCTTGAAAACTTGTATAAAGAATGTAGAAAGAGGTTTTAGAGAGAAGTGGTGTAATGTTGTAATGAAATAAAATAAGTGTTGGTTCCCTTATTTAATGAATTGCAAAAATCTGTGCTGGGTGAACAGTGGTCGTCCATGGAGGTTTACGGTCCGTATTCCACTTTACGGACCGTCCCTCGTGGTCGTCTTTAACCATTTCCAGAACCAGAAAATTTGGCTGCATGCATGGTGATTTACGACCATGGTTTACTGGCCGTAAATCACTTTACGGTCCGTCCTCCTGGTCGTATTTTACCATTTCTCAACTGGGCAGAAAGTCGAAGTCTTGCATGGTAATTTACGACTGCCAGTTTACGGACCGTATACCAATTTACGGTCCGTATTTTGCACTTTACGACCTCTGGGTAGATTTCAAATCTGCAACTTTTCACATCTGTTAGACTTCTCATTTTAATCACCCACGTCCATGCACATGCATTGCTCACCTTATATCTCATCTTAAATTAGCCAACTTTCTCATCTCACATCGGATACCTTCGAAATCTCGCCTAAGGTCATCAAACGTCGTTTCTTGCTCATGGACCTCATGCACTCATACTTATCACTAGTTCGTTCACTTACGTACCAACGGAAAATTTTTCCGAGGTGTAACAGTCACGGAGAAAGGAAATAAGAGATTTAACAAATCAAATAAAGGATCATATCAATCCTCAATGGAGGGAAAAAATCCCTTAGATTACCTTAGAGAGAGCCTTCATAAGTTCAATCAAAGGAACGATTGATCTACCCTGGTTCTATCAAGAAGCTGCCAACCAATGAAGACCTCGTCTAACCTCAACTATAAATAAAAAAACCCTCAAGACCTGGAAGAATGTACAACTTTACTTGAGCAAATTCATTCACACTTTCATCTTACAAAAGACACTGTAATCCTAGTCGATTCTAGTGTTAGGAAAAAGAAAAAGTATTGATAGATACATAGCTATACAAGTCAAGGTTGTAATCAAGGAAATTTGGAAATTGCCCAGATACAAGCTGATGGTTCGTTAAGAACCAAACACTGTAAAGACAATCATTCAAGGCTCTAAGGAAACCCTTGTAACCCAAGGGAACTGGAATAGGCACCGCACCGGTGATCCGAAATACTATAAAAATTACTTGTGTCAATTACTTTTCTACGGTACATTTATATTCAGAATTATACTAACTCTCTTTTCAAACTTGCAGCGAAGTCGACTGTGTGTCACATAAAGTCGATTTACTAACTTTAAGAAGAGATAATTTTTAAATTCACCCCCTCTTGTGTTTCAGTTGGTATTAGAGCAGGTGTCAAATAAAGTCGCCTAACAGCATGTGAGAAAAGATCAAATGGCAAGATATCAAATCCCCGGAGCACTTTTACAAGATGGACACTTAACGACTCGACCTCCCTACTTCAATGGCAAACACTATAGTCACTAGAATGAAAGATTTAGAATCTTCGTACAGTTAACAGACTTTCAAGCATGGCTGGTTATCAAGAAAGGACCAAATCCTATTCCTACTACCGAAGGAAAAGACCCCATAGATCTCAAAAGCTCAATTGACCTCGAACCATTCGATGTCACAAAAGAACAAAGGAGGTAATTCAAATTAATACAAGAGCTATAAGTTTTATTTATTGTACAGTCAGTGGAGAAGAAAATAGGAAGATATCAACCTGCGAAACTACAAAGGAAATGTGGGACAAGCTGGAGGTCACCTGCGAAGGAACTTCAAAAGTGAGGGAAATAAAGATTGATGCTCTCACTCATGAATATGAATTATTCATGATGGTAGAAGATAAGAACATAGAATCAATGTTTACCCAATTCAGCATGATAGTAAGCGAACTTAAATCGCTAGGCATGATCTATTCAAATGGTTAGCAAGTCAGGAAGCTCATTCGAAGTCTTCCTAAAGCATGGGAGACAAAAGCAATTGTCTTGGAAAGTCTGGACTTAGAAAATCTAATATACGATGAACTTTGAGGAAGTCTAATGGCATCTGAAATAAATCACCTAAATAGGGGGTACCAAAAGGAAGAAAAGAAAAAGGTTGTACCTTTCAAGTTGTCACGACCCGACTAGGGGCCGCGACGGGCACCCGGTGCTAGCCCACCCGGGCACCCCTTTAGCGTACCTTTACACTTACGTTTAGGTGAGCCACATATTTAAACATACATCTCTATTCATCAATCATACTAGTCTCATTGGACAACAATATCTTTATATCATCATTGGCATTTATGCCAAATCAATGTACCTAAGCTGACAAGGCTAACAAAATGATATACAAAATATAGGCCGACAAGGCCAAACTCATCTAACCAGATACACATGTCTACGAGCCTCTAAGGAGAGTATGTCATAATGTATAGGCAGGACAGGACCCCGCTATGCCCATAATTATGTACACAAAAGAATAAGTACCCAAAAGCTATAGCTCCGAATGAAGTGGAGCTCTGCTATGTAATCTCCGAGAATGTAGCTATGGATCAAGTCTGTCTCCCTGGGCACCTGCGGGCATGACGCAGCGTCCACAAACAAAAGGACATCAGTACGAAGAATGTATTGAGTATGTAAAGCATGATCAACATCAATTTAGAAGCATAATAAGCAATATGAGAAATAGCATAGGAGGGGAGACAACAGTATCAACGTCATAGACACTTACTTGCTTGTCATAGGGACTTTTCATTTCTAGCGCGTATTCGTGTACATACATCCATATCCGTATCCGTATCCGTACTCATATCTATATCCGTACTCATCCATTTACATTGCATCCATAATCGTATTCATATACATAGTCTTATTCATATTCATATCCGTATCATGTTCGTATTCATATTAATATCTATATCATATACATAACCATATCATAAACATAACATTTACATAGCATGCCCGACCATGAAGGTTCGGTGTTTCATACATACTTGGCCAACCAAGGCTCAAGGTTACACATACCTGGCCATACCAAGGCTTCAGGGTTACATCTACCTGGCCCTACCAAGGCTTCAGGGTTATCCGTACCATCTACAGAGGTGTTCGCGTGATACGTAAATAGACACATATCCTACCCGGCCTCATAAGCTCGAGGTTCCATAATAATCATACATAGATACACATATATAATAGCTCATAAGCATCTTATTATTATCATCACTATCATTATCGTCATCCTTATCGTCATCGCTATTATCATCGTTATCATTATCGTTATCACTATCATCGTTGTTCATTACATCTATCCTTATAGGGGTTACTTGTCATATGAGTAACTTAGTACAATCGTAATACATATCGAGGATCATGAGCTCAATAGCTCGAAAGATAGAATCATTTGAAGGATATCATAATCTTATAGGAGGTTTAGATGATTGACCAAAGAACTATGCCTTATGAAAGAAGGGTTAGCCTTACATACCTTTCTGTTCAACTATCTACCACTTGCACGTTCTCTTCCGAAGCTCACGTTTCTACCTTCATTAAAGTCATACTATCATTAGAATCGATAGCTAGCATATATGACTAAAACTAGAGAAAATCGGACAACATCTCCTTTATTTATACGACATTTCTCCATATCGTATATCAACTCCCAAACGTCAATAATACATTCACAATATCATAACAATAATCTCTATTCATCCATATTATCTATATTTCTCACTTCGCTTCCTTTCACCCATATCTATAGTCATAACACACGATTACGTTCATTCACATACATTGCCTATCCCATGTCCTCAACATCATTTGTAACATATTTATATCACAACACATCAAGAATCATGATTCAATTCAAACTATTTCTCAAAATGGCACTATTCCACATTCATGACCCGTTTTTCTATAGCCTTGTACAATCCAAGTATTTCAACTCTCAAATACCTTAAACAATATATAAATACGATAAATCTTACCTTATATGTTGTAGGAACAAGCCTTGGTTGGTAATACTCCACTTGAGCAAAAACCCTAGTTCTTCTCCAATGAGATTTCTTGACTTGAAAGATCTTTAATGGGTTTTCTTACACTTGATGCACTTAATTTATGTTGTCGATCACTAATACCTCTTGAATTCTTGTGGAATGAATGTAGCTAGATGTTTTAGAGAGAAGGGGTGTTATATGGAAGTGAAATGAAATAAGAATTAAATCCTCTATTTAATGAACCATTCAGTTCCAGACCAGGTATACGGACCAACATACGGTCCGTACATTTTATACGGACCGTATGTTTGGCCGTATATTTGGTCCAGAGAAATGTGCCATCCTGGGCTGATTATACGGTCCTAACATACAGACCGTATTTTTTATACGGCCAGTATGTTTGGCCGTATAATCCCCAGTATTCCGGAACTCGTTTTCGTCGACTCGTTCGATCTCCAATCCTTATGGAACCTTCTTAGCAATTGTTCAACACCTCAATACCAATCTAAGGGACATTATCACTCTTCTCCAAGACATCATTAAATCCTTGTTAACTCGTTACTCGTAATCCTTTTCCGTTACCTATCGTATGCCTTGCCTTCTCTTTGCATCTTCCTTCCCCTATCTCAAACATCTTCGAAATCTTAACTAGGGCCATCGAATGTCGTTTCTTACTTATTGAAATAACGTATACTTGTGCTCTTCACTAGTCTATTCACTTGTGCATCAACAGAAAAATTTTCGAGGAGTAACATTCTTCCCCCTTAAGAACATTCGTCCTCGAATGTTAAGCATTCGGGGATTCTACGAAAATTTCGCCTGAGTTTCCCCTATAATAAGACACTACCATCCTGTCACAACAACCCATAGTAACAATGCCTCACAGGGCCACAACATAATAGAAATGGAATTTGGCCACACACGACCCAATTGCATAAAAAGGAAACTATACATACCTTATGATCTTGATGTCTCATCTTAGCCCTCTTCCGGGGGCTGAAATAAGTGCGGGTGCTTGGATCGCATAATTTCTTCCACTTGCCATGTCATTTCTTCTCATTTACTGCTTCTCCATAAAACCTTAACCGAGGCCACTTCTTTGTTTCTAAGCCTTTGTACTTGCCTATCTAGTATGGCAATGGGTACCTCTTCATAAGTCAACTTCTCTGTCACTTTAACATCATTTATTGGCACGATCCTAGTAGGATCTCCAACACATTTTCGAAGCATCGAGACATGGAAAACTGGGTGAACTGACTCCAAATCCGGAGGTAGATCTAATTCGTAAGCCACTTTGCCTACCTTGCGTACAATTTCATAAGGCCCAATGTATCGGGGACTAAGCTTCCTCTTTTTGCCATCTCATAACGCCCTTCATTGGCGACACTTTCAAGAATACCCAATCTTTAACTTGGAACTCTAAGTCCCTTCGACAATTATCCGCATAGGACTTTTGGCAACTTTGAGCTGCCAATAACCGATCTTGTATGAGTTTGACTTTCTCTATGGCTTGCTGGACCAAGTCCGGCCCTATCAACTTAATCTCTCCTACCTCGAACCACCCAATTGGGGATCTACACTTTAGCCCATATAGAGCCTCATACGGTGCCATCTAAATGCTAGAATAATAACTATTGTTATAAGCAAATTCAATGAGTGGCAAGTGATCATCCTAATTTCCTCCAAAATCTATCATACATGCCCGCAACATATCTTCAAGAGTCTGAATGGTACGCTCAACTTGTCCATCAGGCTGTAGGTGAAATGCCGGGCTAAGGCTCACTGGGGTCCCTAAACCCTCTTGGAAGGACTTCCAAAAATTGACCGTAAACTGGGTTCCTCTGTCTGAGATAATAGATACTAGAACACCATGAAGTCGCACTATCTCCTTAACAAAAAGCTTTGCATAATTTTTTGCCACATACGTCGTTCTGACTGGCAAGAAATGAGCTGACTTTGTGAGTCTATCCACAATCACCCATGTGGAATCGTACTTACGTCAAGAGCGGGGTAAGCCTGTAATGAAGTCCATGTTAATCACTTCCTACTTCCAAGTTGAGATTTCTATAGCTTGCAACAATCCGCCCAGCTTTTGGTGCTCGATTTTTACTTGTTGACAGTTGGGACATTGAGCTACAAATTCTGCTATATCTTTCATCATTCCATTCCACCAGTATATAGACTTAAGATCATGATACATTTTCGTTGCTTCGGGGTGGATAGAATAACAGGAACAATGAGCTTCTCTCAATATTTTGTGGCGTAGACCTGCCACATCGGGGACACATAATCTGCCCTGGCATCGAAGAACTCCGTCTCCTGAAAGCTCAAATAATGACTCCTCCTTCTGAGGGAGTGTGTCTCTGTAATGCATTAACATGGAATCTTCGTATTGCCGCTCTCTCACTTCCGCTACTAGCGACGAGACTGTTGAATTCTGAATAGTAGTTCCCCTGTTACCTGAGACCACTACTCGAACTCCTAGGCTAGCTAACTGCTGGAGCTCACGAGCCATTTCTCTCTTCTCTGGTCGTACACCACATAAACTCCCTATCGATCTACGGCTAAGAGCATCAACCACAACATTTGCCTTTCCGGGGTGATATAGGATATCAACATCATAATCTTTTAGAAATTCCAACCATCATCGCTGCCATAAATTCAACTCTTTCTGCTTGAAGATATATTGAAGACTCTTATGGTCTGTATAAATATCCATAAGGACACCATATAGATAATGTCTCCATATCTTTAATGCATGAACCACTACAGCCAATTCTAGATCATGTGTTGGGTAATTCCTCTCATGTTTCTGTAACTGCCTTGAAGCATATGCAATCACCTTACCATGTTGCATCAATACACAACCTAGCCCAACGTCTGAAGCATCGCAATAAACAACATATCCTTCCAATCCCTCTGGAAGTGTCAGGACTGGGGCAGAAGTCAATCTATCTTTCAACTCTTGGAAAATACGTTCACAAGCATCTATCCATTGAAACTTTGCTGATTTCTGGGTCAACTTTGTGAGTGGTGCAGAAATAGAAGAAAAACCTTCAACAAATTTCCTGTAATAGCCTGCTAGGCCCAGAAAGCTACGAACCTCCGTAGGAGTCGTGGGCCTTGGCCAAGTCTTCACGGCCTCAATCTTTTGGCTATCCACTCGAATACCATCGGCTGCAACAATGTGCCCCAAAAACGTCACTTAGTTCAACCAAAGCTCACACTTAGAAAATTTTGCAAACAACTCTCGAGTTTGAAGAACTCTAAGGACAGTTCTGCCTCGGATCTAGAATACACCAAGATATCGTCGATGAATACAATCACAAATAGATCTAGGAAGGGCCTGATCACATTGTTCATCAAATCCATAAATACTGCCGATGCATTAGTTAGCCCAAACGACATCACTCGGAACTTGAAATGACCATATCTTGTTCTAAAGGCTGTCTTAGGGATATCTTTCTCCCTAACTCTCACTTGATGATACCCGGACCTCAAATCGATCTTTGAAAACCACTTGGCACCTTGTAATTGATCAAATAAGTCATCCATCCTCGGAAGAGGATATTTTTTCTTAATCATCACCTTATTCAATTGCCGATAATCGATACACATTCTCAAGGAGCCATTTTTATTTTGGACAAACAATACAGGTACTCCCCACGGGGATGAACTAGGCCTAATAAACCCTTTCTCAAGCAAGTCTTTCAATTGCTCCTTCAACTCTTTCAATTCTGCGGGAGCCATTCTATAAGGAGGAATCGATATAGGCTTGGTGTCTGGCAACACATCAATAGCAAAATCAATCTCTCGTTCGGGAGGAAGGCTTGGAAGCTCTTCCGGAAACACATCCGGAAATTCATTCACCACGGGAGCTGACTGAAGAGTTGGCAATGCAGCTTCTACATCTTGAACTCGAACTAGGTGATAAATGCACCCTTTTGTGATCATTTTCCTTGCCTTTAGATAGGAAATAAACCTACCTTTTGATGACGCAATATTCCCTTTCCATTCTAGAACCGGTTCTCCCGGAAATTAGAAACGAACCATTTTCATTCTACAATCAACATTGGCATAGCAAGAAGCCAACCAATCCATGCCCATAATAACGTCAAAGTCTACCATTTTTAACTCATGCAAATCAACCGTAGTACGACGGTCACAAATCACAACTATACAGTTTCTATATACTCGACTAGCTATTACCTATTCACCAACGTGTGTAGACACCTCAAAAGGTTTGATCGACTCCGGTTCGATTCTAAATCGACCCGCAATATATGGAGTAACATATGACAATGTGGAGCTCGGATCAATCAAAGCATATACATCATGAGAGAATACCGATAATATACCTGTGACCACATCAGGAGAAGACTCAAGATATTGGCGTCCAGCCAAAGCATAAATACGGTGCTGAGGTCCGCAAGAAATGGGAGCTCTACCTCTGCCTCGACCATGGCCGACTGGCGCATGTGAACCTGGCCCCATAGGGCGTACAGATGCTGAAGATCCGGCTACCGACCCTGAAGGCTGGGTCCTACCTCTACCATAAACTGAGGGGCAATCACGCATAATATGGCCTGGTCGACCACATGAATAGTAAACATCTGAATCCGATCGGCATGGACCCCAATGTAACTTCCCACACTAGGAACATCGTGGAACGTGTGACCTTGACTGACCCAAATCACATCTAAACTGAGATCCCGAAAAGCTCTAACTCGGCCCGGAATGAGTGGATCTATCAAATCTCTGGCCTGAAAACCGTAGAGGGACACTGGTCATAGAATAACCTGAATGCCTAGAAAACTGCTGCCTGTGCCCCACTCTGAACTCACTCATCGGACCAGAAGATCTGGCCGTCTTGGTATTTCCCCTATCATGCTCGCGTTCACTTCTTTGCAGCTGTAGGCTTTCTTCTAAGTTCTGAGCATGGGCCTGAATGCGTGCAATATCCATATTATCCTGAAGGGACGCAGTCAAGCACCTATCCATCAAATGTGGCCCTAGGCCCTTCACAAATCGGTCACCCATATCCGCTACCATAGCCGAAGCATACCTAGCCAAAGAATTCAAGCGAAGACTATACTCTAAAGCACTCATGCTACCTTGCTTAAAATTCAATAACTTATCAGCTCTAGCTCACTGAACTTCCGGAGGCATATAGTGTCGGAGAAAAGCATCAACAAATTCTTGCCATACCGGGGGAGGTGCATTGGCTCCCCGTGAAGCCATCCAAACTATGTACCAATGGATTGAGACATCCATCAATCTATATGACGCTAGCTCCATCGATTCGGTGTCCGAAACATGTATCAACCGAAGCGTCCTCAACATACCATCAATAAAATTTTGAGGGTCCTTATCCGGCTTTGATCCACAGAATTCTGGAGGATTTAAGCTAATGATTTCACGGGCCCTTGCACTAACAGCCCTATCACCTTGCCCTCTACTTTGCCGCTGAGTCTGAGCAGCAACCAATTGAGTAAGCAAACGAATGGCCTATTTTACATCTTGGCCTGAATCATCCGGTGGAGGAGCCGGAGGTGCTGGAGGTGGGGCTGAGGCTCCCTCACGCTCCTCTAATATAGGTACTGAACGGGAGGACTGATATTTAGCCGCACTCTGGGACTCACTTTCCTCTACTACTGGTGACGGTGCTCTTTCAGCCCGCTTTTCTGCCACCGTCTTGCCCTTTTGGGCTGCTGTAGCCTTTCTCTTTACAGTCATTTCTGAAATACATAACACACGGTTAAGGAACAAGAAGTTCTTATATCATAGCTCTATCGCACGATTCTTATGAAGAAAGAAGGTCATTTATTCCTAAAATGCCCGCAGCTTCTTGTTTATAAGTGTGGCACGCAAAACACCCATAAGCAAGACTCTACTGGACACGGCTCGTAGACACACCCTAGGACTGAACCGCTTTGATACCACTTTTGTCACGACCTGACTAGGAGCCGCGACGGGCACCCGGTGCTAGCCAACCCGGGCACCCCCTTAGCGTACCTTTACACTTACGTTTAGGTGAGCCACATATTTAAACATACATCTCTATTCATCAATCATACTAGACTCATTGGACAACAATACATTTATATCATCGTTGGCATTTATGCCAAATCAATATACCTAAGCCGACAAGGCTAACAAAATGATATACAAAATATAGGCCGACAAGGCCAAACGCATCTAACTACATACACATGTCTACGTGCCTCTAAGGAGAGTATGTCATAACATATAGGCGGGACAGGACCCCGCTATGCCTATAATTATGTACACAAAATAATAAGTACCCAAAAGCTATTGCTCTGAATGAAGTGGAGCTGTGCTATGTAATCTGCGAGAATGTAGCGATGGACCAAGTCTGTCTCCCTGGGCACCTGCAGGCATGACACAGCGTCCACAAACAAAAGGACGTCAGCACGAAGAATGTACTGAGTATGTAAAGCATGATCAACATCAATTTAGAAGCATAATAAGCAATATGAGAAATAGCATAGGAGGGGAGACAGCAGTATCAACGTCATAGGCACTTACTTGCTTGTCATAGGGACTTTCCATTTCTAGCGCATATTCATGTACATACGTCCATATCCGTATCCGTACTCATATCCGTATCTGTTTACATTGTGTCCATAATCGTATTCATATACATAGTCTTATTCATATTGATGAAAATCAAGAAGCTATATTGGGCTTTTGTTATTTAGGGCGTCAACAACAAGCTCTTGTGAACCCAAGAATTGGTATGTGGACTTGTCTTCAAATTAAAGAAGCCCAAGGATGATTTCAAGCCCAAGAAGCCAAGTTAAAATTATTTCCTTCTTAAATTAGGATTAGTTGTTTTTCCTTGTTCTAATAGGTTTTACTTTCCCCTTTCCTTGTAGAATAGGGATTTTATTTTCCTTGTTTTTAGCTATATCCTTTCTAGAGTAGAATAGGGAGTTGTAGTCATCAAATAAGAGATACTAGGCCTATATAAAGGGTTATTATTCTTTGTTAAATACTATTCACGTTTTTAGCATAAACCTAAATTTTGCAATAGAGTTATTCTCTCTATTTCTTGATCTTTATCCTTGTTTTTTGTTCCAAGAAAGGGGGTGATAGTCTTTACCTTGTTTTCAGTTGCGTGTGGTGTTTCTTTATCATGTTAATTGATTTCAAGTGGTGACTGAGGAACTTTATTTGTTCTTGATCATTCAAGAACGCGTTTCTTGATTAAAATTCGTTCTAGTTCATACCTAGAACCTTAATTTTCTTTCCATCGTTGTGCCCTCAATACTTACTTGATTTAAACAATTCAATAGTTATTTTTATAGTTCAAATCGTCATCTTTCACATAGTTTTTGAATCACTTTAATCCTACGCCTACAACTTGAGATACATCTGTTTCTTGAATCTGCCCATCAAACCGTTTCGAGAACAAGATCCTGGTCGATTGGTTCTTTGTTAACTCGAAGAATCACATCAATTTGGTATCAGAGCTCAGTTTGGGAGTACCATGGCTAATAATATACAAGCAAGAAGAGGACGTTGGGTTCAAGAAGATGACGGAAGAGCAGCGGATCGTGACATGGAGCTGGAAGAGATGAGAAGGACCATACAACAATTACAAACACAACTTCGACGTTACCAAAGGCAATAACGGCGAAGGATTCCTAAGGATGATGACGAAGGGTCTGATATTAATCCCTTTCATGATGTTGATGAAGATGACTCTAGCAATAATTCTGATTTTACTACGAGGCGACAAAATGATGAATTTGATCATCCAAGAAGAAAGAGGAATCATATAAGGGAGAAAAGAGATGATGTGAAAGTTGATGTTCCTGATTTTGATGGAAAAGCCCAAGGGGATGCATTTATGGATTGGTTACTCACTGTTGAACGAATCTTTGAATTCAAGGACTATTCTGAGGAGAAAAAGGTTAAGATTGCTACCATCAAGCTTAAAGGATATGCATCACTTTGGTGGGAGAATCTTAAACGAGAAAGAGAAAGAGAAGGTCGTGGAAAGATTCGAACATGGGAGAGGATGAAAAAAGAACTATGTAGACGTTTTATTCCTGATACATACAAGCAAGAAAACTATCTGAAGTTTCATAATCTTCGTCAAGGAGACCTGACCGTGGAAGACTATACTCGGGAGTTTGAATATCTCATGATTAAGTGTGATACTCGAGAACATGAGGAGCAAACTATGGCAAGGTACATTTATAGGTTGCGGTATTCCATCGCAGATGCTATTCGACTGCAACCTTATTGGACATTCAATGATGTGCGAAAACTTGCTATCAATGTTGAACAGCAACAAAAGGAGCCGAAAAGATCTTACCCCAAGAAGAACTATTTTAACCAGGGCAGTAATAGTATTGGTGCTGCGAATTCCAAGGCAATTCATAGAGGTAATTCTTCTAATTCAACTAATGCTAAGAGTGATGAGAAGAAACCTCAAGGGGATTCAACTAGGAGAAAGTGTTTTAAGTGCCACGGTTTTGGCCATCTACAAGCTGATTGTCCCAATCGAAAGCCTATTATGATAGTTGAGGAAGAAGATGGGGTTGATCATGATGACAACCAAGAATCTGATCAAGTTGATGAGGAACGTGAGGATGCCGAAATTGAAGCCGATGAAGGTGCTTGTTTAGTTATTCAGAGAAGCTTACATGCTGGACATAAAGATGAAGAGCCATGTCAAAGAGAAACACTTTTCCACAGTAGGTGTACTTCACATGGCAAGGTATGTTCTGTGATTATTGATGGTGGAAGTTGCACTAATGCTATTTCGGAAGAGATGGTGACTAAATTGGGTTTGAAGACCGAGAAACATCCCAAGCCTTGCAACATTAAGTGGTTACAAGAAGGTGGAGGTATGAAACTCATAAAAAGATGTTTGGTCTCTTTTTCAATCGGTAAAATCTATAAAGACCAGATTTGGTGTGATGTAATGAGTATGGATGCTTGCCACTTATTACTTGGAAGACCATGGCAATATGATAGGCGTGCTTATCATGATGGATACCTTAACACCTATTCATTTATTGTTGATGGACTTAAGATAACTTTGAAGCCATTGCACCCAAGAGAGCTTAATAAGAAGACCAAACAAATGGGTGATGCCCTATTGACCAGATCACAAGTTGTTGGCCACATTAATAAAGGAGAGCCATTGTATACTGCAGTAGCTATAGAAGACTCACAAGAGGAGGATAAAGAGTTAGATGCACGAGCCAAAAAGCTACTTACTAAGTTTGATGATGTGATCTCTGAGGATGTCCCATTAGAACTTCCACCTATGCGTGATATTCAACATCAAATTGACCTTGTACCTGGGGCTTCTTTGCCGAACAAAGCTACTTATAGGATGAATCCTACACAACAAGATGAACTCCAAAAGTTGAAGAGTTACTAGAGAGGGGCTTAATAAGAGAGAGCCTTAGCCCTTGTGCTGTACCCGCTTTGCTTGTTACTAAGAAAAATGGCAGCTGGAGGATGTGTGTTGATAGCCAGGCAATCAACAAAATCACTATCAAGTATCGCTTTCCAATCCCTAGGTTAGACGATCTATTTGATCAATTGCATGGTGCTAAAATCTTTTCCAAGATTGATTTGAAGAGTGGATATCACCAGATTCGTATGAGAGAAGGTGGTGAATGGAAGACTGCCTTCAAGACTACCCAAGGCTTGTACGAATGGTTGGTAATGCCTTTTGGTTTGTCTAATGCTCCGAGCACATTCATGAGACTTATGACTCATGTGTTTAGACCATTCATGGGGAAGTTTGTTGTTGTTTAATTTGATGATATCTTAGTTTTTAGCAAGGAGGAAGTCGAACATGATAAACATTTAGAGAAGGTTTTTGAAACCTTAAGAAGGGAGAAGTTGTATGCACAACTCAAGAAGTGCATCCTTTATACTGATAGCGTTTGCTTCCTTGGTTACATAGGTATTCAAGCTCATCCAAGCAAGATAGAAACAATATTAAGTTGGCCAACTCCTAGGTCAATTTCAGACATAAGGAGCTTTCATGGAATGTTGTCCTTCTATAGATGGTTTATTAAAGATTTCAGCACATTGGTTGCTCCTATAACTGAGTGTTTGAAGGGAGGCATATTCAAGTGGAATGAAGCCGCCCAAAAGAGTTTTGAACTGATCAAGAATAAGATGACACAAGCTCCTATCCTTCAGTTACCAAACTTTAATGATCTATTTGAAGTAGAATGTGATGCTTCAGGTGTTGGCATTGGAGGAGTCCTTAGTCAAGAAGGTAAACCCATTGCATACTTTAGTGAGAAGTTGGGTGGACCTAAGCTTAGGTATTCCACCTATGAGAAAGAGTTTTATGCTATTATTTGAGTTTTGCAACATTGGTGTCATTACTTGCTGCCCAGAGAGTTTGTTCTATATTCTGATCATGAGGCGCTAAAGTATCTTAATCATCAATAAAAACTCAACGCGAGGCATGCAAAATGGGTAGAGTTCCTTCAGAATTTTCAATTTGTGATCAAGCACAAGGCTGGAAAACAAAATCAAGTTGCTGATGCTCTTAGTAGAAGACCATGTGTGCTTTCCATTATGCAAACTAATGTATTCGGATTCGACCATATTAAGGAACTTTATGAGGCTGATCCAGACTTTGGAGTCATTTAGACGAGATGCTTGGAAGGTCCACAAAGAATGTTCTTTATAAGAGATGGTTTTCTTTACTATGGCAAGCAACTTTGCATACCACAAGGCTCTTTAAGACAGTCCATTGTTAGAGAAGCACATGAGGGTGGATTAGCTGGTCACTTTGGCCATTCTAAGACATCAAAGATGATTCAAGAAAACTTCTATTGGCCCAAGTTGAATCGAGATGTTTTGAGGTTGACTGAACGTTGTGAAACTTGTAAAAGGGCAAAGATGCATGGTAGCAATAAGGGGTTATACGAACCTTTTCCAATTCCCACAACACCTTGGGAACATATCAGCATGGATTTCGTGCTTGGATTACCAAGAACTAAAGAATGTAAGGATTCTATCTTTGTCGTGGTAGACAGGTTCTCTAAGATGGCCCACTTTATCTCATGCAAAAAGACAAGTGATGCAACACATCTGGCTGTTTTGTTCTTTAACCATATTGTCAAGTTGCATGGTATTCCTAGAAGCATTGTTTCAGATCGTGACACTATGTTTCTAAGTCACTTTTGGAGTACTTTATGGGCTAAGCTTGGTACAGAGTTGAAGTATAGTTCGTCTTATCACCCTCAGATGGATGGACAAACAGAGGTAGTCAATCGGAGTTTGGGTTCCCTATTAAGAAGTTTGGTTAAGAAGAACATAAGAGAGTGGGAGTCATTGCTGCCACAGGCTGAATTTGCTTTCAACAAGTCCGTGAATCGAACAACCGGAAAGAGTCCTTTTGAAGTGGTATAAGGTAAGAATCCTCTTGGTCCCTTAGAATTATCTCCTCTCATTCAAAATCATTCTTTTAGTGGAGATGCTGATGAGAGAGTTAAAGAGTTGAAGAAAATTCATGAGAAAGTTTTACAAGAGATTGAGAGGCAAACAAAAACATACAAAAAACAAGCTGATAAGAAGAGAAAGAAACAACTCTTTAAAGTGGGAGACTTAGTGTGGGTATACTTGAGGAAGGAAAGGTTTCCTAAACAAAAGTATCCAAAGTTGCAAGCAAGAGCTGATGGTCCCTTTCGTGTTGTTCAAAAGTTGGGTAATAATGCTTATAGAGTGGAGCTACCAGAAGAGTATGGGATATGCCCGATATTTAATGTAGCTGATCTTGCACCATTTATTGAGCCTTCAGACTTGACGACGAGTCTTTCTCAACCAGGGGAGAATGATGAAAATCAAGAAGCTATAATAGGCTTTTGTTATTTAGGGCGTCAACAACAAGCTCTTGTGAACCCAAGAATTGGTATGTGGACATGTCTTCAAATTCAAGAAGCCCAAGGATGATTTCAAGCCCAAGAAGCCAAGTTAAAATTATTTCCTTCTTAATTAGGATTAGTTGTTTTTCCTTGTTCTAATAGGTTTTACTTTCCCCTTTCCTTGTAGAATAGGGATTTTATTTTCCTTATTTTTAGCTATTTCCTTTCTAGAGTAGAATAGGGAGTTGTAGTCATCAAATAAGAGACCCTAGGTGTCACGACCCAACCCCGTAGGCCGTGACTGGTGCCCAACCTGGACACCCGTATACATACCTATCAGATATAGTCAAACTGAAACTACGAACAAGGTGGAACTTTACAAAAGAACTCTGAAGGTTCATAGCGTCATCATACATGTATATTCATATACACTGTCTCCTGAGGAGTCACAACCGATGTTATCATGAAATAATACGCAAGCCGACAAGGCTGCCATCATACCACAACACATCGTATAGACACAGCTGAACAGAACCCATACACAACCCACACATATGTCTACAGACCTCTAAGAGTACCGATAGCGAAATATGACGGGACAGGGCCCCGCCGTACCCCTGGATAAACATCTACATATACATCATAAGATCTGAACCAAAAGTCTAGACTCCGGAACAACAGAGCTCTCCAAAACAGCTGAGTAGAAATCCTATGCTGAAGGGTCACCAAACCGACTATCTGTACCTGCGGGCATGAAACGCAGCCCCCCGAAGAAAGGGGGTCAGTACGGAATATGTACTGAGTATATAAAGCATGAAATACAGTAAAGAGGATCATAACTGAAATAGAGATTACCAGAAACATGACTTTTAAAACGTCAATACACTTGCCTTATGAAATGAAAATCATGCATATCAATATCATATATCATATATATAACGTGTCCCGACCCTCTAGTGAGGGACTCGGCGAATAAGGTTGCCACATACCATCCTTGGCGCCATAATCACATCATCACACCATCACATCATCACACCATCATATCATCACATCATATATATATATATATATAACGTGTCCCGGCCCTCTAGTGAGGGACTCGGAGAACAATGCAGTGAAACTGTGCACGAAAACGTGTCCTGGCCCGGGACTCAGTGAAAGACATATTGAGACTTGCACGAGTGGAGTAGTGAGCAACCATATGCAAATTAAAACATTTTTCAAAGACTCAATAGAGTAATCAGCACGAGTTATCGTTTAAAAATCAGGATAATAATCATATCAAGTACCTTTCGAATGTTACTTGGGACATATCAACTAACTCTCGAATGTTATCATAAGGACTTAGAAATCATAGTCATATGCAATAAAGTATGAAACATCTTATAGGAGTCCAGTAACAAGTTATCATAAAGTTCCTAAGAATAGGAACGGATATATAACGACTATTATTCAACGTACAGAAAACTGAAGAGGGAGGCTCACTCACTTGAAAATGGTAATATCAAGAAGTGAATAACAATCATAAATGTCACTCAAAACTTATGAATGGAATTACCCCAAAGTTCATATCATTCTTCACTTACATCTAAGACATGCCAAATGAAAGAAGGGACAGCTTTACATACCTGTTAACGATTAATCGCAAACCCGCTCGCTTCGCCGCCCCTTTAGCCTATTTAATATAAAAGTAACGCTATCGTTAGTAACTATGTTTTCTAGTTCGTAAATCTGTAGCCCACCGCTTATAGAACTCATTCTTTAACTCATACCTTCTCGATTAGGGTTTTTCATTAGTTAAGGACTTAACGAAAATCGGGCAGCACTTCTTTTATATAACTCGCCTAACCCGAATTTCCAATTATCCTCCTGTCAACACAGAAATACCAACAACAACAATATATATAATAAATTCTCCCAATTCAGCCAATAACAATTCTAACAACCACCAAACAGTCCATATGATAACAATAACCATTTATCCGATTTCCCGCAATTAATTCTGTAGTTCCCGTCTCTCAATTTAACTATGACCTTGATGAATTTAAATATATCTAGTAGAGAGAATTTCTTACCTTATATGCCAAGAAATAGTCTTCTACCACATTACTTCACTTCAAAGAAAGCCCGGATTCAACAACACGATAAAACGGAACAACGAGATAGAAGCGGTGAGCATAACTCGTAACATAATTGAAGAAGGTTGATGTGTGTATAAAAATAAATAAGCTGCTGCTCGTAGCTTGATCCAAGAATGTTTCTGATTCTTGTATATAAGAGTGTTGTTGATTCTTGGTATATAAGAATGTTGCTGATCCAAGCTGCTGCTCGTATATATAAGAATGTTGCTGATTCTTGGTTTGTAATGAATGCACAAAAAAAAATGATTCCAATTAAAGTCCACACCACACTTGTCTTCAAATGGCTCCACTAATATAATGGTGTTGAGTTGCTGTCCATGAATTTCAACCAACACGTGGAAGTCACCAATTACCACTTATCCCTTTATTAATTACTTAATCCCTTTGTGTCCATTATACTCCACGTTTGCCTAATTACACCCATAATTAATTCTTGATCTCAATTCACTTTAACATGAACCACTTTTAACACACTTCATATACTCATTATCATAATCATGTGGTAGAAATCTAGTCCATAGCCTCTTTATACGTACACCAAATATTATTCCCAATCACCGTCGTCATACTTGTTAAGTCCTAAATTATTTTGGGACTTCATTTCTCGTATACACCGAGCTCTTGATTTTTATCCTTGGATACGAATTCTCCGAGCTCGGGTAAATTTGCTCATGTTGGACAATTAAATTTTCTAGTCCAAAAATACGGGATATTATAGCTTGGACCGTATTACATTCGAAAAAATTTTGAACCTCGACGAAACCTTTTTTTTTAAACTTCAAATCTTTACGACACATGCGTACCATCACTTTAACCACCTATAAGCTTTGGGGATAACCTCGTTGTTATATCCTGCATTTTCGAACGTCGAATTATTTGTAAGCTGAGGTGGGGCCCACACATCAATATTTTTTTTGGGACATGTGAAAAGTTATATGAATCGTATATGTAAAGTTAAACACAACCCGTGAAGGGCCCTGGGGCCAAATCAAAGTGGAAGCCCTCCAAACGAATATTTTTAAGAAAACGTTTTCGGATGACCTGACTTGGAGGGGCAAAAACGGCATTATAAGTTTAGTATTTGGGAAAATGCCCAGATATAAAAGTTGTAGATAATTGAAATATATTTCCAACGGTAGGTCGTGGGCTCCCAGGCGACGTCGGTACGAGGAGATATGGACATTTTAAGGCGGAAAGGTCAAGCTGGGCAGTGAAATGGGCCCAACCCGATTCCAATCCGGGTCAGGCCCATTTCCTTATTATTTAAGGGAGTTTTCAGCCTCCTCCTCCACATTTCAGATCAGAAAAGATCCAGAAAATTCCATTAGAGAGAGAGAGAGAAAACTTCAAGGCTAAGAAGGTCATTTTGATCAAAATCCGAGCTCCGAATCCCGAAGCTCATGAAGAGAAAAACGTTGTACGTTGCGTTGCCTTCAATTTGAGATAAATATTGGTCTTGGGGGATGAAATTTTCGTGGTGGATCTTCTGATAAGGTATTTATAAAATTCCTTTTATGTTATTAAAGTGTTTATTTAGAGTTTTAACGAATTAGAACGGAGAACACAGCATTATAAACTCGTTTGTTGTTTTGTTGAAATTTATGGGTGAGGGGCTGTTTTAATTGAAATTGATGGACTGATTTGAATTAATATTTTGGTTGTTTTAATCATGGATTATGTGAGGAGAGTGAAGGAACTTAATGGTTATTAAGTTGTAGGAAAACATACAACTTTGTTATGGTTTATGTAAAAATGGAAATGAAAGTATCAAGAGGAAAATTATGATTATTGTGGATGAATTTGGAATATGGAAATGTATAATGAACTTGTATGTTGAAGGTTAGGAAAAATTGGAAAAGTAGTGGCTTAATGGAAAGTTTGAATGTTCGCATACCTTATAAATATTGGGTGAAAATGGTATGGATGCTTCCGATGTATGTTGTAATGAATTTGGTGGGTGATGAATATCAAAATAACAAGTTTGGTTTGGAAATGTATGTTTGAAACGAAAGATGTGTCGTTATGCTGAAACGATGGCTAGTGATGCCATAGTGTGTGTTTTAATGTCTGTTGTTGTTTTTGCTGTTGTTCTGGGTTGTTGTGTAGTGAATTGAGCCGAGCTAAGTCTCGGGGATGTCTTATATACAGAGGAAATGCTGCCGAAATTTCGGTAGGCAAACATGTGTTAAGTTGGATTATTGAAAAGTTTGAAACTAACAAATGGTAAACTTGACCATTTCTAGATTTTGGACGAGATTGGGATCGACGCCAAGCGAGCGTAAGGCGCTATCGAGGTATGTGAAGCATTTTCCTTTGTTCCTAGGCATGTTCTGGATGTGATAGGCTCGGCCGCGAGCCTTAAGTACGACTCCGTTCCCCGGAATTTGAGACGGAAAACCGCTACAATTCCTTCAATTCAATTGAAGCTATTTTCTTACAAATTGCCTTTAAAGTGAATTTTTGTACAAAACTCCCCTAAACGGAGTCGGAACACTTCCAAACGATTATGGATGACCTCATAAGGTCTATTAGCGATAATTTACATATGTTGCCTCGAGTTGGTCCGAGGCGGGCCCGCAAGGCCCGATATCTTCTGTAATACTTTAAATACTTCCGTTTTGTCCGATTTTCTCAGAAACCATCTGAACTATTATTTTGATTATGATACAACTATTTTTATGAAATTCTTATAAAATAACTTCTGAACATCTGAGAATCCGATTCTGATAATAATCTGTCGTGCCTTCCCAAGTAGGATATAGGCGCGTACAATGCATACTATCCGTATACGCTGATTTTGGCTCGCCGTTTGGCACCCTTTAGTCTGATTGAGTCTGTATGTGAGTCTGTATGTATGTGGTTTCCCATGGATTTGTTCGTGGCTGTCTCAATGCATTCCTTCACTGCGTCCCGGGCCAGGTTCTGTTATCGTGCATATTTCTCTGCATTGTTCACCGCGTCCCTCGGCGTACGGGCCAGGATCTGTATGTCTGTATGATACTATGATCTGTGTATGGGGATGGCGGCCAGGATGGCATATGATCTGATCTGATTCTGTCTGTCCACCGCGTCCCGTACTAAGAGGGTCGGGTTCTGTTACCGCGCCCCCAGACAGGGCCGGAATCTGTATGTCTGTATGCATGTACCATCAGTATCTATATAAGCACATGCCTCTGTATGATTCTGTATGGTTCAGTATGACTCTGCACTACTCTGCATGCATAATTCTGTCTGTCCGTCTGAATTACGACTATGTCTGTATGTCCGTATGGCTTCTGATTCTATATGTCCGTATGGATTCTGATTCTTTATGTCCGTATGGATTCTGATTCTGTATGTCCGTATGGATTCTGATTCTGCTCGTCTATCCGGATTATGATTCCGTCGGTCTGTCCTAACCATGATTCTGTTAATCTGTATGGACCACGATTCTGTATGTCTGTCTGGATCATGACTCTGCCCGTCTGTCTGATGTATGGTTCTGTCCGTTATGTTTCGGTGACTCCGGTTCGGACTATGATTGTATCTGTTATGTTTCTGCTTTACATACTCGGTACATTTTTCGTACTGACCCCCGTTCTTCGGGGGCTGCGTTACATGCCCGCAGGTACAAGCGCACTCGGTGACACGCCGCCAGTCTAGGGCACAGGTTCTGCTATCTTGAAGAGCTCCTTTTGATTCGGAGCATGTACTTTGGTATATATATCTTCTGTTTTCCGTATGTTCTGTATGTATGGAAGTTCTGGGTACGGCGGGTCCCTGTCCCGTCATATGATTCTGTATGTCTGTAGAGGCCTGTAGATAGATGTGTGGGTTACGGGTTTCGTCTGTATGTTAGCCTTATCGGCTTATCTGTAAATGTCTACATGTTCAGGTATATATATATGTTTGCGCGCGTGCCGTATCTGTATCGGCCTACTTCTGTAATATCCGTTTGAAAAGAAAAATCTGTACGATACGAAATTCGGTCAGGTAGGTATGTACGGGTACCCAACTAGGGTGCCAGTCGCGGCCCACGGGGTTGGGTCGTGACAGAAGTGGTATCAGAGCGGTTAGTCCTCGGAATGTCTACAGGCCGTGTCTAGTAGAGTCTTGTTTATCGATGTGTTGTGCACCACATCTATAAACAGGAAGCTACAGGGCATCTAGGATGTTACCCTTCTTTGAATCTTAGATCATGCGATAGAGCCAGCTGTAGGATATGAATTCCTTTCGACTAACTTTTAATTTCAGCCAAAGGACGGCATCGACAGAAGGCAATGGCTGATGATATTGGAGGCCGCACAGTACTCAGGTAAGCAATAATATGAAAGTTGTGTGTCGGAGAAGTTGTTTGATGTGTGGTAGAAATATAAAGTTGAAGATTGAACAGAAAAGTGAACAGGAAGGAGCCTCCGATGTTGTTCGAGTTGGGCATGTGAGGTAAGCCTCGACATCTGTATAATTTTATCTGTAATTGTTAGCCCCGTGTGGCTACGAGACGACATGATATGATGTATATATATATATATATGCGTATATGTGTTGGCCCTGTGAGGCATGGTTGGTATTTCTTGTGTACAGGTTTCGGATAGTAAGAAATACAGAGGAACCTCTGCCCAAATTTTTTTCCAGAGATATGGAAGTAAATATATATAAAGTAAGTACAAACAGGTTCCGCGATACTTGTCGGAATTTAGTTTTCTTCTGTCGGTGGTTGGAGAGCACCTTATGGTGATATTTTATCAGATTTCACCGACTATTTGGAGACGGAATTCGTGGGACGAAGACTTAAATTTGTGGCCTGTCTGTAATTGTATGTATATGTGTATGAAAGTGAATATCGGAGATTCAGAAAGGCAATATGGTAATTGTGCAACTTAGCCGGGGGTGGGACCCGCTACAAAACTTTTCCGAAAATTTGCTAAGACCCCGATTTGCCCTAAAATTATGTGACAAAGGTCCTGCAGGGCAATTGACGAAATTATATCAGCCCTAACGCGTCAAAATGCATGAAAGTTTCGGGGTTAAGCGTGCTCAAGCCAGAGCAATTCTGGGATGGGTGACCCCCCTGGGAAGTAATGCAAAATTTTGCACAAGTGTAAGTATGATAGATATAAATGAAAATTTGGGGTAATCTAAAGGAAAAGAGAATGTGTGGAGTAATTAGTGCCCTTACAGGAGTCGCGCAGAACGAGGCGGACTAAATGGGCAAAAAGAAAAGGTGCAACACCGCTCGGGAAATTGAGCGGATTTGAATAACAGTCAGAGACGTTCGCCAGTAAGATACTAGTAAATATATCTGTATGTGTGTATGTGTGTGTGTATAATTTTCGTTTGGTGCCCATATGGATCAAGAGCCGAGTCTCGGCAACTAATGTTGTGATAGACGAAAGGTTTTACTAAACCGAATACATGAAACGACGCGGAGACGGGGATTCGAATGTCATCAAAGGATAGAAAAACCCCTATTCCATTATAACTCGGTCTGGTATGACGATGTCTGAAAAAGAAAATGAGTATGGATAGTAGGAAAGATGAAAGATAAGAAGTGTGAATAAGCGGAATCTTTGAAAAGGTCGATAAGCGACACGTAAGACGATTTGTATGATAACTTGGCGAACAAGTTTACAAATAAGGGAAATTTTCATAAAACACTGGAGCCTTAATAGGAGTGATCTGATTCTAATTCAGATCCTATCTGTTATACTTCTGCACCCCCGATTCTGATAAGGCTCTGCCTATTACGCCTTTGTACTTCTGAACTCGATTATGTTCCCGTCTGATAAATCTTTGTACATCTGATTCTGAATACGTTTCTGTTTGACACACCCCTATACGATTGACTCTGATTACGAATCTGTCTGACACGCCTCTGTGTGTCTGATTCTGGATATGAATCTGTCTGATACATCTCTGTACGTCTGATTTTGATCACGCGTCTGTCTGATACATCTCCGTATGTCTGATTCTGATTACGACTCTGTCTGATACAGTTTTGTACGTCTGATTCTGATTTCGAATCTGGCTGATACCTCTTTGTACGTCTGACTCCGATCTCATGTTTGTCCGACATACTTCCGTACATCTGGCTTCGACCATGAATCTGTCCGATATGCTTTTGTGCGTCTGGCTCTAGTTATGAACCTGTTTGATGTAACGTGAAATTATGATAACGTTGTAAGGAACCGAGAAGTGTGACAAGAGGTGAAAGATGTTGATAGCAATCGTAACGTTGAAAGGAATTTTGAAAGAAAGGAAGGAACCTCCCCGAAGTGTCACGAGGCCCCCTAAGGTCAATCGAACATTCGAGGACGAATGTTCTAAAGGGGGGGAGAATGTTATATCCTGCATTTTCGAACGTCGAATTATTTGTAAGCTGAGGTGGGGCCCACACATCAATATTTTTTTTGGGACATGTGAAAAGTTATATGAATCGTATATGTAAAGTGAAACACAACCCGTGAAGGGCCCTGGGGCCAAATCAAAGTGGAAGCCCTCCAAACGAATATTTTTAAGAAAACGTTTTCGGATGACCTGACTTGGAGGGGCAAAAACGGCATTATAAGTTTAGAATTTGGGAAAATTCCCAGATACAAAAGTTGTAGATAATTGAAATATATTTCCAACGGTAGGTCGTGGGCTCCCAGGCGACGTCGGTACAAGGAGATATGGACATTTTAAGGCGGAAAGGTCAAGCTGGGCAGTGAAATGGGCCCAACCCGATTCCAATCCGGGTCAGGCCCATTTCCTTATTATTTAAGGGAGTTTTCAGCCTCCTCCTCCACATTTCAGATCAGAAAAGATCCAGAAAATTGCATTAGAGAGAGAGAGAGAAAACTTCAAGGCTAAGAAGGTCATTTTGATCAAAATCCGAGCTCCGAATCCCGAAGCTCATGAAGAGAAAAACGTTGTACGTTGCGTTGCCTTCAATTTGAGATAAATATTGGTCTTGGGGGATGAAATTTTCGTGGTGGATCTTCTGATAAGGTATTTATAAAATTCCTTTTATGTTATTAAAGTGTTTATTTAGAGTTTTAACGAATTAGAACGGAGAACACAGCATTATAAACTCGTTTGTTGTTTTGTTGAAATTTATGGGTGAGGGGCTGTTTTAATTGAAATTGATGGACTGATTTGAATTAATATTTTGGTTGTTTTAATCATGGATTATGTGAGGAGAGTGAAGGAACTTAATGGTTATTAAGTTGTAGGAAAACATACAACTTTGTTATGGTTTATGTAAAAATGGAAATGAAAGTATCAAGAGGAAAATTATGATTATTGTGGATGAATTTGGAAGATGGAAATGTATAATGAACTTGTATGTTGAAGGTTAGGAAAAATTGGAAAAGTAGTGGCTTAATGGAAAGTTTGAATGTTCGCATACCTTATAAATATTGGGTGAAAATGGTATGGATGCTTCCGATGTATGTTGTAATGAATTTGGAGGGTGATGAATATCAAAATAACAAGTTTGGTTTGGAAATGTATGTTTGAAACGAAAGATGTGTCGTTATGCCGAAACGATGGCTAGTGATGCCATAGTGTGTGTTTTAATGTTTGTTGTTGTTTTTGCTGTTGTTCTGCGTTGTTGTGTAGTGAATTGAGCCGAGCTAAGTCTCGGGGATGTCTTATATACAGAGGAAATGCTGCCGAAATTTCGGTAGGCAAACATGTGTTAAGTTGGATTATTGAAAAGTTTGAAACTAACAAATGGTAAACTTGACCATTTCTAGATTTTGGACGAGATTGGGATCGACGCCAAGCGAGCGTAAGGCGCTATCGAGGTATGTGAAGCATTTTCCTTTGTTCCTAGGCATGTTCTGGATGTGATAGGCTCGGCCGCGAGCCTTAAGTACGACTCCGTTCCCCGGAATTTGAGACGGAAAACCGCTCCAATTCCTTCAATTCAATTGAAGCTATTTTCTTACAAATTGCCTTTAAAGTGAATTTTTGTACAAAACTCCCCTAAACGGAGTCGGAACACTTCCAAACGATTATGGATGACCTCATAAGGTCTATTAGCGATAATTTATATATGTTGCCTCGAGTTGGTCCGAGGCGGGCCCGCAAGGCCCGATATCTTCTGTAATACTTTAAATACTTCCGTTTTGTCCGATTTTCTCAGAAACCATCTGAACTATTATTTTGATTATGATACAACTATTTTTATGAAATTCTTATAAAATAACTTCTGAACATCTGAGAATCCGATTCTGATAATAATCTGTCGTGCCTTCCCAAGTAGGATATAGGCGCGTACAATGCATACTATCCGTATATGCTGATTTTGGCTCGCCGTTTGGCACCCTTTAGTCTGATTGAGTCTGTATGTGAGTCTGTATGTATGTGGTTTCCCATGGATTTGTTCGTGGCTGTCTCAATGCATTCCTTCACTGAGTCCCGGGCCAGGTTCTGTTATCGTGCATATTTCTCTGCATTGTTCACCGCGTCCCTCGGCGTACGGGCCGGGATCTGTATGTCTGTATGATACTATGATCTGTGTATGGGGATGGCGGCCAGGATGGCATATGATCTGATCTGATTCTGTCTGTCCACCGCGTCCCGTACTAAGAGGGTCGGGTTCTGTTACCGCGCCCCCAGACAGGGCCGGAATCTGTATGTCTGTATGCATGTACCATCAGTATCTATATAAGCACATGCCTCTGTATGATTCTGTATGGTTCAGTATGACTCTGCACTACTCTGCATGCATAATTCTGTCTGTCCGTCTGAATTACGACTATGTCTGTATGTCCGTATGGCTTCTGATTCTATATGTCCGTATGGATTCTGATTCTTTATGTCCGTATGGATTCTGATTCTGTATGTCCGTATGGATTCTGATTCTGCTCGTCTATCCGGATTATGATTCCGTCGGTCTGTCCTAACCATGATTCTGTTAATCTGTATGGACCACGATTCTGTATGTCTGTCTGGATCATGACTCTGCCCGTCTGTCTGATGTATGGTTCTGTCCGTTATGTTTCTGTGACTCCGGTTCGGACTATGATTGTATCTGTTATGTTTCTGCTTTACATACTCGGTACATTTTTCGTACTGACCCCCGTTCTTCGGGGGCTGCGTTACATGCCCGCAGGTACAAGCGCACTCGGTGACACGCCGCCAGTCTAGGGCACAGGTTCTGCTATCTTGAAGAGCTCCTTTTGATTCGGAGCATGTACTTTGGTATATATATCTTCTGTTTTCCGTATGTTCTGTATGTATGGAAGTTCTGGGTACGGCGGGGCCCTGTCCCGTCATATGATTCTGTATGTCTAAAGAGGCCTGTAGATAGATGTGTGGGTTACGGGTTTCGTCTGTATGTTAGCCTTATCGGCTTATCTGTAAATGTCTACATGTTCAGGTATATATATATGTTTGCGCGCGTGCCGTATCTGTATCGGCCTACTTCTGTAATATCCGTTTGAAAAGAAAAATCTGTACGATACGAAATTCGGTCAGGTAGGTATGTACGGGTACCCAACTAGGGTGCCAGTCGCGGCCCACGGGTTTGGGTCGTGACACTCGTGTCCGTTACAAATATCATTTAACTCGCACACTTTCCGACGTATGAAAATACAGGATGTAATACTAGGCCTATATAAAGGGTTATTATTCTTTGTTAAATACTATTCACGTTTTTAGCATAAACCTAAATTTTGCAATAGAGTTATTCTCTCTATTTCTTGATCTTTATCCTTGTTTTTTGTTCCAAGAAAGGGGGTGATAGACTTTACCTTGTTTTCAGTTGCGTGTGCTGTTTCTTTATCATGTTAATTGATTTCAAGTGGTGACTGAGGAACTTTATTTGTTCTTGATCATTCAAGAACGCGTTTCTTGATTAAAATTCGTTCTAGTTCATACCCAGAACCTTAATTTTCTTTCCATCTTTGTGCCCTCAATACTTACTTGATTTAAACCATTCAATAGTTATTTTTATAGTTCAAATCGTCATCTTTCACATAGTTTTTGAATCACTTTAATCCTACGCCTACAACTTGAGATACATCCGTTTCTTGAATCTGCCCATCAAACCGCTTCAAGAACAAAATCCTGGTCGATTGGTTCTTTGTTAACTCGAAGAATCACATCACATATTCATATCCGTATCATGTTCGTATTCATACTCATATCTGTATTATATACATAACCATATCATATACATAACATTTACATAGCATGCCCGACCACGAAGGTTCGGTGTTTCATACATACTTGGCCCCACCAAGGCTTCAGGGTTACATCTACCTGGCCCTACCAAGGCTTCAGGGTTATCCGTACCATCTGCAGAGGTGTGCGCGCGTTACGTAAATAGACACATATCCTACCCGGCCTCATATGCTCGGGGTTCCATAATAATCATACATACATACACATATATAATTGCTCATAAGAATCTTATTATTATCATCACTATCATTAACGTCATCGTTATCGTCATCGCTATTATCATCGTTATCATTATCGTTATCACTATCTTCGTTGTTCATTACATCTATCCTTATAGGGGTTATTCGTCATATGAGGAACTTAGTACAATCGTAATACATATCGAGGATCATGTGCTTAATAGCTCGAAAGATAGAATCATTTGAAGGATATCATAATCTTATAGGAGGTTTACATGATTGGCCAAAAAACCATGCCTTATGAAAGAAGGGTTAGCCTTACATACCTTTCCGTTCAACTATTTACCACTTGCACGTTCTCCTCCAAAGCTCACGTTTCTACCTTCATTAAAGTCATACTATCATTAGAATCGATAGCTAGCATACATGACTAAAACTAGAGAAAATCCGACAACATCTCCTTTATTTATACGACATTCCTCTATATCGTATATCAACTCCCAAACGTCAATAATACATTCACAATATCATAACAATAGTTTCTATTCATCCACATTATCTATATTTCTCACTTCGCTTCTTTTCACCCATATCCATGGTCATAACACACGACTACGTTCATTCACATACATTGCCTATCCCATGTCCCCAACATCATTTGTAACATATTTATATCAAAACACATCAAGAATCACGACTCAATTCAAACTATTACTCAAAATGACACTATTCCACATTCATGAACCATTTTTCTATATCCTTCTACAATCCAAGTATTTCAACTCTCAAATACCTTAAACAACATATAAATACCATAAATATTACCTTAGATGTTGTAGGAACAAGCCTTGGTTGGTAATACTTCACTTGAGCAAAAACCCTAGTTCATCTCCAATGGGATTTCTTGACTTGAAAGATCTTTAATGGGTTTTCTTACACTTGATGCACTTAATTTATGTTGTTGATCACTAATACCTATTGAATTCTTGTGGAATGAATGTAGAGAGATGTTTTAGAGGGAAGGGGTGTGATATGGAAGTGAAATGAAATAAGACTTGAATCCTCTATTTAATGAACCATTCAGTTCCCAACCAGGTATACGGACCAACATACGGTCCGTACATTTTATACAGGCCGTATATTTGGTCCAGAGAAATGTGCCATCCTGGGATGATTATACGGTCCTAACATACGGACCGTATATTTTATACGGCTATTATGTTTGGCCATATAATCCCCAGTATTCTGAAACTCGTTTTCGTCGACTCGTTTGATCTCCAATCATTATGGAACCTTCTTAACACTTGTTTAACACCTCAATACCAATATAAGGGACGTTATCACTCTTCTCCAAGACATCATTAAATCCTCGTTAACTCGTTACTCGTAATCCCTTTCCGTTACCTATCGTACGCCTTGCCTTCTCTTGGCAACTTCCTTCCCCTATCTCAAACATCTTAGAAATCTTAACTGGGGCCATCGAATGTCGTTTCTTACTTTTTGAAATAACGTATACTCGTGCTCTTCACTTGTGCATCAACGAAAAATTTTCTGAGGTGTAACACAAGTCAACTACTCAGGACAGTGAGGAAGATGACGAAGAAAGCAACTAAGCTCTGGCAATGATAAATCAAGGAGTTAAAAGCATACTGAGAAACAGGAGACAAAAACCTTGACAAAGCTACAGAAACAATAATGATCAGAGAAACAATGACAAATGCTATCACTGTGGCAAATCAGGGCACATCAAGGCTGATTGTCCTGAGCTAAAAAGAAGAGGTCATCGCAAGCAGAATAATACTAGATCATATGGAGCTTGGAGTAACGAAGATGAATCGGAAGCAGAACCAACTGACATGGCAAACATGTGTTTCATGGCCATGGGTGAAACCAGTAAGGTACGATGTTCTAACTATAGTAATTGTAACGATCTTCAAGCATCTCTTGATTTAGTCACCGATGAACTTCAAAAGATGATTAATAAATAAAATAAGATAGCACGAGAAAAGAAAGACCGGCAGATTATTCCCGAAGAAAGTTAGATTGAAATCGAACTACTTCAAGAAGAATTGGATGAAGTCATGATGCATTTAAATGGAATCAAGAAATCCACCAATCATAGCTCAATTAGATCTAACCGACCTAGATTGAGTAATCAGAATTTAGAAAGATCTGTTAGGGGTCAGTCAATTTCAAACAGAGACTCATCTGAATTCTTCGATACTAGAGAGTGTTTTTCTCAAAATTATATAACATGTTATTCTTGTGGAAAAATCGGTCACAAAGCTTTTAATTGTATATTTAACAAGAACTACTCTGGAAAATGGATTTGGAGGCCAAAAGACTCTGGAAATACAAATGCAACTAACCATCAAGGACCCAAGACCACTTGGGCACCTAAAAGAAACTGATTTATCTGTTTTGCAGGAACATCCAAAGAAAACCTTCAAGAAGGATATGTGGCTACTTGATAGCGGATGTTCCAGACACATGACAGGAAACAAGGATAAATTCAAAAATGTCAAAAAGATCTATGGAGGGCAAATCAGATTCGGAGATAATGAAAAAGGAGATGTCGTTAGAATTGGGACCATCACCTTAAGCCCAACATGTGACTTAGTTGAAGTATATCTGGTGAATGGACTCAAGTACAATCTACTAAGCATTAGTCAACTATGCGATGTAGGATTCAAAGTATCATTTGATGATATCAAGTGCAAGCTTAAGCACAAGGCGAGAAATCTGCTCACATTCGGAGAAAGAGTTGACAACATCTATGTACTCAGTAATGTTGACTTACCTACTCTTACATGTCTTGCATCCATATCTAGTGATCCATGGCTATTTGATAGAAAACTAGGTCACGCTAGCATGCATACTCTTGAAAAGCTTTCAGAATTAGATCTAGCATTAGGACTACCCAAGCTAAATTTTTCAAAACATCATATATGTGATGCATGTCAATTAGGGAAGCAAATCTGATCATCTTTCAAACCTAAGGATATTGGTAGCACGACTAAACCTCTTCAACTCCTGCACATGGACCTTTTTGGACCTACTAGAACTACTAGCACATGTGGTAAAAAGTATGCTTTTGTTATTGTAGATGATTATTCTCATTTTACTTGGGTCATGTTCTTAACTCACAAAAGTGAATCTTTCACCCAGTTTGAGAATTTTGGTGGAAAGGTTCAACCAGAAAAAGGCTATTTCATCTCTACTATTCACAGTGACCATAGAAAGGAGTTTGAAAATAAGATCTTTGAGGATTTCTGTGCTCAGCAAGGATACACTCAAACATTCTCATCACGAAGGTCTCCACAAAAAAATGGTATCGCAGAAAGAGAGAATTGATCTTTTTAGGACACCGCAAGAACCATGCTACTGGAACAAGAAATGCTTGACAGGTTTTGGGCAGAAGCTATGAGCACTGCATGTCACATTCTAAATCGATGCCTAATCAGTCCAATTCTAAAAACGACTCCCTACGAACTCTGGAAAGGAAAACGCCCCAACATCAGTTACTTCCATCCTTTTAGATGAAAGTGATTTGTACACAATAATGGTAAAGAGAACCTAAGCAAGTTTGATGCCCGCAGTGATGAAGGTATTTTTTTAGGATATGCTTCCGTGAGTAGATCCTATAGAGTCTATAATAAAAGAACCATGACCATAGAGGAATCAGTTCATGTTGTTTTTATTGATACTAACCCCAGTGTCCAAGACACAAAATTCTTAGATGTTGATGCAGGAGAAGAAACAGGTGCAACAGAGTCAACTAACATTAATGAAGCTTCTCCAATTTTGGATAACCCAAAGTCGACTATTGAAATTACAAAAGACCAGAATAAAACTCCACAACCGACTCCTGAAGAATCTAAAGTTAAAGAAGTTCCTAAACAGACAAACATTCCTAGAGAATGGAGAAAGGAAACTAGCTTTCCAAATGACTTCATCATTGGAAATCCTGAAGCCAAGATGCAAATGAGGGCATCCCTTCGACAACAATATTCAATTGCCTTAATATCACAACTCAAACCGAAGAAAGTAGATGAAGCATTGGAAGGTGAGTCGTGGGTGCATGCAATACAAGAGGAACTGGATAATTTCTAAAGAAATCAAGTCTGGAAATTAGTTCCAAGACCAAAGAATACATCTGTGATTGGAACCACATGGGTATTTAGAAATAAATTAAATGAATTGAGAGAAGTCATCAAAAACAAGGCCAGATTAATTACCTAAGGTTACTCACAACAAGAAGGTATTGACTACGATGAAACATTCGCTCCCGTGGCAAGGTTGGAATCCATTCGTATCTTACTTGCTTATGCATCTTACAAATATTTTAATCTTTTTCAAATGGATGTTAAAAGTTCCTTCTCAAATGGAATTATCAAAGAAGAAGTTTTTGTAAAGCAACCACCCGTTTTCGAGAATTCATCTTCTCCAAATCATTTTTTTATGTTATCTAAAGCTCTCTATGGATTGAAACAGGCTCCCAAAGCCTGGTATGAAAGACTCAGTTATTTTTTATTAGAAAACAATTTTAAACGAGGAAAAATTGATACTACCCTGTTTATTCAAAAATCTTCATCAAATTGCATTTTAATTGTTCAAATTTATGTCGATGATATTATTTTTGGAAGTTCTGACCCTCTCTTGTGCGAGAATTTTGCAAATCTTATGAAAGGAGAGTTTCAAATAAGCATGATGGGAGAACTGGCATTTTTCCTAGGACTACAAAAAAGGCAGTCGACTAATGGCACATTCATAAGTCAAACCAAATGCACAAAGGAACTCATCAAAAAGTTCGGGATGAATAAGGCCAAGGCCTTTGGAACACCTATGAGTACATCGTCATGCCTTGAAATCGATGCTCCAGGAAAGGATGTGGATGAAAAGACTTACCGTGCTATGATAGGATCCTTACTCTATCTCATTGTAAGTCGACCAAATATAATGTTCAGTGTATGCAAATGCGCAAGATTTCAGTTGGCTCCTAAGGAATCGCATCTCACTGCAGCAAAACGAACCATTCGATATCTTATTGGGACTCAAGAGTTTGGTCTCTGGTACCCTCACTCATCAAATTTTGTTCAATTGGATATTCAGATGCTAATTTTGCAGGTGATAAAACTGACAGGAAACGTACAAGTGGTACATATCAAATTCTAGAAGAATCTCTCATCTCTTGGCATAGCAAAAAGCAAACATCTGTTGCCTTATCAACTACCGAGGTTGAATATTTAGCCTTAGGTAGCTGTGGTACTCAACTATTGTGGATGATGCATTAATTAATTGATTATGACTTATCTTATGACTCTGTGCCCATTATGTGTGATAATACTAGTGCAACTAGTCTTTCAAAATATATTGTGCATCATTCTAGGGCAAAGCATATAGATATTAAGCATCATTTTATTCATGATCATGTTGGAAACAGAGATTTTGTTTTGGAATTTGCCGATTCTGAAAATCAATTACCAGATATTTGTACAAAACCCTTATTAGAAGAAAGATTTTATTTCCTTAGAAGTAGCTTAGGAATTATTTGTTTTAAAAATAAATGAAGTTGCATATTATTTTCACTACTTGGTACTTAAAATTGTCACATGTTTTTACTCGGTCCATTAAGTGTGTGTGTAATATGTGTTTAAATTCCATGCTTAAGTGATTTATTATTTATGAAATATTCCGTGTATCTACATGTGTAATTAATCCCGGTCGTCCATTACTCTTCCCGCCTCCATTTACTTGCCATCATTACACCAATTCCCGAAAAATTAGACCTTTCAAATCAAAACCTTTTCTCCTTCCCACACGGCTACTCAACTCCCACCTTTATATTTGTAATCCCCCTTCTCACACTTGCTCACCTTCAACTCCGATTTTCACTTGCATCTCTCCTAAACCTTTCCCTTTCACCATGGCAAAAGAAAAACCCTCTTCCTCTACCAACCGCTGCTCTAGTCAACCTTTAGTCTCATCATCCCAAGAGCCTGTGGTGTCACGATCCAGTTAGTGGGCCATGACGGGTACCCGGAGCTGACTACCGAGCACGACTTATCATGCTCTCTATCATCTCAACCGGGACATATATCAACCTCGACGCAAGACTTATCATGAAACATTCTCCAAATATCGCCCAAAACATGTATACATGCATAAGTCCACGAGACTACAAAAATGATGTATAGAGTATACAATGAGGAGGTCACACAGCACCTACTGTCATGACTCGACTAGGGGGCCATGACGGGTACCCGAAGCTGACCTATCGAGCACCACTCATTAGACTAATCATCATACTCAACCTGAACATATATAATCTCTAAGGCAAAACATAAATATACATAGGCCCTCTCGGCTGCAAAAATGATATACAAGAATATACACTAAGGTACCCATGAGACAACTACTACCCACGTGTCTGTATCTACGAGCCTCTACTAGAGTACTGAGACATAAGGACGGGACAGGACCCCGTCGTGCCCGAATATATACACAAAATAATGTATAAAAAATGGCACCTCCGGAATAATGGGGTGCTGCTGTGTAGCTGCTGATAGACTCCTATGAATCTGGGCCACCTCCCTGTCTACCTGTGGGCATGAGCACAACGTCCAAAAAGAAAAGGACGTCAGTACGAACATTGTACTGAGTATGTAAGGCATGAACAATAATAACATATCAAAGAAATAAGGAGACATCAAGTAAGGAAACAACCTGTAACCGAATGTCACGTAAGACTGAATAATGCATGCTAGCTTACATCATAAACAACATCATATCAAGTATGTATATATATAAGCTGCCCGACCATATAGGTACGGTGTGATCATCATTAGCCCGTGTCCAGGCCTTCCGGTTCGGGGTAACATCTCATGCCGCCCACTAGTAGTGTCTGTCCATGCCCTCTAGACATGGTGTATATGCTGCCCACCTTAGCGGTGTCTTCCCGGCCATATAGGCACGGTGTAATCTCATCATCATATACTTATCATAAAGCATGCATAAAAAGTTGAGGATAAGCTATAACTCTATCGGGGTGACGTAGGGTCGAGAACCCCCGATTCCATTATGGAGTAGTCATAATCATCGTGCCTCACCTTGAAGGAACTAACATTATTAGGTGAGTGTAACACAATGAATATCGTTAAGGAATCATTAACTTCATAAGAATATCATATCATAGGCTTTAGAATCTTTAGATGTAGACTCATCATCATCATTATCATATTCATAACATGTCTCTTATCTTTATCTCATGAGAAGTTCTTTATAAACATAGAATCATAGTTTCCGGAATGTAAGAAGGTCATGGAAAAATAAAGGGAATCATGTCATAGGAATCATTCCTTAGAAAACAAGGGACTAGCCTTACATACCTTTTCGCCTTTCTAACTTGACGACTAAACACTTCCTTCCAAGTTTGTAATTCTACATTCATGGGAATTCGTACTAAGATTAGATAATCGGAAACATACTTAAGCTTAAGATAAAGCTAATGAAAATTGGGCAGCATCTCCTTTGTTTCAACAACTTTCCCCATATAATATAACAACTCGCAAACATCCATAACAACATTCATAATATCTTAATCAACAACTACTTCAAGTTCAACGTTATTCAATTCCCACAATTTCTTACCAAAATGATTCATGAACATAACTATGGCATAACACCGTATGCGTTCTCATATTATACTTCCTTAACGTCATTTGTATCATCTACAACAATATCTTACTCATAATATATCAAGGGTCATGATTCATGTTAAACTACTATTCAAGAATACCATTACTTTCACATTTGAGCTCTATATTCTACTTTATTCCACAATCTAAATCCTTCAACCCCTCAATATTCTTAATATCATGAAATGATCATAAAACTCACCTTTGATTGTGTAGGGATGGGCTTTTGATGAAGATAATTCACTTGGAGAAAACCCTAGCTCCACTTCCAAAGAATTTCTTGACTTCCAACAACCCTAGAGAAATCCCTTGCACTTGATTTCCTTGAATTGATGATATTAATCTTTGATTTCCCTTGAGTTCTTGTAAATAGAGTGAGCGGAATATTCTAGAGAGTTAGAGAGAAGTGGAGAAGTTGGAAAATGAGAAATTAGAAGTGGGATCACATTTATATACTTGGAAAAATGTTCAGCCCGTCCAGACTTATACGGTCCGTATAAGTGTCCATATTTCATCATCAGGGAAAACATCTTTTCTGTTGAGTTATACGAACCCTTATCCGGACCGTATAAGTGGTCGTATAACTCCACTTTCCTGAAATCATTTCCGTCGTTTTGTTTGATCTCCAATCCTTATGGAACCTTCTTAGCACTTGTTTAGCACTTCACTAACAACCTAAGGAGTGTTATAACTTTTCCTCAAGACATTATTAAATCAACATTAGCTAGGTACTCGCAAAACCCTTACCAAACACGACTTATACTTGACATTCTTCAACGAACTTTCTTCTCTTGCCTCAAACATCTTTGGAATCTTAATTAAAATCGTTAAGTACTACTCCTTACTTGTAGAAACATATGTACTTCTTATCCCGCATTAGTCTATTTACTGAGCAACAACATGAAATTTTCTGAGGTATAACACCCACCACCCACACATAAGTATCTACGTGCCTCTAACTGAAGTACTGAAATCATGAGGGCGGGACAGGACCCCGCTATGCCCCAATATATATACAAAGGATATACCAAGAAATGGCGACCGAAGTAGTGGAGTGCTCCTGCAAATCTGCTGAGTAGGCTCCTAAGTGTCTGCACCGTCTCCCGATCTACCTGTGGGCATGAACACAGCGCCCATAAAAGAAAAGGATGTCAGTACGAACAATATACTGAGTATGTAAGGCATGTAAATCAACATAATAAATAAATAAGAGAACATGAACTAAAGAGATAACCTGTAACTGATTGCCTCTTAAGGCGGAATCATGCATGCTAACAAGAAACATCATGTCGTGCATACATATATATATAAACTGCCCGACTATATAGGTATGGTGTGATTATCAATAGCCCGCGTCCGGGCCTCCCACGTCCGGGGTGAACATCTCAAGCCGCCCACTAGTGGTGTCTACCCATGCCATATAGACATGGTGTAATCATCATCATATCTTCCCACTACGCCTGTCGTAGTGGTGACTGCCCGGCCATATAGGTGTGGTGTAATCATATACATAATATGAGGCATGCATGGGAGCTCAAGTAAAGGCTATAACTCTATCGGAGTGATGTAAGGTCGGAACCTCCGATTACATTATGGAATAATCAACATCGTTACGCCTCACCTTGGAAGAACTAACATCATGAGGTGAGACAACAACAAGAAGTGACATCAACGAAATCATAAAAATAGGTTTATCAAACTCATGAAAGCATCATTATCATAGAACATATCTCACCTCTATCTTATAAGAAGCTCTTAAGAATCCTTAACTTCCATCATTTGGGATGTAAGAAGGTCATGGAAATATAGAGAAGAAATCATAATATAGGAGTCATGCCTTTGAAAGAAGGGTACTAGCCTTACATAACTTTACGTCTCCTTAACTTTATCAACTAAACGCTTCCCTTCAAATCTCATGACTCTGCATTCGAGAGAATTTGTACTAAGGTTAGATCATTAGCAACACGCTTAAGTCTAGGCTAAAACGACTAAGGACTAACGAACATTGGGCAACACCTCCTTTGTTTCTACAACTTTACCCATACAATAAAAAACTCTTAACCATAAATGAAAACACCCATAATATCATAATCAATAATCTTTACTGAGTTAAGCATTATCCAATTCTCAAAATTCCCTTTCAAGGTCATCCACAACCATAAATACAACACAACGTCATACTCATTCATATATAATACTTCTTCAACATTCTTAATGGCATTCATAAAAATATTATACTCGTAGTCAAGAACTATGATTCATGTCAAGTTCTATTCAAGAATACCAATATTTCCACATTTAAGCTTCATATTCTATTTTCTCTCTTAATCCAAGTCATTCGACCCCTCAGTACTCTTAATAATGTGTAATGAACATGAAACTAACCTTTGATGATGTAGGAATGGACTTTGGATGAAAATACTTCACTTGGAGAAAAACCCAACTTCAACACCAAAGAGATTATTGGTTTCTACAAACCCTAGAGAGCATCCTTGGACTTGATTCGACTAATTTTTGGTATTTGATATTTGATTTACCTTGAATTTATGCTAGAGAAGTGTATGGAATATTCTAGAGCTTTCAAGGCAGTTGGAGAAGGTAAAATCTGAAAAATGAGAGCAAGGGTCATCTATTTATAGCTGGAACCCGAAAATTCCAGAGAGGAGATTTGATGGCCGGGTGGACGGTCCCGTCGACATGTCTACGGTCCGTCGACATGTCTACGGTCCGTCGACCTGACCCTTCAAATTGCGCCTGCAGATCTCAGTCTGTAGAAACATGTTGACGGTGTACTGGGATGGTCTGTCGACACTGACTGGTGTCTGCAGAATTCCCTGATTCAGTTTAGATTTTTTCGATTTGATTCGTTCAGCCTCTAACTCCATAATTTACCCAGAATACCTACTGATACATTTGTACACGGAGTACAACACTTTATGTCCCCAAACTCAGGCACGGGTCTCAATTCTCAAGACAGGCGCGACTATCATTAGTTCTACTATGACGAAGACGAGAGGCATAACATTCTCGCCTTCTTAAGAACATTCATCCTCGAATGTTAAGTTCTCGGGGATTCTATCGAAATTTTGCCAGATTTTTCACTGTAATATGGCATTATCATCCTGTTACAACAGCCCAAAATAACATTACCACACAGGGCTACAACATCAACGCTAAGAGACATGGCCACACACGACCCAAAACCAAATAAAGAAGCATTTCATACCTGGGGATAAACGCGTCTCATCTTGAATCTCTTCCGGGGGTAGAAATAAATGTGGATATCCGATCTTCATATCCTCTTCTGCTTCCCAAGTCATCTCTTCTCTATTGTTATTCTTCGACAGAACCTTAACCGAGGCGACATCTTTAGTTCTGAGTCATCGCACTTGCCTATCTAGTATAGCCATAGGCACTTCTTCATAAGCCAACTTTTCAGTGATTTGGACATCATCTACAGGTACGACTCTAGAAGGATCTCCAACACATTTACGGACATTATCTACAGGTACGACTTTGGAGGTAAATGTTACACCTCAGAAAATTTCATGTCGTCGTATGGTAGATAGATTAACACAGGGTAAGAAGTATATGATGTTTCTACAAGTAAGAAGTAGTACGTAACGGTTCTAATTAAGATTCCAAAGACATTTGAGGCAAGAGAAGAAAGTTCGTTGAAGAATGCCAAGTATAAGTCGTGTTTTGAAGAAGGGTTTGCAAAGTACCGAGCTAATGTGGATTTAATAATGTCTTGAGGAAAAGTTATAACACTCCTTAGATTTTTAATGAAATGCTAAACAAGTGCTAAGAAGGTTCCATAAGGATTGGAGATCAAACAAAACGACGGAAATAATTTCAGAAAAGTGGAGTCGTACGACCACTTATACGGCCTGTATAACTTTATACTGTCCGTATAAGGGTCCATATAACCCAATAAAAGAAGGGATTTCCCTGATGGTGAAATATGGTCACTTATACAAACCGTATAATATTATACGGACCGTATAAGGGTTTGTATAACACTCGACGTGCTCAATAGCTTTCAAGTATAAAAATGTGTTCCCACTTCTAATTTCTTACTTCTACAACTTCTCCACTTCTCTCTAACTCTCTAGAATATTCCACCCACTCCATTTACATTAATTCAAGGCAAATCAAAGAACAACATCATCAATCCAAGGAAATCAAGTGTAAGGAAGCTCTCTAGGGTTGTTAGAAGTCAAGAATCTCTTTGAAGTTGAAGTTAAGGTTTTCTACAAGTGAGGCAATTCCATCCAAAACCCATTCCTACGCAATCAAAGTTGTGTTTTAGGATCATTTCATGTTATTAAGAATATTGAATGGTTGAAAGACTTAGATTATGGAAGAAAGTGGAATATGGAGCTCAAATGTGAAAATAATGGTATTCTTGAATAGTAGCTTGACATAAATCATGAATCTTGATATATTATGAGTATAATCTTGTTATATATAATAGTAAGAATGTTGGAGAAGAATTATATGTGGATGAATACGATGTTGGGTAACAACCATGGTTATGGACGACTTTGAAAGGGAATTGTAAGAATTGAATAATGGCTAACTAAACAAGTTTATTGATTATGATATTGTGGGTGTGTTATTGATGTTTGGGAGTTGTTAATTATATGGATAAAGTTGTAGGAACAAAGGAAGTGCTGCCCAATTTTTATTAGCTTTAGCTCAAGCATATGTATGTTACCGATTATCTAATTCTAGTACGAATTGCCTTGAAGGTATAATTACGAACTTGGAAGGAAGCGTTTAGTCGGCAATTTAGAAAGGCGAAAAGGTATGTGAGGCTAGTCCTTTCTTTTTCTAAGGCATGATTCCTATAATATGACTACTTTTATCTCTCCATGACACTCTTATATTCCAGAAACTATGAGTCTATGATTACTAAGAGCTTCTCATGACGTGAAGATAAGAGATATGTTATGAATATGATAATGATGATGATGAGTCTAAGTCTAGAGATTCTAAAGCTTATGATATGATATTCCTATGATTCCAATGATCCTCACATGATTCCTTGACGTTATTCATTGATGCTAGACTCACCTTATAATGCTAGTTTCTTTAAGGTGGGACATGATGATTGTGACTACTCCATAATGGAATCGGGGGTACTCGACCTTACGTCACCCCGATAGAGTTGTAGTATTTATTTGATTTCTTATGCACGCTTTATAATATGTTTATAAAATGATAAGATAACACCGTACCTAGATGGCCGGGGATGACACCGCCAAGACGGGCAGGTTATGATTACACAATGCCTAGATGGCCGGGCATGACACCGCTAAGGCGGGCAACGTATGATTACACCGTGCCTAGATGGCCGGACATGACACCGCTAAGGCGGGCGGCTTGAGATAACACCGTGCCTGGATGGCCGGACATGACACCACTAGTGGGCGACGTGTGATAGTTACCCGGACGCGGGTTAACGATGATGGAATATTTGATATGCATGCCTATGTTTCCTTTAAAGGTTAAGCAGGTTGTATCTTCACCTCATGTTTCCTTGTTTCTTCATTATGCTATTACTATTCATGCCTTACATACTCAGTACATTTTTTGTACTAACGTCCTTTTCTTTTTGGATGTTGTGTTCATGCCCACAGGTAGACAGGGAGATGGTGCAGACCCGTAGGAGCTTATCTTATCAGCCGATTCACAGGAGCACTCCACTACTCCGGAGGTGCTACTTATGGTCATGTTGTTTTTTGTATATATTTGGATGTGACGGGGTCCTGTCCCGTCCTTAGGTCACAGTACTCTAGTAGAGGCTCGTAGATACGGATGCGTGGGTAGCTGATGTCTTATGGATATATCGGTGTATATTTTGTATATTACTTTGTAGCCATGAGGGCTTATGTATATATATATATATGTATATGGTACCTTCGAGAGTGTGTATGATCAGGTTGGGCATTATGACTAGCATAATGAGTGGTGCTCGGTAGTCAGTTCCGGGAACCCGTCATGACCCCCTTAGTCGGGTCGTGACAAAAGTGATATCAGAGCAGTTCTGTCCTAGGGTGTCTCTATGAGCCGTGTCCAGCATAGTCTCTTTTATGGGTGTGAAGCGCGCCACATTATAAACAAATGGCTACGGGGCATTTAGGAAAAATGACCATTCTTCTTCTTGTTAGATAGTGCGATTGAGCCTGTTATAAGATTTTATCCTCCCTAATTGTCCGTTATGGTTTCTACGATGCTGGTAAAGAGAAAAGCCACAGCCGCCCAGAAGGGCAAGGCTACGACAGAAAGGCGAATGGAAAGGGAGCCACCAACAAATATAGAAGAAGGTGAATCTCATAATGAGGTTCCATCTAATACCTCTCACACTCCGCCTATTCTAGAAGAACAAGAGGGGGCTTCAGCTCCGGGTCCTATGCCTCCAGTTCTACCACCGGGTGCTTCGGGTCAATAAATGACCGAAGCTATTCAACTATTGACACACCTAGTTACCGTTCAGGCTTAGCGGTAGGGTACAGGTCTAGATGACAGGGCGACTAGTGCTAGAGCCCGTGATTTCATGAGTTTAAATCCCCCAGAATTTTTCGGGTCAAAGCCGGATGAAGACCCACAAGGTTTTATTGATGAGATGCTGAGAACGTTGAGAATCATCCATGCCTCCGATACTGAATCTGTGGAGTTGACATCTTATAGACTCCAGGATGTGGCGGTTCTTTGGTATAATAACTGGATATCTTCAAGAAAGGAATATGCACCTCCCCCAGTTTGGCAAGAATTTGTAGATGCTTTCTTTCATCACTATTTTCCACCCGAGGTTTGAAGGGCCCGAGCTGACAGGTTTCTGAATCTAAAGCATGGAAATATGAGTGCTCGGGAGTATAGCCTCCGTTTCAATTCATTGGCCCAGTATGCTCCCACTATGATGGCTGACATGGGAGATAGAGTACACAGATTTGTGAGTGGCTTAGGGCCATATTTGTTCAAAGATTGCTTGACAACTTCATTCCAGGAAGGGATGGACATTTCCCGTATTCAGGCCCATTCCCAGAACATAGAAGAGCAGCAACATCCGTAGAGGGGTGAGCGCGATATCGATAGAGGGCAGAGTAAGAGGGCCAGATCTGTTAGTAGAGAGTATAGAGGGGGTCAGCAACAGTATTCCAGATACTCGGGCCAGTTCGCGACTAGTGGACCTCCTCCGTTTGCAGGTAGGAGATTTGACGCCCCATTCATTCAGGACAAGGTCAGAGCTCGAGAGCTTGGAGTTCCTATTTTGGGGGTGATTATAGTCAGAGGAGACCACCGGTCCCACAATGTAGTCGGTGCAGAAATTTACATTCGGGCCCCTGTCACCAAGGTTCAGATGCTTGTTATGTTAGTGGACAGACTGGGCATGTGATGCGTGATTGTCCCTCGAGGTACGGTAGAGGTGGAGTTCAGCCCACAGGATCAGTAGCCGATTTTTCTTCAGCTGTGCGCCCAGTGGGGCACTCCCTAGGTTTCAACAGGCCGTGGTAGAGGCAAAGGGTAACATCCAGTTCAGGTGGCACCCAGCCCCGTATTTATGCTTTAGCCGGACGTCAGGATCTTGAGTCCTCCCATGATGTGGTTACAAGTATACTATCTATATTCTCTCATGGTGTTTATTTGATTGATCCGGGTTCTACGTTGTCCTATATTACTCCTTACATTGCTGGCTGCATTGGGGTGAAATTCGAGCCAATTAAACCTTTCGAGGTATCTACTCCGGTTGGTGATCCAGTAATAGCCGGACAGGTGTATAAAAATTGTGTGATTGGGGTAGGTGATCATAAAACTAAATTCAATTTGGTTGAGCTGGAAATGTTAGATTTTGATGTGATTATAGGCATGGATTGGTTGGCCTCTTGTTATCCTAACGTTGATTGCAGAATGAAAATAGTCCGATTCCAATTCTCGGGAGAACCCATGCTTGAACAGAAATGTGATACAACGTCCCCAAGAGGTAGGTTTATTTCCTACCTTAAGGCAAGGAAGATGATCGCCAAAGGTTGTATTTATCATCTAGTTCGAGTTCATGACATCGAAGCAAAGTTGCCGACTATTCAATCCATCCCGGTAGTAAACGAATTTCCAGATGTATTTCCAGGCATTCCTCTGGAAAGGGAGACTGGTTTTGCGATTTATGTGTTGCTGGACACCAAGCCCATATCTATTCCTCCTTACCGAATGACACCTGTAGAATTGAAAGAGCTAAAGGCACAACTGAAAGATTTGCTTGAGAAGGAACTCATTAGTGTCACGACCCGACCAGGGGCCGTGACGGATACCCGGGGCTAACCACCGAGCATTCCTCGTTCTACTACTTGTCATGCTCATTAAACGTTCTTTCATCAAAATCATACTCAAATTATAAGAAAATCATCTTTCAGTCGGAAACATAAATACTTTTATATGCGCAAGCCTTTTGGTCATTAAAATAACATATATATATATATATATATATATATATATATATATACATACATAATGGTAATCTCGTGAGACCATATAACCCACACTGCGTACCTACGAGCCTCTACTAGAGTACTAGACCTGAGGACGGGACAAGACCCCGTCATGCCCAAAATATACGTATGTACACCAAAAGAATAATCATAAGCACCTCTGAAACAATGGAGTGCTCTCGAATCAGCTGACAGCTACTACGAGTCTGGATCAAGCTCACCTCCCTGTCTACCTATGGGCATGAACACAACGTCCAAAGAAACGGACGTCAATACGAACATTGTACTGAGTATGAGAGGCATAAACAATGATATTACGTCAATGAAATAAAGGAAGCATCAATAAGAAACATTTGTATCTGACTGTCAAGTATAAAGGAAATGATGCATGCTGGCTTACTCATAATTGTCATCATGTCATATATGCATAAATATATAAGCTGCTCGTCCATATCAGATCAGTGTAATAATCATTAGCCTGCGTCCAGGCCTCCCGTGTCCGGGGTATCATCTCATGCCGCCCGCAAGTGGTGTCTGCCCATGCCATCTGGCCATGGTGTATATGCTGCCCGCCTTAGCGGTGACTGCCCGGCCAAATAGGCGCGGTGTTATATCATCATCATAATATGCTCATCATAGTGCATGCATAAAGACTCAAGGACAACTTTGCTTTATCGGGGTGACGTAAGGTCGTGATCCCCCGATTTCCTTATGGACCACTCATTAACATCCTGCCTCACCTTGAAGGGAATAGTATTTGAGGTGAGTGTAAGCAATAAATGACATCATTGACATTTTAGGAACATCGTATCATGAATATATAGAACTTCTATACTTTAACTCATTACCTTGTGTAGCTATTTATGAACATAGGCTCATATTTTCCGGAACTTAAGAGATTCATGGAGAGGAAGGAAAGTCATACTGTAAGATTCATGCCATATAAAGAAAGGACTAGCCTCACATACCTTTGTCGTTTAACTACTCTATCGCTTGGTCGTTCCCCTTCGATGCTCGCTTTTCTACCTTCAAGAAGATTCGCATTAGCATTAGTTAGTTGGCTATGAGAACCTTTTACTATTTCTAGGGAAATTGAGCAGCACTTCCTTTGTTTCTACTATTTTTCCCGCATTCTATATCAACTCCCAAACGTTAATAACAAAATTCATAATATAGCAACAACAATCATCATTTATCTACACTTACCACAATTCACCATTTCTCTTTGATTTCTCCACAATTATGATTATAACTCGTTATCGCGTTTTCTCATATATAATACTTATTCCATGGTATGAATGTCACTTATAACATATTCACAATCACAGCATACCAACATTCATGATTCATCCCAATCACTATTCAACAATGACACTATTCACACATCCATGACCCAATTTCTATGTCTTTCCACAATCCAAGTGTTTCAACTTTTAACCACTCAAACCATATAAAATGGTCATAAAACTCACCTTAGATGATGGATGAACAACACTCAAGTGGAGCTCCTCTTCTTGCACCAAAACCCTAACTCACTTCTCTTGAGTTTTCTTGGCTTAGATGAACTTTTAATGAGTTTCATACACTTGGTTTCATGGATTTGGTGTAGTTTACCATGGTTTTCCCTTGAATTCTTGTGGATGAATAATGGAGAAAGTTCTAGAGGTTTCTTTGGTGTGTGGAGAATGAAAATGAAATGAAATGAAAATGAGGGAGGGTCCTTATACTAAATCATGAAATCAGTCCCGTTCGAGATGTACGGTGCGATCGACGGAGGGTCGATCTGGCCGTCGAAGTCGTTAAATTTTCAGTGAGCAATCTGTCATTTCCCTTCATTCGACGGTGAGAAGAATGGTCCATCGAACTGATCGACGGAGCGTCGACCTGTTCGTCGAATGGCCTTCGCTCTAGTTCAATTCTACGGCACAATCGACGAAGCGTCGACTCGTCCGACGGTACAAAGAACTGCCGTCGAACCCCCTTTTGGAGAACTGCGTTGGAGTTTCATTTGATGAACTTTTCTCTCTTGCCTCTAACTTCTTTGGAATCTTATTAAGTATCCCTTCTTACTTGTAGGGACATCATGTTCACCTTAACTTACGTTAGTCCCTTCACCGCTCAGCAACCCAAAGTTCCGAGGTGTAACATTCTCCCTCCCTTTTGGAACATTCGTCCTTGAATGTTAAGTACTCGGGAATTCTACAAAAATTTCGCCAGAGTTTCCCCTGTAATATGGCGCTACCATCCTGTCACAACAACCCATAATAATCTACCTCACAGGGCTACAACACAGTAAAACTCTAAGAAAGACTTACGAAAGATCCCGAAGATAGGGGATATAATATCTGAGTAATGATGGAAATAGGGGTGTTCACATACTCTAATTATTACACTTCATTCACTGCATACATATCTTATATTTCCAATGTTTCATCTTGAACCTCTCCTGGGGGTTGGAATAAGTGTGGATACTTGGGTTTCATTCCCTCTTCCGCTTCCCAAGTCATCTCTTCTCTATTGTTATTCCGCCATAAGACCTTAACTGAGGCCACTTCCTTGTTTCGAAGTCTTCGTACTTTCCGATCTAAGATGGAAATGGGTACTTCTTCATATGCTAACCTTTCTGTCACCTGGACATCATCAATTGGAACAATCCTCGTAGGATCTCCAACGCACTTACGGAGCATCAAGACGTGAAAGACTAGATGAACTGATTCAAGCTCTGAAGGCAAGTCCAATTCATAGGCTACTTGGCCCACCTTACGTATAATTTTATAGGGCCCAATGTAGCGAGGACTCAATTTTCCTTTCATGCCAAATCTCATCACTCCCTTCATTGGCGATACCTTCAAAAACACCCAATCATCCACCTGAAATTCCAAGTCTCACCGGCGGTTGTCTACGTAAGACTTTTGGCGACTCTGGGCTGTCAGCAATCGATCTCGGATCACTTTGACTTTTTCTACTGCTTGCTGAACCAATTCAAGGCCTATTAGATATACTTCTCCTATTTCAAACCATCCAATTGGGGACCTACATTTCCTTCCATATAGGGCTTCATACGGAGCCATTTGGACACTGGAATGGTAGCTATTGTTGTAAGCAAACTCAATAAGGGGTAAGTGATCATCCCAGCTACCACCAAAATCTAATACACATGCCCGTAGCATATCTTCCAAAGTTTGAATAGTACGTTCGGCTTGTCCATCGGTCTGTGGATGAAATTTTATGCTAAGCTTCACCTGGGTACCTAGACCTTCTTAAAAGGACTTCCAGAACTTGGCTGTAAACTGTTCTCCTCTATCTGTAACAATGGATAGTGGAATACCATGAAGTCGCACAATTTCTTTGAGATATAACCTCGCATAATCTTCTGCGGAGTATGTGGTCCTGACAGGAAGAAAATGAGATGCCTTTGTTAATCTGTCCACAATTACCCATATAGAATCATACTTGGCTCGGGAACGGGGTAACCCCACAATAAAATCCAGATTTATAACTTCCCATTTCCACGTAGGAATTTCCATTGCTTGCAATAACCCTCCTGGTTTTTGATGTCCAATCTTTACTTGCTCGCAATTTGGACGTTGAGCTACCAATTCTGCTATGTCTCTTTTCATTCCATCCCACCAATATATCAATTTGAGATCGTCATACATCTTTGTTGCACCCGGGTGGATAGAATACCGAGAGTAATGGGATTCTTCCAGAATTCGTCGGCGGAATTTTGCAACATTCGGAACACATAGCCTGCCTTGGTATCTAAGAATCTCATCCATCAAAGCTTTAAACGGAGATCTCTCTTTTTCATGAAGTGTGTCTCTATACTGGCTCAACTGAGGATCTTCATACTGACGCTCTTTCACTTCCACATTCAGAGACGAAACCGTGGGATCATCAATACCAATCCCTGCACCACCTGAATCAATTACACGTACGCCAAGATTAGCTAGCTAGTAAAGCTCATGAATCATTTCTTTCCTTTCCGTAGAAACTTCACATAGACTACCCATTGATCGGCGGCAAAGTGCATCGGTTACTACATTTGCTTTTCCAGGGTGGTATAAAATACTGCTTTTCTGGGGTAGTGTAAAATACTCACATCATAATCTTTCAATAATTCTAACCACCGCCTCTGTCGCAGATTCAACTCCTTCTGTTTGAAAATGTATTGGAGACTCTTGTGATCTGTATAAATATCAATGTGCACCCCATACAAGTAATGTCTCCACATTTTTAATGCATGAACGACTGCAGCTAATTCGAGGTCATGAGTTGGATAGTTCTTTTCATGTTTCCGCAGCTGCCTCGAAGCATAAGCAATGACTCTACCGTGTTGCATTAACACGCATCCTAATCCAACACCGGAAGCATCATAGTATACTACATAACCATCGGACCCTTCTTGAAGTGTTAAGACTGGAGCTGAGGTTAATCTGTCCTTTAACTCTTGGAAGCTGCGTTCAAAAGCATCATTCCATTGAAATTTAGCTGACTTCTGGGTTAGCTTCGTCAATGGAGCTGAAATAGAGCAAGATCCTTCTACAAACCTTCTGTAGTATCCTGCCAATCCCAGAAAACTACGAACTTCAGTAAGTGTCGTAGGCCTTGGCCAATTCTGCACAGCTTCAATTTTCTAAGTATCAACTCGAATACCGTCATCTGAAATAACATGGCCCAGAAATGTTACGGAATTCAGCCAAAACTCGCACTTTGAAAATTTTGCATATAATTCTCGAGCTCGAAGAATTCCAAGTACGATACGCAAGTGATCTGCATGTTCTGATTCTGTGCGAGAGTACACCAGAATATCATCAATGAATATTATCACAAATAAATCCAAGAGTGGCCTGAATACATTATTCATCAAATTCATAAACATGGCCGGAGCATTGGTCAACCCAAACGACATCACCCAGAATTCATATTGGCCATATCTTGTTCTGAAAGCTGTTTTAGGAATATCTTCTTCTTTAACCCTCGCTTGATGATAGCCCGACCTCAGGTCTACTTTAGAAAACCACTTGGCACCCTGCAGCTGATCAAATAAATCGTCAATTCTTGGGAGAGGATATTTGTTCTTTATCGTCACCTTGTTCAACTGCCTATAATCGATGCACATTCATAGGGAACCATCTTTCTTTCTCACGAACTAGACTGGTGCTCCCCATGGCGATGAACTGGGTCTAATAAAACCCTTCTCAAGCAAATCTTTCAAATGCGCCTTTAGCTCTTTCATTTCTGTCGGAGCCATTCGATAAGGAGGAATATAAATAGGCTTAGTATCCGGCAGGACATCAATGGCGAAGTCAATCTCTCTTTCTAGAGGAAGACCTGGAAGTTCATCTGGAAATACATCCGGAAATTCATTCACTACCAGAACGAATTGGAAAGTTGGTGACTTTGCTTCGGTGTCATGAACTCGGACTAGATGATAAATGTAGCCTTTGGATATCATCTTTCTTGCCTTAAGGTAGGAAATAAACCTACCCTTTGGAGATGCTGTATTACCCTTCCATTCAAACACGGGCTCTCCCGGAAATTGAAATCGAACTACTTTCATTTGGCAATCAACGTTAGCATAACATGATGCCAACCAATCCATACCCATAATTACATCGAAATCCAGCATTTCCAACTTAATCAAATCAGCTTTGGTCTGGCGATCACATATCACAATTTCACAATTTTTGTACACTTGTCTAGCTATCCGGGATCACCAATCGGAGTAGATACCTCAAAAGGTTTAATTGGCTCAGGTTTTACCCCAATATGACCAGCAACATATGGAGTAATATAGGAGAAAGTAGAACCCGGATCTATCAAGGCGTATACATCATGGGAAAATACAGATAATGTACCTGAACCACATCTGGGGAGGACTCGAGATCCTGTTGTTCAGCTAAAGCATACACACGGGACTGAGTGGCACCTGAAATAGATGCTCCCCCTCTGCCTCTACCTCGACCTGCTGGGATCTGGGGAGTCTGCCCTACTGGGCGCACTGAAGATGAACCCGCTGCTGATCCTGTGGGCTGAATCCCCACTCTACCGCTCGTCGACGGGAAATCTCGCATCATGTGCCTAACCTGACCACAGGCATAGCAAGCATCCGAACCTTTGCGACATTGTCTGGAATGTAGTCTACCGCACTGGCTGCATCGCGGTACCGAGGGTCTCCTCTGACTATAATCTTCCCTGAACTGAGAACCTGAGGCCCTCGAACTCTGACCCTGTCCTGAACGAAAGGAGCGATCAAATCTCCTATTCGTAAATCGGGGAGGTGCACTAGTCACCAACTGGCCTGAATGTTGGGAATAAGTTTGCCTCAATCCCCCTCTATAATCACTACCTGCCCCCACATATCTGGCCCTCTTACTTTGCCTTCTTTCAATATCACGATCACCTCTTGGTGGTGGCTGTCGTCCCTCTAAGTTATCGGCATGGGCTTGTATTCGGGAAATATCCATCCCTTCTTGTGGTGAAGCCATCAAACAATCCTTGAACAAATGTGGCCCCAAGCCACTCACAAACCTGTGCACCCTATCTCCCATATCGGCCACCATAGTCGGGGCATACATAGCCAAGGAATTAAATTGCAGGCTATACTCCCGGGCACTCATATTTCCTTGCTTCAAATTTAGAAATCTATCCGCTCTAGCTCGGCGGACCTCGGGTGGCAAGTAATGGCGAATGAAAGCATCTACGAATTCTTGCCAAACCGGAGGAGGCGCATTCTCTCCTTTTGATAAGACCCAGTTATTATACCATAAGACTGCCACATCCCGGAGTCTATTAGATGCCAACTCCACGGATTCAGTTTTGGAGGCATGGACAATCCTCAACGTTCTCAACATCTCATCAATGAAACCTTGCGGGTCTTCATCCGGCTTTGACCCGAAAAACTCCGGAGGATTTAGACTCATAAAATCACGGGCTCTGGTACTAGCTGCCCAATCACTTGAACTCATATTTTTCCACTATGCCTGTGCGGCAACAAATTGTGTCAATAAATGGATGGCCTCGGTCACTTGTTGACCCGAAGCAACCGGTGGAGGAACTGGAGCTGAAGCCCCTCCTTGTTCTTCTACATTGGGCAGGGTGGAGGAAGTATTAGATAGGGCGTACTTTTGCACTAGATTCTACTAATTTTTGGTGTTTACTCCCGGATTTCCCTTGGATATATGTTGAAATGGTATGGAGAAGGTTCTAGAGGTTTGGAGAGAGTTGGAGAATGAGTGAAATGAAAAATGAGGACTTGGGGTCTCCTTTTAAAAAAAATCAAAAACTGCCCGACGAGGATTATATGGTACGAACGACGAAGCTTTGATCAGATCAACGGAGCGTCGATCTGACCGTCGAAGTCATGAAATTTCCAGTGAGCAACCTTTCGTTTCCTTTCATTCTATGGTGAGAAGGATGGTCCATCGAATGGTCTTTGTGCTAAATAAATTCTACGGCACAATCAACGTGGCATCGACCTGTCCGAGGGTACAAAGAACGACCGTCGAACCCCCTTTTCGCAGAACTGTTGTGAAGTTTCATTTGACGAACTTTCCTCCCTTGCCTCAAATGTCTTTGGAATCTTAATTAGAATCATTAAGCATCCCTTCTTACTTGTAGAGACATGTACACCTTAACTTACATTAGTCCATTCACCGCTCAGCAACCCAAAATTCCGAGGTGGAACATTCTTCCCCCCTTTTTGGAACACTCGTCCTCGAATGTTAAGCACTCGGGAATCCTATGAATTGTTTTCCAGAGTTTCCCCTATAATATGGCATTACTGTCCTGTCACAACAACCCACAATAACATTGCCTCACAGGGACACAATACAACATCAATATATTTATGGTCACACACGACCAAAAGCATGAAAAAAAGCATACATACCTCATAATATTAACGTATCATCTTGAATCTCTTCTGGGGGTTGGAATAAGTGCGGATATGTGGATTTAATTTTCTCTTCCGCTTCCCAAGTCATTTCTTCTCGGTTGTTGTTTTGCCATAAGACTTTGACTGAAGCTACTTCCTTATTTCAAAGTCTTCGTACTTGCCTGTCTAATATGGCAATGGGCACTTCTTCGTATGTTAGCTTTTCTGTCACTTGAACATCATCTATTGGGACGATCCTCGTAGGATCCCCAACACACTTGCGGAGCATTGAGACATGAAAGACTGGATGGACTGATTCAAGCTCTGAAGGCAAGTCCAATTCGTAGGCTACATGACCCACCTTGCGCATAATTTTATAGGGTCCAATGTATCGAGGACTTAATTTTTCTTTCTTGCCAAATCTCTGTTACACCTTGGAAGATTCCACATTTTCATACAGTGAATAAACGAATGAAGAATACGAGTGTACAATATTTTAATAAGAAAGGAATGACGTTTGACGACCCTAATTAAGATTTCAAAGGCATTTGAGATAAGAGAAGAAAGATTGCCGAGAGAAGGCAAGGCATACGATGTGTGTTGGAAAGAAATTACCAGTACCGAGTTAATGATAACTAAATGGTGCCTTGAAGAGGAGTTATAACGTCCCTTAGAATGTTAATGAAATGATAAAAAAAAAGTGCTAAGAAGGTTCCCTAGGGGTTGGAGATCAAATAAGTGGAAAGAAAAAGATTAGTGAAAGGATGGATTATACGGTCGATTATACGGACCATAAAATGTTATACGACCCGTATAATGGAATGTAGTATTGTCACAGAATGAAGTTGCTGAAGGGTCAATTTCACGGTCAAATTATACGGACCGTATAAAATTATACGGCCCGTATAATGTGCCATCAAAGTGACACAGAATGAGACGCTCACTGGAGCTGTTTTACGGTCAATTATACGGACCGTATAATTGTCCATATAATGACGTCGGGATAGCTTTTGCATTTATAAAATAATGACCTAAGTTCATTTAATTCATTCCATTTTCTCTCTCCACGACCCAATAGCTCTCTAGAACTTTCCAAACTCTTCCAATACAAGAATCCAAGTAAAACTTTAAGATCAACTTCATCAAATCCACAAAACTAAGTGTGAGAAACACATCAAAGTTCATCCAAGTCAAGAAATTTCAAGAGAGGTGAACTAGGGTTTTGGTGCAAGAAGAGTAACACCACTCAAGACTTGTTCCTACACTATCTAAGGTAAGTTTTATCATATTTGCATGTTATTTAAAATATGGAGAAGTGGAGACACTTGGATTGTAGAAAGATATAGGAAATGGGTCATAAAAGTGTGAATAGTGACATTGTTGAGTAGTACTTGGAATGAATCATGAAAATGGATATTTTGAGACTGTAAATAGGTTATGAATGACATGTAGAACATGGAATGAGTATTATATGTGAAAGAACACGATAGTGAACTATGGTCATGATTATGGGTGAATTAAAGTGAAATTGTGAAATGTGGATAATATAAATGAATGATGCTTGTCGTTTATGATATTGTGAATGTTGTTATGAATGTTGGGAGTTGATATAGAATATGGGAAAATTTGTATAAATGAAGGAAATGTCGTCCAATTTTCTCTAGCTTTAGGAAGCACGTTCTTGTAACCATTTAGCTAATGTCGATACGAATTCTCTTGAAGGTAGAACGAGTGCATTAAAGGAGAATAAGTGTTACACCTCGGAAAATCCTCCGTTGTTGCTCAAGTGAATGAACTAGTGAGGATTACGAGTATACGATACTTCCATAAGTAAGAAATGACAATTGATGGCCTTAAGTGAGATTTCAAAGGCATACGATGTTAGACGAGAAAGTTGGCCAAGAGAAGGCAAGGCATACGATGAGTATCGGAAAGGAAATACGAATAATGACTTAACGAGGCTTTAATGAGATCTTGGAGAAGAGTGATAATGTCCCTTAGATTGGTATTGAAGTGTTGAACTAGTGTTAAGAAGGTTCCATAAGGATTGGAGATCAAACGAATTGACGAAACGAACTTCGGAACCACTAGGGGTATACGGCCAAACATACTTGCCGTACAAATTATACGGTCCATATGTTTGGGACCGTATAATCAGCCCAGAGAAGCAAAAGTTTCTGGACCAAATATACGGCCAGACATATGGCCCGTATAAATTATACGGACCGTATGTTGGTCCGTATATATGGTCGGGACAGATTTGGATCAATAAATGAAGGGGCCAAGTTATATTTAATTTAATTTCTACATCACACCCCTTCTCTCTAAAAAATCTCTCTACATATATTCTATAAGAATTAGAGGATATTTGGTGATCAACAACATAAACCATGGGAATCAAGTGTAAGAAAACCATCAAAGATCATTCAAAGTCAGGAAATCTCATGGAGGTAAACTAGGGTTTTTGCTCAGTGGAGTATTATCAACCAAGGCTTGTTCCTATAACATCTAAGGTAATATTCATGATATTGCTTTGTTGTTTAAGGTATTTAAGAGTTGAAATACTTGGATTGTAGAAAGGTATGGCAAAATGGGTCATGAATGTGGAATAGTGCCATTTTGGGAAATAGTTTGAATTGAGTTATGAGTCTTAATGTATTGTGATGTTAATGTGTTATAAATGATGTTGAGAATGTGAGATGAGTAATGTACGTGAATGGACATAGTCGTGTGTTATGGGGATATGGATAATTGAAAGCAAATTGAGAAATGTGGATAATGTGGATGAATAATGACTATTGTTATGGTATTGTGAATGTGTTGTTGACGTTTGGGAGTTGATATACGTTATGGAGGAATGCCGTATAAATAAAGGAGACGCTGTCTGATTTTCTCTAGCTTTAGCCATATATGCTAACTATCGATGCTAATGATAGTATGACTTTAATGAAGGTAGAAACGCTAGCATTGGAGGAGAAAGCGCAAGTGTAGAATAGTTGAACAGAAAAGGTATGTCAGGCTAACCCTTCTTTCATAAGGCATGGTTCTTTGGCCAATCATCTAAATCTTCTACGAGTTTATGATATTCTCCTAAAGCTTCTATCTTCAAAGCTACTAAGCTTATGATTCTCGATATGCTACAATTGCACTAAGTTCCTCGTATGATGAGTAGGCCTATTAAGGCAAATGTGATGGATTACGATAGTAGTAATAATGATTTTGATGACGACTGTGATAATGATGTAAATTAATAAAGATGCTTATGAGCTATTATGTATATGTGTCTATGTATGACTATTATGGAACCCCGAGCTTATGAGGCCGGGTAGGATATGTAAATAAGTATGTATATGATTACGTAATGCGCGCACACCTCTGCAAATGGTACGGATAACCCTGACGCCTTAGTAGGGCCAGGTAGATATGACCCTGACACCTTGGTAGGGCCAGGTAGATATGACCCTGACGCCTTGGTAGGGTGTCACGACCCGTCTAGAGGGCCGCAATGAGCACCCGGTGCTAGCCCACCCGGGCACCCTTGGCTTACGCATATACTTACATCTAGGTGAGCCATACGATTAAACATACATTTTTTTTTTAAATCACGCTAGTCCCATTGGACGACAACATCTTTAAATCATCATTGACATCTATGCCACATCAAATGTATATAAGACGACGAGACTATCAAAAGATATAAAAAATATAGGCCAACAAGGCCGGACACGTCTAATCATACACACGTGACTACGAGCCTCTAAGGAGAGTATAACATATCACACAAGCGGGACAGGACCCCGCTATGCCCACAATTATGTACACAAAAGAATAAGTACCCAAAAGCTATGGCTCCGAATGAAATGGAGCTCTGCTGTGAAGTCTCTGAGAAAGCAGCTATGGATCAAGCATGTCTCCCTGTGCACCTGCGGGCATGACGCAGTGTCCACAAACAAAAGGATGTCAGTACGAAGAATGTACTGAGTATGTAAAGCATGATCAATATCAATATAGAAGCATAAACAACAACATAAGAAATAGCATAGGATGGGAGATGGAAATATTGTTGTCATATGCACTTACTTGCCTTTCATAGGAACTTTCCCTTGCTAATACGTATTTGTGTACATATATCATTATCCGTATTCCGTGATAGTACCCGTACCATATTTGTGCTCGTATTCGTATACATGCCCTTATTCACATTTGTCACGACCCGACTAGGGGCCGTGACGAGTACCCGATACTTGTACCGAGCACCCCTTATCTATCATATTACCTTTACTTCATGGCAAGCCGTGTAAACAGAGCCATATTTTTTTTTTCTTTCTGAACATTAACATTAGCAGCGTCACCATAAACATAAGTAGTAAGCTTTCCGCTATCGCGTTATACCGGGACGCGAACAATTCAAAATACAACACATCTAACTGTACATAGCTAACTGTGCATATCTGTCTACGAGCCTCTAGACATAGTACACTTATACATAGAAAGGGTCGAATACTGTCGTGCCCGAATGTACATACACAAAACAGTACCGCTGGAGTGAGGCTCCGAAACAACTGGAGCGCTGTCAAGTGTGGCTGGTAGAGCTTCTAAGGATCACGTCCACCTGTCTGCTGACCTGCGCGGCATGAAACGCAGCGTCCACAAGAAGGGACGTTAGTATGAATAGTGTACCGAGTATGTAAGGCATAAAAGATAATATAAACAGTAACATAGAGTACGATTAACAATATCATGGAGTCATAGGACATATAACGGGGCAGGAAAGTAACCTGTACGTGGGAAGGCTTTTGTTTCAGGCCGGCTATCATGTAGGCTTGTCCTTTTCTCTTTGAGACATTTCTTTCTCGTAGACACAGAAAATAGGATTTATATCGTGTCATATTTTATCATATTATGTGCTGCTCTATCATAGCGTGTCGTATCACGTCATGTCGTAGCATCTCATATCATAGTATATCTTGGCACAGCGTATCATGTCATAGCATTGCCCCTTTTTCAGAACACGGTGTCCCTTATTCTCGTATACAGAAAACAGTACAATTCAGTAAACGGTATCTTTTACTCACATTTACAGACGCCGAATACATCGGCTCTCCCAACCCCCCTCCCCAACGGTGTCCCAATACATCATATCTTATATATCATACATCATATATATACAGACGCCGCGTACGGCTCTCCCATATCCCGCGTCCGGGCATCCCGCATCCAGGATGAAATCCAGCTGAATCAGGTGGTGATATAACAGTGGCCCTTCCCCTTTCCCCATATACATATACGTGTACATTTACTTCGCTATTATACATATACATGTCTTATATACAAATACTTGTCCTATATACATATACATGTCCATACACATATCCCTGTATCATATAACCAGCATACACGGGAGTCCAAAGAAGTTACGTCTATCGGAGTGACATAAAGTCGGTAACCTCCGATTACATTATAGAATACTCGTGATCGTTTTGTCTCACCTTGAAGGAACGAGTATTTTAAGGTGAGACTATCAACGGAGAATAATATTAAAGTAAACGTAGAATGAAATCGTGGGCATCATAGATGACAGTTCATAGACTTTGAAATCTTTAGAAAATAAAGTCATAGCTAGGAAATATAAATAGGATTCAAAAATTAGTTTATCATTTTCATGTTTACATAAGATACTTAGCATAGTCATCTTAGTCATAGAGTCGTTCCGGTAGTACGTATCATAGGCATATCCTCTTATCTAACATCATTGGTATCATTATCGTCATGGAAGTGCCCTCGTTAGAGGAGTCATAGTACTTATCATTTGGTAACGAAATCGGGATCAAAGGTTCCCTTTGGATTCACTTCAAGTAAGTCAAGCAAGACTGTAAGGAAAATCTGAGAGTAACGGGCCCACCTCGGGCCGGATGGGGTGGCGTATATGATTTACATATGTTACGTGTCATGTCATTACTTGTGAGGGTTCTAGGGTAATCGGGTCCCACTTATGCAAGTTCTAAGGGTTTAAGAGGTCTTTCCATCATTTGCACACTTTCTAGTTCAATTCTATTGAACAAAAAGTGGAAAACTTTAGGTGCAGATTCCGGGGACTAGGGTTGTCCCCGAGGCTCGTACCCGACTTATTACATCTAAGACATGCCATAGAAAGAAGGGTGAAGCCTTACATACCTCTTTCCGCTCCTTTTGCTATTCCAAATTCACGTCACAATTTCGTCAAAATCTGCAAATTGGTTATTTTGACCAAAACTCTCATTAGTATACTTAGAGTTAGAATCTTAAGGAAACACTTGGCTACCGAAATTTCGGCAGCACTTCCTCTGTAAATACACCATCCTCGACATTCAACATAGCCAATTCCTCATCAACCACAATCCGGGAATTCAAACCCGGCCAAACTATTAACATAATTCAACAACTACACTAGCGATTCACATATTTCATTCAATACACATGATCTCAATTTACCACTTTCTTCAAAGCCTTCCAACTTCAATGAACACGATAGCAAACTTGCAATATATATTCCATCAACATCATACTAATATCATTACATGCTATCCATGCAAGAACATTATTTTTCAATATACACAATCTTCCAATTGCCAATACTTCACCAAACTTATCAATTCTTTATTTGCGATATAACATCTACAACATAACGACTAGGATATTAATTACAACTCGCTCATTATTCTTTCACAACTCACCAATATACACGACTATACATCAAGTATACACGGCCACATACACACCACACACTACACGGCCATATCATGCACACACAACTACATTCTATCCAAATTTATTCCACTTCCATTTTCCACATATCATTTACAACCATAACAACCAAACACTAGACAACATAATTGAATCATGACTCCTACACATATATATATATATATATGCACGGCCATATACTATATTTCTCTCCTTCATGAATTTCATCCATTTTAGCATACTACAACACATATAAACCATATATAACACATAAAACAAGATTAAAACTCACCTTTCTTCTTCAACTTCTCACTTGGCTACAACTTGGCAACTTGTATGATTGTGAGTTTTTCTTGCTCCAACAACAACTCCACCTTGTTAAGCACCCTTTACTTGGTAGAAAATGATTTTTGAAGGAATTTTTGCAAATTTTTCTTGTGGGGTTTCACTATGGCCGAATGGCCTTGAAGCTTTTCTCCTTCTTTCTCTTGTTGTTATCTTCTTGAAAACTCTAGAGATTTTTTATGATAAAGATGACTTAGTCATCTTTTTATTGACTAATTTTTTTTTATTCAATATGGGCTTGGGCCATAACCATGGCTGGTTGGGCCTCTAATTGTTCTAACAAAAAATATTTCAAGCCCACTTATATTTTGGGCTAGGTCTTGTAATTCTTGAAAATATTTTTTTCCGAATTCCAAATTTGCCCTTCGTCTTTCTTCCATATTCCCACGAGTCATATTGCGAATTTCCCTTTATGCCCTTGACCTTCCTCATTAATTGCACTTCTAAATTTTTCATAAGCAACTCATATGTCAAACAAAATAAAATTATGGCCTTGCTTGTTGTCTTCCCGCGATTGTCTTGAATTATACGATTATTCGAAATGCGGGATATAACAACATTCATATACATAGTCATATCATATTCGTACTCATATCATATACACAACATTTCCATAGCATACCCGACCACGTAGGATCGGTGTTTCATACATACTTGGCCAAACAAGGCTCAAGGTTACTCATACCTAGCCCTACCAAGGCCTAAGGGTTATCCGTACCCTCTGCAGAGGTGCGCGCGTTATGTAATCGTATGCATACTTATTTACATATCATACCCGGCCTCATCTCGGGGTTCTATAATAGTCGTACATGTACATAATAGCTCACAAACATCTTTACTTTTAATCATCGTTATAATACTCATCATCGTTATTATCATTATAGTCATCATCAATAGCATTATCACTACTATCGTCATCCACCTCTTCTACCTTAACAGGCCTACTCGTAATACGAGAAACTTAGTACAATCGTAGCGTATCAAGAATCGTGAGCTTACAAGATCTGAAGATCAATTCATTTGGAAGACAACATACTCGTATAGAGGATTTAGATGTTTGGCCAAAGAACCATGCCTTATGAAAGAAGGGTTAGCCTTACATACCTTTCCGTCGCACTATTCTACACTTGCGCGTTCCCCTCCAACGTTAGCGTTTCTACCTTCATTAAAGTCATACTATCATTAGAATCGATAATTAGCACACATGGCTAAGACTAGGGGAAAATCGGACAACATTTCCTTCACATCATAATTCAACTCCCAAACGTCAACAATACATTCACAATATCATAACAATGGCCATTAGTCATTCACATTATCCACATTCCTCAATTTACTTTCATTTGCCCATATCTATGGCTATAACACATGATTTCGTCCATTCACATACAATGTCTATTTCATGGTCTTTCAACGTCATTTATAACCCATTCATGTCACAATATAACAAATATCATGATTCGATTCCAACTAATTCTCTAAATGGCACTATTCATCATTCATGACCCATTTTACCATAGTCTTCTACACTCCAAGTATTTCAACTCTCCAATATCTTAAACAACATATAAACATCATGAATCTTACCTTAGATGTTGTAGGAACAAGCTTTAGTTGATAATACTCCACTTTGAGCAAAACCCTAGTTTATCTCCATTTGGATTTCTTGACCTTGGATGATCTTTGATAGTTTTCTTACTCTTGATTTACTTGTTTTATGTTTTTGGTCACCAAATATCTTTGAATTCTTGTGGAATAAATGTAGAGAGATGTTTTAGAGAGAAGGGGTGTGATGTACAAGTGAAATGAAATAAGCCTTGGTCCCCTTTTTTAATGACTTGAAAATTTGATTTGAAGTGCACAGTGGTCATAAACTTGGTTTACGGTCCGTATTCTAGTTTACGGACCGTCCTTCATTGTCGTATTTAATCATAACAGAACCAGAAACTCAGGCTGAAGCATGGTGATTTACGATCACAGTTTACGGGCCGTAAACCACTTTACGGTCCGTATTTTCGGTCGTATTTAACCATTTGATCAATTGGCGAAAAGTTGAAGTTTTGGAAGCCAAAATACGACACGGAATTTTACGGACCGTATACCACTTTACGGTCCGTATTTCACTTTACGACCAACTGGCCAGAATGAAAACTTGCAACTTCTCACATTTCCAAAACCTATAATTATTCATTACGGAGCATAACCTCTCTCTTATTGCGATTGCCTTCGGAATCTCACTTAGGGTCGTCAAATGTCATTTCTTACTCCTGGAAACATCATACACTCGTGCTCATCACTAGGTCTTTCACTTGCGTACCAACGGAAGATTTTCCGAGGTGTAACATTCTTCGCCCCTTATGAACATTCGTCCTTGAATGTTAAAGCTTTCGGGAATTCTATAAAAATTTCGCCAAAGTTTCCCCTATAATATGGCACTACCATCCTGCCACAACAACCCATAATATCGATGCCTCACAGGGCCACAACACAATAGCATAAAAATTTGGCCACACACGACCCAAAAAGCATAAAAGGAAAACATGCATACCTTATGATCTCGACGTCTCATCTTGGACTTCTTCCAAGGGTTGAAATAAATGCGGGTATCTGAATCGCATACACTCTTCTGCTTCCCATGTCATCTCTTCTCGTTTACTGCTTCTCCATAGAACCTTAACTGAGGCCACTTCTTTGTTTCTAAGCCTCCGTACTTGCCTATCTAATATGGCAATAGGTACCTCTTCGTAAGATAGTTTTTCTGTCACTTGAACATCATTTACTGGGACGATCCTGGTGGGATCTCCAACACATTTTCGAAGCATCGAGACATGAAATACTATATAGACTGACTCCAATTCTGGAGGTAGGTCTAACTCATAGGCCACTTTGCCTATCTTTCGTACAATTTCATATGGCCCAATATACCAGGGACTAAGCTTCCCCTTTTTGCCAAATCTCATTACACCCTTCATAGGCGACACTTTCAAGAATACCCAATCTTTCACTTTGAACTCCAAGTATCTTCGACGATTATCCACATAGGACTTTTGACGATCTTGGGATGCTAACAACCGATCTTGTATGAGCTTGACTTTCTCTATAGCTTGCTGGACTAGGTCTGGCCCTATCAATTTAGTCTCACCTATGTCAAACCACCCAATTGGGGATTTACACTTTCGCCCATATAAAGCTTCGTACGGTGCCATTTGAATACTAGAATGATAACTGTTATTGTAAGAAAACTCAATGAGTGGAAAATGGTCATCCCAGTTCCCTCTAAAATCTATCATGCATGCCCGTAACATATCCTCAAGAGTCTGAATGGTGCGTTCAGCTTGCCGATTGGTCTGCGGATGAAAGGCCGTGCTAAGGCGCACCTGGGTCCCTAGACCCTCTTGGAAAGACTTCCAAAAGTTAGCCGTAAACTGAGTCCCTCTATCGGAGATAATAGATACCGGAACGCTATGGACTTTCATTATCTCTTTAAGGTAGAGCCTTGCATAATCTTCTGCCACATAGGTCGTTCTGACCGGTAAGAAATGAGCTGACTTTGTGAGTCTATCCACAATCACCCATATGGAATCATACTTACGTTGAGAACGGGGTAAACCTGAAATGAAGTCCATATTAATCACTTCCCACTTCCAAGTTGGGATTTCTATAGCTTGCAACAATCCACCCAACTTTTGGTGCTCGATTTTCGCTTGTTGACAATTTGGACATTGAGCTACGAATTCCGCTATATCTTTCTTTATTCCATTCCACCAGTATATGGACTTAAGATCATGATACATTTTCGTCGCTCTGGGGTGAATAGAATAACGAGAACAATGAGGTTCTTTCAAAATCTGGTGGAATAAACTTGCCACATCAGGGACACATAATCTGCCTCGGCATCGGAGAACTCCGTCTCCTAAAATATCAAATGATGAATCCTCTTTCTGAAGGAGTGTATCTCTGTACTGCATTAGCATGGGATCCTCATATTGTCGCTCCTTCACCTCTGCAACTAGCGACGAGACTGCAAAATTCATAATAGTAGCTCCGCTGCTACCTGAGTCCACTACTCGGACTCTTAGGCTAGCTAACTGTTGGAGCTCACGGGCTATTTCTCTCTTCTCTGGTCGTACATCACATAGACTTCCCATCGATCTACGGCTAAGAGCATCAGCCACAACATTTGCCTTTCCGGGGTGATACAAAATATCAACATCATAGTCTTTTAGCAATTCTAACCATCGTCGTTGCCGCAGATTCAACTCTTTCTGCTTGAAGATATACTGAAGGCTCTTATTATTTGTGTAAATATCCACGTGAACACCATATAAATAATATCTCCATATCTTTAATGCATGAACCATCGCGGCCAATTCAAGATCATGGGTAGGATAATTCTGCTCATGTTTCCGCAATTGCCTTGAAGCATACGCAATCACCTTGCCATGTTGCATCAATACACAGCCTAGCCCAACACCTGAAGCATCGCAATAAACGACAAAGGCTTCTAATCCCTCTGGAAGTGTCAAGACTGGGGCGGAAGTCAATCTACCCTTTAACTCTTGGAAACTACGTTCGCAAGCATCTGTCCATTGAAACCTTGCCGATTTCTGGGTTAACTTTTTGAGCGGTGCCGAAATAGAAGAAAAACCTTCAACGAACCTCCTGTAATAACCTGCTAAGCCCAGAAAGCTACGAACCTTCGTAGGAGTTGTGGGCCTTGGCCAAGTCTTCACGGCCTCAATCTTTTGACTATCCACTCGAATACCGTCGGCTGCAACAATATGCCCTAAAAATGCCACCGAATTCAACCAAAACTCACATTTGGAAAACTTTGCAAACAACTCTCGAGTTCGAAGGACTCCAAGGACAGTACGCAAATGATCTGCATGTTCTGCCTCGGATCTAGAATACACCAAGATGTCGTCGATAAACACGATCACAAATAAATCCAGGAAGGGCCTGAACACATTATTCATCAAATCCATAAATACTGCCGGCGCGTTCGTTAGCCCAAATGACATTACCCGGAAATCAAAATGAACATATCTTGTTCTAAAGGCTGTCTTAGGGATATCTTTCTCCCTAACTCTCACTTGATGATACCCGGACCTCAAATCGATTTTTGAAAACCATTTGGCACCTTGCAATTGATCAAATAAATCATCAATCCTTGGGAGAGGATATTTATTATTAATCATCACCTTATTCAATTGCCTATAATCAATGCACATTCTCAAGGAACCATCTGTATTTCGGACAAACAATACGGGTGCTCCCCGCGGGGATGAACTAGGCCTAATAAAGCCTTTCTCAAGCAAGTCTTTCAATTGCTCTTTCAATTCTTTTAGTTCTACGGGTGCCATTCTCTATGGGGGAATAGATATAGGCTTAGTGCCTGGCAACACATCAATAGCAAAGTCAATCTCCCGCTTGGGAGAAAGGCTTGGAAGCTCTTCCGGGAACACATCCGGAAATTCATTTACTACAGGAACCGACTGAAGAGTTGGCGATTCAGCTTCTATATCTTGAACTCGCACTAGATGATAAATACAGCCTTTTTGATCATTTTCCTTGCCTTTAGGTAGGAAATAAACCTACCTTTTGGTGATGCCGTATTCCCTTTCCATTCTAAGACTGGTTCTCCCGAAAATTGGAAACGAACCATTTTCATTCTACAATCAACATTGGCATAGCAAGAAGCCAACCAATCCATGCCCATAATGACATCAAAATCTACCATTTCTAGCTCATGCAAGTCAATCATGGTATGACGGTCACAAATTACAATCACACAATTTCTATATACTCGGCTAGCTATTACTGATTCACCCACGGGTGTAGACACCTCAAAAGGTTTGATCGACTCCGGGTCGACTCTAAATCGACCAGCAATATATGGAGTAACATATGACAATGTGGATCCCGGATCAATCAAAGCATATACATCATGAGAGAATACCGATAATATACCTGTGACCACGTCAGAAGAAGACTCAAGATATTGGCGTCCAGCCAAAGCATAAATAAGGTGCTGAGGACCGCTAGAACTGGGAGCTCTGCCTCTACCTCTACCATGGTCAACTGGCGCATGTGAACCTGGCCCCGTAGGGCGTACAGATTGTTATATCCTGTGTTTGCGCGTTTGATAAATTTGAATAATGTTGTCTTGTAGGAAATGAGACTATGTTTTTATGTTATTTAACATATGTGTGATATTCATGAGAAATACGGATGCGGAAATAAGGAAGAAGGCCAAGGGAAAATTTGGAAATTTGGAAAAAATTAAAAAAATTCATGAAGTGCAAAACAAAAAAAATATTGGGCTTGACCACTTGGGCCATGTGGCCGTCCACCTAGTGGTGGGCTTAATCCCACATGAGAGTTAAATGAGTGAAATAAAAGATGACCAAGTCATCTTAATCCATTAACTCTGTAGAAATTTCAAGAAGTCTCAAGAACAAAAAAGAAGGAGAAAAGCTCTAGGCCATTCGGCCGTAGCAAAAATCAACAAGAATCTTGGGAATATTTTTTTAAAAATCATTTCCTACTAATTGAAGGGTCCTTAGCAAGTTGGAGTGTTCATTGGAACAAGAAAAATTCATATTCTTGCAAGTTGGAAGTTCTAGCCAAGTGAAGAATTGAGGAGAAAGGTAAGGTTTAATTCTTTTCTTGTATGTTAAGGATGATTTTGTATGTTGTAGCATGTGAAAGAGGATGAATTTCATGAGAGAGTGAAAGCATGTGTGGCCGTGCATGTATGTGTGTGTAGGAATAATGTTTTAATTATTTTATCTAGTGGTTGGTTGTTGTTATTGTGGGTGCCATGTTGATAATGGAGGTTGGATGATTCTAGGGAGGTTGCAGCCGTGTGTGTGTGCATGATGTTTGGCCGTGTATATGTGTTAGAAGTGGCCGTGTGGTTGTGGGGAAACATAGGAGAGAATGAGTCAATTTTATTTAGTGTTTTGGTTGTTGTTGTTGTTGTTGTTGTTGTTGTTGTTGTGGATTTCATATTGCTAATAAAAGCTTAATGAGCTTAGCGAAGTTGTAGTAGTTGGAGACTTGTTTTAGAAGTTTATGAAAATTGAATATGATGTTCTTGCATGTATGGAATGTAATGTTGCTAGTATGATGTTGTTAGTGCGTAAGTTATTAGGTTGTTATTGTTCTTATTGGAGTTGGAAGGTCTTGAAGGAAGTAGTATATTGATTGAGTTGTTAGAATGTATCTTGGGTTGATTATTGGAATTGTTAGTATGGTTGTTGGCATTGTTGTTGATTGGAATGGGCCAAGTTGAATTTTGGGGATGTTGCATTTACAGGGAAAATGCTGCCGAAATTTCGGTAGACAATATGAATTTAAGACTTGAAATTCTAAAAGCTTGAAACTTATATTTGGCAACTATGACCAATTGTAGATTTTGGACGAAACGGGGATTGAGTTTGGACGAGCGTAAGGCACAAGTGAGGTATGTAAAGCTATCCCTTTTCTTCTTTTGGCATGTCCTAGTTATTCTAGGTTGAGATGTGAACCTCGGGGATGATCCTGTTCTTAGAAACCCGAGCTAGATTTTGGGTACTATTCATTCAATGTAATTGAATCACAATTCTTATGTTTAGCTGGAAAAGTGATCAAACATTCGTATATTTCATAAGCGTAACCGAATCTCCTAGAAACTTCCTTGGATGACTCCATAGAGTCTAATGTTCGTGATTTATGTTCGCCACCGCGATTTGACCGAGGTGGGCCCACTAGTCCCGAGACGTCCTTCGTTTGTCTTACTTAATCTACTTTCGTATGATATAAAGATGGGACTTTTGCCTATGAATTTAAGGCTCCGTTTTATTTGTTCCATAAGAGATTTGAAAGCTCCTAAATGTGAACGACTCACAATTTTCAGAAATTGGCTTATGAAGTATTTTTCGAAAGTTTTGTAAATTTAAAGGCTCATATTTTTGTATACTAATTCTGACAGACTCGATACCTATTTTGCACCTTCTGACCACTATATATATATATATATATATATATATATATATATATACGTGTATTTATTTGTCGAGTCTGGGAATTAAATTGTGTATATGCATATGGTTTCCGCACTACTCTGCTCGTGCCTATTACTATGATATCGTTCGCCGGTTCCCGAGCCGGTTTTGTGATCGTGCGCACTATGATATATTCGGCAGTATGCTGTGTTACGGTTCCCGAGACCTCGCCATAGGGCCGGGTTCCGTTTATGGAGTTATGCTGTGATATGGCTTATGATTTGTTGTGATGATGTGTTATGTACGGGGTTGTACGGAGATTTGAAACCTTCTGGAGTTATGTTGTGTTGTGGCATCAGCATCGGAGTGGTGACCACGTTCCTGACCCTTATGCATGATTTTGATTTGCATTTTTATACATATGATTTCCGTACCGGTTTTGATATACTCATTTGGTATTCCCTTCTGTACCTTATGCTCAGTTATGGTTGGATTCCTGTATCTTCTGCTTTGCATACTCAGTACATATTTCGTATTGACCCCCTTTCTTCGGGGGGGCTGCGTTTCATGCCCGCAGGTACAGACGCACAGTTTGGTGATCCACCAGTTTAGGACACCCTCTTCTACTGTCTGGAGTGCTCCTCTTATTCCGGAGCCTACATTTTGGTATATATCTTCGTTCGTTGTATATGTATATATTTGTTCAGGGGTACGGCGGGGCCCTGTCCCGCCATATGATTCGGTTGGTCTGTTTAGAGGTCTGTAGACGTATACGTGGGTTGTGCCTACTTCTGTTCAGGTGTGTTTGTATGATCACACTCGCCATGGCAGCCTCGTCGGCATGCATTTGTATATGTTTTGGGTCGTTGTGCCATTTGATAGCATAGTCGGCTTCTGATAAATATGTACATAAATGGTTGTGTTTGAAATGTGTCTGAGACAGTTTGATATGATTTGTGGCAGCGTGTGATATTTGTGCCCGTATACGCTATTTGTATGCGATTCGGAATTGATGAGTATGTTCGGGTGCCCAGTTCGGGCACTAGTCACGGCCTACGGGGTTGGGTCGTGATAGAAGTGGTATCAGAGCGGTTTGTCCTCGGAATGTCTACAGGCCGTGTCTCGTAGAGTCTTGTTTATCGGTGTGTTGTGCAGCACATCTATAAACAAGAGGCTACAGGACATTTAAGGTGTTACCTTTCTCTGAATCTTAGATCGTGCGATAGAGCTGTGCCGTTAGGATGACTCTTTTCTGATCAGTTGTTGTGTTTTTCAGTGATGCCTCTGAAGAAGGCAACGGCTGCCCAGAAGGGCAAGGCGGTGGTAGGAGAGACTAGTCAGGCGCAGAGAGTTACCCGGGCTCGTGCTCAAGATTTGCCCGATGTTGTGCCCTAGTCGGAGGGTTCTGCTACACCACCGGAGTAGCCTGGAGCAGGTCCATCATTAGCTCCAGACGCTCCAGCGCCTGAGCCTCCAGCTCCTCATCCAGGGACGGAGGATAGGACGTTGAGGGAGGCCGTACAGTTGTTGACGACTTTGGTAGCGGGACAGGCTCGCAGACGCGGGCTGAGAGGTGATGATGATGATGACAGGCGTGATAGCCTGAGGGTTCGTGATTTTCTGACATGTAGTCCCCCAGAGTTTTTCGGGTCTAAGCCCGAGGAGGACCCCCACGACTTCATTCGGGGGATGAGGCGCTTACTGGGACTGGTCAGGGCTTCAGAGACCGAGTCCGTTGAGTTAGCCTCGCACAGATTACGAGATGTTGCGGCTAATTGGTATGAGTCCTGGGAGCTGTCCAGAGGTGAGGGTGCTCCCCCAGTTACTTGGGATGAGTTTGTGGCCGCTTTTCTCCGCCACATTTTGCCCCGGGAGTTACGACGGGCGCGGGTTGATAGATTTTTACAGCTGCAGCAGAGAGGTCGGAGTGTTCGTGAGTATAATTTGGAGTTTGATTCTTTGGCTCGATATGCACCTGCTATAATGGCTGAGATGGCTGACCGGATGCACCGGTACGTGATAGGGCTGGAGCGTTATTTAGTTGACGGCTGCATGGCTGTGGCATCGTAGACTGATATGGACATCGCCCGGTTACAGGCCTACGCGCAGGGTATGGAGGACTGACACAGAGAGGATCAGTCGGGCAGAGATCGTGATACAAGACCGCCAAAGCGGGCCAGGTCAGCTGGGTATTCTGGGGAGTCTCAAGGCGGGCAGCCTCAACAGTATGTTAGACAGTCTTCTCAGCCGGCGTAGAGTGCACTCCCGCAGTCCATCGGAGAGGGATTTCATAGTGTCAGATACTCAGGAGCAGGCCAGAGTTCCAGAGCATCAGGTTCGCAGATGACGAGGGGTTCCAGCTAGTCCCGACCACCCAGGCCCCGTTGTTCGTATTGTGGGAGATCGCACCCAGGGGAGTGCTACCGAGCCACAGGAGATTGTTTTTCCTGCGGCCGCCAGGGCCATGTTATGCGAGATTGTCCGATGGCGAGTGGTTCTGGTAGTACAGTTCAGCCGACGGGATCAGCCGCTGGTTCATCTTCTACTCCCTCAGCTATGCGCCCTGCAGGGCGGGGTATGCCGGCACCGGCGGGCCGCGGTCGAGGCCGTGGCGGTGTTTCAGATTCTAGCGGTCCTTCGAACCGCATATATGCGTTGGCCAGCCGACAGGACCAGGAGGCGCCACCAGATGTGGTTACAGGTGATTTGAATTTCTAAATTTGTTACATGGATTGGTAAGAAATTGATATGTGCAACTCATAAAAAGAAACTCCCCCGAAATGTTTGTGAGACCCTATAAGGCTAATTTAACATTCGAGGACGAATGTTCTAAAGGGGGAGAGAATGTTACATCCCGTGTTTTGCGCGTTTGAGAAATTTGAAATAATGTTGTCTTGTAGGAAATGAGACTGTGTTTTTATGTTATTTAACATATGTGTGATATTCATGAGAAATACGGATACGGAAATAAGGAAGAAGGACAAGGGCAAATTTGGAAATTTGGAAAAAATTAAAAAATTTCATGAAGTGCAAAACAAAAACAAAAAATTGGGCTTGACCACTTGGGCCATGTGGCCGTCCATCTAGTGGTGGGCTTAAGCCCACATGAGAGTTAAATGAGTCAAATAAAAGATGACCAAGTCATCTTAATCCATTAACTCTCTAGAAATTTCAAGAAGTCTCAAGAACAAAAAAGAAGGAGAAAAGCTCTAGGCCATTCGGCCATAGCAAAAATCAACAAGAATCTTGGGAAAAATTTTCTGTAAAAATCTTTTCCTACTAATTGAAGGGTCCTTAGCAAGTTGGAGTGTTCATTGGAACAAGAAAAATTCATATTCTTCCAAGTTGGAAGTTCTAGCCAAGTGAAGAATTGAGGAGAAAGGTAAGGTTTAATTCTTTTCTTGTATGTTAAGGATGATGTTGTATGTTGTAGCATGTGAAAGGGGATGAAGTTCATGAGAGAGTGAAAGCATGTGTGGCCGTGCATGTATGTGTGTGTAGGAATCATGTTTTAATTTTTTTATCTAGTGGTTGGTTGTTGTTATTGTGGGTGCCATGTTGATAATGGAGGTTGGATGATTCTAGGGAGGCTGCAGCCGTGTGTGTGTGCATGATGTTTGGCCGTGTATATGTGTTAGAAGTGGCCGTGTGGTTGTGGGGAAACATAGGAGAGAATGAGTCAATTTTATTTAGTGTTTTGGTTGTTGTTGTTGTTGTTGTTGTGGATTTTATATTGCTAATAAAAGCTTAATGAGCTTAGCGAAGTTGTAGTAGTTGGAGACTTGTTTTAGAAGTTTATGAAAATTGAATATGATGTTCTTGCATGTATGGAATGTAATGTTGCTAGTATGATGTTGTTAGTGCGTAAGTTATTAGGTTGTTATTGTTCTTATTGGAGTTGGAAGGTCTTGAAGGAAGTAGTATATTGATTGAGTTGTTAGAATGTATCTTGGGTTGATTATTGGAATTGTTAGTATGGTTGTTGGCATTGTTGTTGATTGGAATGGGCCAAGTTGAATTTTGGGGATGGTGTATTTACAGGGAAAATGCTGCCGAACTTTCGGTAGCCAATACGAATTTAAGACTTGAAATTCTAAAAGCTTGAAACTTATATTTGGCAACTATGACCAATTGTAGATTTTGGACTAAACGGGGATTGAGTTTGGACGAGCGTAAGGCACAAGTGAGGTATGTAAAGCTATCCCTTTTCTTCTTTTGGCATGTCCTAGTTATTCTAGGTTGAGATGTGAACCTCGGGGATGATCCTGTTCTTAGAAACCCAAGCTAGATTTTGGGTACTATTCATTCAATGTAATTGAATCACAATTCTTATGTTTAGTTGGAAAAGTGATCAACCATTCGTATATTTCATAAGCGTAACCGAATCTCCTAGAAACTTCCTTGGATGACTCCATAGAGTCTAATGTTCGTGATTTATGTTCACCACCTCGATTTGACCGAGGTGGGCCCACTAGTCCCGAGACGTCCTTCGTTTGTCTTACTTAATCTACTTTCGTATGATATAAAGATGGGACTTTTGCCTATGAATTTAAGGCTCTGTTTTATTTATTCCATAAGAGATTTGAAAGCTCCTAAATGTGAACGACTCACAATTTTCAGAAATTGGCTTATGAAGTATTTTTCGAAAGTTTTGTAAATTTGAAGGCTTATTTTTTTGTATGCTAATTCTGACAGACTCGATACCTATTTTGCACCTTCTGACCTCTCTCTCTCTCTCTCTCTCTCTCTCTATATATATATATATATATATATATATATGTATACGTGTATTTATTTGTCGAGTCTAGGAATTAAATTGTGTATATGCATATGGTTTCCGCAATACTCTGCTCGTGCCTATTACTATGATATCGTTCTCCGGTTCCCGGGCCGGTTTTGTGATCGTGCGCACTATGATATATTCGGCAGTATGCTGTGTTACGGTTCCCGAGACCTCGCCATAGGGCCGGGTTCCGTTTATAGAGTTATGCTGTGATATGGATTATGATTTGTTGTGATGATGTGTTATGTACGGGGTTGTACGGAGATTTGAAACCTTCTGGAGTTGTGCTGTGTTGTGGCATCAGCGTCGGAGTGGTGACCACGTTCCTGAGCCTTATGCATGATTTTGATTTGCATTCTTATACATATGATTTCCGTACCGGTTTTGTTATACTGATTTGGTATTCACTTCTGTACCTTATGCTTCAGTTATGGTTGGATTCCTGTATCTTCTGCTTTGCATACTCAGTACATATTTCGTACTGACCCCCTTTCTTCGAGGGGGGGGGGGGATGCGTTTCATGCCCGCAGGTACAGACGCACAGTTTGGTGATCCACCAGTTTAGGACACCCTCTTCTGCTGTCTGGAGTGCTCCTCTTATTCCGGAGCCTACATTTTGGTATATATCTTCGTTCGTTGTATATGTATATATTTGTTTAGGGGTACGGCGGGGCCCTGTTCCGCCATATGATTCGGTTGGTCTGTTTAGAGGTCTGTAGACATATACGTGAGTTGTGCCTACTTCTGTTCAGGTGTGTTTGTATGATCACACTCGCCATGGCAGCCTCATCGGCGTGCATTTGTATATGTTTTGGGCCGTTGTGCCATTTGATAGCCTAGTCGGCTTCTGATATATAGGTACATATATGGTTGTGTTTGAAATGTGTCTGAGACAGTTTGATATTATTTGTGGCAGCGTGTGATATTTGTGCCCGTATACGCTATTTGTATGCGATTCGGAATTGATGAGTATGTTCGGGTGCCCAGTTCGGGCACTAGACACGGCCTACGGGGTTGGGTCGTGACACAGATGCTGAAGATCCGGCTACCGACCCTGATGGATGGGTCCTACCTCTACCATGTACTGAGGGGAAATCACGCATGATATGGCCTGGTCAGCCACATGAATAGCAAACATCTGAACCTGATCGGCATTGACCCCAATGCAACTTCCCACACTGGGAACATCGTGGCACGGGTGGCCTCGCCTGACCTAAATCACCCCTAAACTGGGACCCTGAAAAACTCAAACTCGGCCCTGAACGAGCAGATCTATCAAATCTCTGGCCTGGAAACCATGGAGGTGCACTGGTCATAGAATAGCCTGAATGCCTGGGAAACTGCTGTCGGTGCCGACCTCTAAACTCGCTCATCGGACCCGAAGATCTAGCCCTCTTGTTATGTCCCCGATCTTGCTCACGTTCACTCCTCTGCTGTTGTAAACTTCCTTCTATGTTTAGAGCGTGGGCCTGAATGCGTGCCATATCCATACTGTCCTGAAGGGACGCAGTCAAACACCTATCCATCAAATGTGGCCCTAGGACTTTAACAAATCGGTGTACCCGGTCACCCATATCCGCTACCATGGCTGAAGCATACCTAGCCAAGGAGTTGAAGCGGAGACTGTACTCTAGAGCACTCATGCTACCTTGCCTCAAATTTAAGAATTTATCGGCTCTAGCTCGCCGGACTTCTGGAGGCATATAATGACAGAGAAAAGCATCAACAAACTCTTGCCATATCGGAGGAGGTGCATTGGCCCCTCGTGAAGCCATCCAAACTGTATATCATTGGATCGAGACATCTCTCCATCTATATAACGCTAGCTCCACCGACTCGGTGTCCGAATCATGTATCAATCGAAGCGTCCTCAACATACCATCAATAAAATCCTGAGGGTCCTCCTCCGGCTTTGACCCAAAAAATTCCGGAGGGTTTAAAGTAATGAAGTCACGGGTCCTTGCACTAACAGCCCTATCACGTCGGCCTGAACTTTGCCTCTGAGTCTGGGCTGCAACCAATTGAGTCAGCAAATTAATGGCCTCTTTCACATCTTGGCCCGAAGCATCTGGTCGAGGAGCTGGAGGTGATGGAACTGGGGCTGAAGCTCCCTCACGCTCCTCAATAATAGGCACTGTCTGGGAGGACTGAGATTGAGCCGCACTCTGGGACTCACTTTCCTCTACTACCGGTGGTGGTGCTCTTTCAGCCCGCTTTTCTGCCACTGTCTTGCCCTTTTGGGCTGCTATAGCCTTTCTCTTTTTAGGCATCTCTGAAATGCACAACACACGATTAAGGGACAAGAATTTCTTACATCATAGCTCTATCGCACGATTCTTATGAGGAAAGAAGGTCATTTATTCCTAACATGTCCGCAGCTTCTTGTTTATAAGTGTGGCGCGCAACACACCCATAACCAAGACTCTACTAGACACGGCTCGTAGACACACCCTAGGACTGAACCTGGTTCTGATACCACTTTGGTCACGACCCGTCTAGTGGGCCGCAACGAGCACCCGGTGCTAGCCCACCCGGGCACCCTAGGCTTACGCATATACTTACATCTAGGTGAGCCATACGATTAAACATACATCTTTTTTTCTTTAATCACGCTAGTCCCATTGGACGACAATATCTTTAAATCATCATTGACATCTATGCCACATCAAATGTATATAAGCCGACGAGGCTATCAAAAGATATACAAAATATAGGCCGACAAGGCCGGACACGTCTAATCATACACACGTGACTACGAGCCTCTAAGGAGAGTATAACATATCATATGAGCGGGACAGGACCCCGCTATTCCCACAATTATGTACACAAAAGAATAAGTACCCAAAAGCTATGGCTCTGAATGAAATGGAGCTCTGTTGTGAAGTCTCTGACAAAGAAGCTATGGATCAAGCCTGTCTCCCTGTGCACCTGCGGGCATGACGCAGCGTCCACAAACAAAAAGACGTCAGTACGAAGAATGTACTGAGTATGTAAAGCATGATCAATATCAATATAGAAGCAAAAACAGCAACATAAGAAATAGCATAGGATGGGAGATGGCAATATTGTCATCATATGCACTTACTTGCCTTTCATAGGAACTTTCCCTTGCTAATACGTATTTGTGTACATACATCATTATCCGTATTCCGTGATAGTACCCGTACCATATTTGTGCTCGTATTCGTATACATGCCCTTATTCACATTCATATACATAGTCATATCATATTCGTACTCATATCATATACACAGCATTTCCATAGCATACTCGACCACGTAGGATCGGTGTTTCATACATACTTAGCCAAACAAGGCTCAAGGTTACTCATACCTGGCCCTACCAAGGCCTCAGGGTTATCCGTACCCTATGCAGAGGTGCGCGCGTTATGTAATCGTAAGCATACTTATTTACATATCATACCGACCTCATAAGCTCGGGGTTCTATAATAGTCGTACATATACATAATAGCTCACAAACATCTGTACTTTTAATCATCGTTATAATACTCATCATCGTTATTATCATTATAGTCATCATCAATAGCATTATCACTACTATCATCATCCACCTTTTCTACCTTAATAGGCCTACTCGTAATACGAGAAACTTAGTACAATCATAGCGTATCAAGAATCGTGAGCTTACAAGATCTGAAGATCAATTTATTTGGAAGACAACATACTCGTATAGAGGATTTAGATGTTTGGCCAAAGAACCATTCCTTATGAAAGAAGGGTTAGCCTTACGTACCTTTCCGTCGCACTATTCTACACTTGCGTGTTCCCCTCCAATGTTAGCGTTTCTACCTTCATTAAAGTCATACTATCATTAGAATCGATAATTAGCACACATGGCTAAGACTAGGGGAAAATCGGACAACATTTCCTTCACATCATAATTCAACTCCTAAACGTCAACAATACATTCACAATATGATAACAATGGCCATTAGTCATTCACATTATCCACATTCCTCAATTTACATTCATTTGCCCATATCTATGGCTATAACACATGATTTCGTCCATTCACACAAAATGTCTATTTCATGGTCTTTCAATGTCATTTATAACCCATTCATGTCACAATATAACAACAATCATGATTCGATTCCAACTAATTCTCTAAATGACACTATTCATCATCTTTCTTGACCCATTTTACCATAGTCTTCTACACTCCAAGTATTTCAACTCTCCAATATCGTAAACAACATATAAACAGCATGAATCTTACCTTAGATGTTGTAGGAACAAGCTTTAGTTGATAATACTCCACTTTGAGCAAAACCCTAGTTTATCTCCATTTGGATTTCTTGACCTTGGATGATCTTTGATGGTTTTCTTACTCTTGATTTACTTGTTTTATGTTGTTGGTCACCAAATATCTTTGAATTCTTGTGGAATAAATCTAGAGAGATGTTTTACAGAGAAGGGGTGTGATGTAGAAGTGAAATGAAATAAGCCTTGGTCCCCTTATTTAATGACTTGAAAATCTGATTTGAAGTGCACAGTGGTCGTAAACTTGGTTTACGGTCCGTATTCCAGTTTACGGACCGTCCTTCATGGTCGTATTTAATCATAACAGAACCAGAAACTCAGGCTGAAGCATGGTGATTTACGATCACGGTTTACGGGCCGTAAACCACTTTACGGTCCGTATTTTGGGTCGTATTTAACCATTTGATCAATTGGCGAAAAGTTGAAGTTTTGGAAGCCAAAATACGACACGGAATTTTACGGACCGTATACCACTTTACGGTCCGTATTTCACTTTACGACCAACTGGCCAGAATGAAAACTTGCAACTTCTCACATTTCCAAAACCTATAATTATTCATTACGGAGCATAACCTCTCTCTTATTGCGATTGCCTTCGGAACCTCACTTAGGGTCGTCAAATGTCGTTTCTTACTCCTGGAAACATCATACACTCCTGCTCATCACTAGGTCATTCACTTGCGTACCAACGAAAGATTTTCCGAGGTGTAACATAGGGCCAGGTAGATGTAACCCTGAAGCCTTGGTAGGGCCAGGTACGAGCAACCTTGAGCCATGGTTGGCCAAGTATGTATGAAACACCGATCCTGCATGGTCGGGTATGCTATGTATATGATATGATTATGTATAGGATATGATTATGTATATGATGAGAATACGAATATGATACGATATGAATGTGAATAAGGGTATGTATACGAATACGAGCACAAATATGGTACGGATACGATTATGGAGGTAATTACACGAATACGCATTAGAAATGGAAAGTCCTATGAAAGGCAAATAAGTGCCTATGACGATGATATCACCATCTCCCCTCTTGTGCTATTTCTCATGTTGTTCGTTATGCTTCTATATTGATGTTGATCATGCTTTACATACTCAGTACATTCTTCGTACTGACGTCCTTTTGTTTGTGGACACTGCGTCATGCCTGCAGGTGCACAGGGAGACAGGCCTGATCCATAGTTGTGTTCTCAGAGACTGCATAGCAGGGCTCCATTTCATTCGGAGCCATAGCTTTTGGATACTTATTCTTTTGTGTATATAATTATGGGCATAGCGGGGTCCTGTCCCGCTTATGTGATATGTTATACTCTTCTTAGAGGCTCGTAGACATGTGTATATGGTTAGATATGTCTGGCCTTGTCGGCCTATATTTTGTATATCATTTTTATAGCCTTGTTGGCGCATGTACATTGATGTGGTATAGATGCCAACCATGATATGAAAGCATTGTCGTCCGATGGGACTAGCATGAATGATGAATAGAAATGTATGTTTAATTATGTGGCTCACCTAAATGTAAGTGAATTGTAAGCCAAGGGGTGCCCGGGTGGGCTAGCACCGGGTGCTCGTCGCGGCCCTCTAGACGGGTCGTGACAAAAGTGGTATCAGATCCATGTTCAGTCCTAGGGTGTGTCTACGAGCCGTGTCTAGTAGAGTCTTGGTTATGGGTGTGTTACGCGCCATACTTATAAACAAGAAGCTGCAGACATTTTAGGATTGAATGACCTTCTTTCTTCATAAGAATCGTGCGATAGAGCTATGATATAAGAAATTCTTTTCCCTTAATCGTGTGTTGTGTATTTCAGAAATGCCTGTAAAGAGAAAGGCTACAGCAACCTAAAAGGGCAAGACGGTGGCAGAAAAGCGGGCTAAAAGAGCACCGCCACCGGTAGTAGAGGAGAGTCAGTCCCAGAGTGCGGCTCAATCTCAGTCCTCCCATTCAGTACCTATATTAGAGGAGCGCGAGGGAGCCTCAGCCCCAGCTCCAGCACCTCCAGCTCCTCCATCGGATGCTTCGGGCCAAGATGTGAAAGAGGCCATACATTTGCTTACCCAGTTGGTTGCTGCTCAGACTCAGCAGCAAAGTACAGGGTAGGGTGACAGGGCTGTTAGTGCAAGAGCCTGTGATTTCATTACTTTGAACCCTCCGGAATTCTTTGGGTCAAAGCCGGAGGATGACCCTCGGGATTTCATTGATGGTATGTTGAGGACGCTTTGATTGATACATGCTACGAACACCGAATCGGTGGAGTTAGCGTCGTATAGATTGAGAGATGTCTCGATCCAATGGTATACGGTTTGGATGGCTTCACGGGGAGCCAATGCACCTCCCCCGGAATGGAAAGAGTTTGTTGATGCTTTTCTCCGACATTACATGCCTCAAGAAGTTCGGCGAGCTAGAGCCGATAAGTTCTTAAATTTGAGGCAAGGTAGCATGAGTGCTCTAGAGTATAGTCTCTGCTTCAATTATTTGGCTAGGTATGTTTCGGCCATGTTAGTGGACATGGGTGACCGAGTGCACCGATTTGTAAAAGGCCTAGGGCCACATTTGATGGATAGATGTTTGACCGCATCCCTTCAGGACAATATGGATCTTGCACGCATTCAGGCTCATGCTCAGAACTTAGAAAAAAGTTTACAACAGCAGAGAATTGAACGCGAGCAAGATAGGGGTCACAGCAAGAGGGCCAGATCTTTAGGTCCGATGAGTGAGTTCAGAGGTGGGTACAGACAGCAGATTTCCAGGCACTCAGGTTATTCTATGACTAGTGCGCCTCTAAGGTTTTCAGGCCAGAGATTCAACAGATCTACTCATTCCGGGTTGAGTCACAGTTATTCGGGGTCTCAGTTTAGAGATGATTCGGGTCAGGCAAGGCCACCAGCACTACGATGTTCCCAGTGTGGGAAGTTGCATTGGGGTCGATGCCGATTGGGTTCGGATGTTTGCTATTCATGTGGTCTACCAGGCTAAATCATACGTGATTGCCCCTAAGTTCATGGTAGAGGTAGGACCCAGCCTTCAGGGTCGGTAGCCGGATCTTCAGCGTCTGTACACCCTATGGGGCCAGGTTCACATGCGCTAGTCGGCCATGGTAGAGGCAGAGGGAGAGTTCCCAGTTCCAGCGGTCCTCAGCACCGTGTTTATGCTTTGGGTGGACGCCAAGATCTTGAGTCTTCTCCTGACGTGGTTACAGGTATATTATCGGTATTCTCTCATGATGTATATGCGTTGATTGATCCGGGCTCCACATTGTCATATGTTACTCCATATATTGCGGGTCGATTTAGAGTCGAACCAGAGTCGATCAAACCTTTTGAGGTGTCTACACCCGTGGGTGAATCGGTAATAGCTAGTCGAGTATATAGAAATTGTGTAAATGTGATTTGTGATCGTCGTACTATGATCGACTTGCATGAGTTAGAAATGGTGGATTTTGATGTTATTATGGGCATGGATTGGTTGGCTTCTTGTTATGCTAATGTCGATTGTAGAATGAAAATGGTTCGTTTCCAATTTCCGGGAGAACCAGTTTTAGAATGGAAAGGTAATACGGCATCACCAAACGGTAGGTTTATTTCCTATCTAAAGGCAAGGAAAATGATCACAAAAGGATGCATTTATCATCTAGTTCGGGTTCAAGATTTAGAAGCTGAATCGCCGACTGTTCAGTCAGTTCCTGTAGTGAATGAATTTCCGGATGTGTTCCCGGAAGAGCTTCCAGGCCTTCCTCCCGAGCGGGAGATTGATTTTGCCATTGATGTGTTGCCATGCACTAAGCCTATATCTATTCCTCCTTATAGAATGGCACCCGTAGAATTGAAAGAGTTGAAGGAGCAATTGAAGGAGTTGCTTGAAAAAGGCTTTATTAGGCCTAGTTCTTCCCCGTGGGGAGCACCCGTATTGTTTGTCTGAAACAAAGATGGCTCTTTGAGAATGTGCATTGATTATCGGCAATTAAATAAGGTGACAATTAAGAACAAGTATCCTCCTCCGAGGTTTGATGATTTATTTGATCAATTGCAAGGTGCCAAATGGTTTTCAAAGATCAATCTGAGGTCCGGGTATCATCAAGTGAGAGTTAGGGAGAAAGATATCCCTAAGACAGCCTTCAGAACAAGATATGGTCATTTTGAGTTCCGGGTAATGTCATTTGGGCTAACTAATGCACCGGCAGTGTTTATGGATTTGATGAATAATGTGTTCAGGCCTTTCCTAGATCTATTCGTGATTGTATTCATCGACGACATCTTGGTGTATTCTAGATCTGAGGCAGAACATGCGGATCATTTGCGTACTATCCTCGGAGTTCATCGAGCTCGAGAGTTGTTTGTAAGGTTTTCCAAATGCGAGTTTTGGTTGAACTCAGTGGCATTTCTGGGGCATATTGTGGCAGCTGATGGTATTCGAGTGGATAGTCAAAAGATTGAGGCCGTGAAGACTTGGCCAAGGCCCACAACTCCTACGGAGGTTCGTAGCTTTCTGGGCTTAGCAGGTTATTACAGGAGATTTGTTGAAGGGTTTTCTTCTATTTCTGTACCACTCACAAAGTTGACCCAGAAATCAGCAAAGTTTCAATGGATCGATGCTTGTGAACGTAGCTTCCAAGAGTTGTAAAGTAGGTTGATTTCCGCCCCAGTCTTGACACTTCCAGAGGGGTTGGAAGGATATGTTGTTTATTGCAATGCTTCTGGTGTTGGGCTAGGCTGTGTATTGACGCAACAGGGTAAAGTAATTGCGTACGCTTCAAGGCAATTATGGAAACATGAGCAGAATTATCCAACCCATGATTTAGAATTGGCCGCAGTGGTTCATGCATTAAAGATATAGAGACATTATTTATATGGTGTCCATGTGGATATTTATACAGATCATAAGAGTCTACAGTATATCTTCAAACAAAAAGAGTTGAATTTGCGGCAACGACGATGGTTAGAATTGCTAAAAGATTATGATGTCGATATCTTGTATCACCCGGGAAAGGCGAATGTTGTGGCTGATGCTCTCAGCCGTAGATCTATGGGAAGTTTATGTGATGTTCGACCAGAAAGAAGGAAATGGCTCTTGAGCTCCAGTAGTTAGCTAGCCTAGGAGTTCAAGTAGTGGACTCCAGTAGCCAGGGAGCTACTGTCCAGAATTCAGCAGTCTCGTCGCTAGTAGCCGAAGTGAAAGAGCGACAATACGAAGATTCCATGCTAAGGCATTACAGAGATATACTCCCTCAGAAAGAGGAATCATCATTTGATATTTCAGGAGACGGAGTTCTCCGATGTCGAGGCAGATTATGTGTTCCCAATGTGGCAGGTTTACGCCACCAGATATTGAGAGAAGCTCATTGCTCTCGTGATTCTGTTCACCACGGAGCGAAGAAAATGTATCATGACCTTAAGTCTATATATTGGTGGAATGAAATGAAGAAAGATGTAGCGAAATTCGTAGCTCAATGTCCCAATTGTCAACAAGTGAAAATCGAGCATCAAAAACCGGGTGGATTGTTGCAAGCTATAGAAATCCCAACTTGGAAGTGGGAAGTGATTAACATGGATTTCATCTCAGTCTTACCCCGTTCTCGACATAAGTATGATTCCATATGGGTGATTGTGGATAGACTCACCAAGTCAGCTTATTTCTTACCAGTCAGAACGACGTATGTGGCGGAAGATTATGCAAAGCTTTATCTTAAAGAGATAGTGAGACTCCATGGTGTTCCAGTATCTATTATTTCCGATAGAGGGACTCAGTTTACAGCCAATTTTTGGAAGTCTTTCCAGGAGGGTCTAGGGACCGAAGTGAGCCTTAGCACGGCATTTCACCCACAGACCGATGGGCAGGCCGAACGTACCATTCAGACTCTTGAAGATATATTGCGGGCATGTATGATAGATTTTGGAGGAAATTGGGATAACCATTTGCCACTCATTGAGTTTGCTTACAATAACAGTTATCATTCTAGCATTCAAATGGCACTGTGTGAAGCTTTATATGGGCGAAAGTGTAGATCCCCAATTGGGTGGTTTGAAACAGGGGAGACTAAATTGATAGGGCCAGACTTGGTCCAGCAAGCCATAGAGAAAGTCAAGCTCATACAAGATCGGTTGTTAGCAGCTCAAAGTCGTCAAAAGTCCTATGCGGATAATCGTCGAAGAGTTTCAAGTTAAAGATTGGGTATTTTTGAAAGTGTCGCCAATGAAGGGTGTTATGAGATTTGGCAAAAAGGGAAAGCTTAGTCCCCGATACATTGGGCCTTATGAGATTGTGCGAAAGGTAGGCAAAGTAGCCTATGAGTTAGATCTACCTCCGGATTTGGAGTCTGTCCATCCAGTTTTCCATGTCTCGATGCTTCAAAAATGTGTTGGAGATCCTACTACGATCGTGCCAATTAGTGATGTGCAAGTGATAGAAAAGTTGACTTATGAAGAAGTACCCATTGCCATACTAGATACGCAAGTACGGAGGCTTAGAAACAAAGAAGTGGCCTCAGTTAAGGTTCTATGGAGAAGCAGTAAACTAGAGGAAATGACATGGGAAGCGGAAGAAAGTATGCGATCCAGATACCCGCATTTATTTCAGCCCTTGGAAGATATCCAAGATGAGACGTCAAGATTATAAGGTATGTATGTTTTCCTTTTATGCTTTTGGGTCGTGTGTGGCAAAATTATGTTGCTATTATATTGTGGCCCTATGAGGCATTGTTATTGTGGGTTGTTGTGACAGGATGGTAGTGCCATGTTATAGGGGAAACTCTGGCAAAAATTTTATAGAATCCCCGAAGACTTTAACATTCGAGGACGAATGTTCTTAAGGGGGGAAGAATGTCACACCTCGGAAAATCCTCCGTTGTTGCTCAAGTGAATGAACTAGTGAGGAGTACGAATATACGATACTTCCATAAGTAAGAAATGACAATTTATGGCCTTAAGTGAGATTTCAAAGGCATACGATGTTAGACGAGAAAGTTGGCCAAGAGAAGGCAAGGCATACGATGAGTATCAGAAAGGAAATACGAATAATGAGTTAACTAGGCTTTAATGAGATCTTGGAGAAGAGTGATAACGTCCCTTAGATTGGTATTGAAGTGCTGAACTAGTTTTAAGAATGTTACATAAGGATTGGAGATCAAACGAATCGACGAAACGAACTTCGGAACCACTGGGGGTATACGGCCAAACATACTGGTCGTATAAATTATACGGTTCGTATGTTTGGGACCGTATAAATTATAAGGTCCCAGAGAAACAAAAGTTTCTGGACCAAATATACGGCCAGACATATGGCCCGTATAAATTATACGGACCGTATGTTGGTCCGTATATATGGTTGGGACAGATTTGGATCAATAAATGAAGGGGCCAAGTTATATTTCATTTCATTTCTACATCACACCCCTTCTCTCTAAAACATCTCTCTACATATATTCCACAATAATTCAAGGATATTTGGTGATCAACAACATAAACCAAGTGAATCAAGTGTAAGAAAACCATCAAAGATCATTCAAAGTCAAGAAATCTCATGGAGGTAAACTAGGGTTTTTTCTTAGTGGAGTATTATCAACCAAGGCTTGTTCCTACAACATCTAAGGTAAGATTCATGATATTTCTATGTCTTTTAAGGTATTTAAGAGTTGAAATACTTGGATTGTAGAAAGGTATGGCAAAATGGATCATGAATTTGGAATAGTGCCATTTTGAGAAATAGTTTGAATTGAGTCCTGAGTCTTAATGTATTGTGATGTAAATGTGTTATAAATGATGTTGAGAACGTGAGATGAGTAATCTACGTGAATGGACATAGTCTTGTGTTATAGCCATGGATATGGATAATTGAAAGCAAATTGAGAAATGTGGATAATGTGGATGAATAATGACTATTGTTATGGTATTGTGAATGTGTTGTTGATGTTTGGGAGTTGATATACGTTATGGAGGAATGCCGTATAAATAAAGGAGATGTTGTCCAATTTTCTCTAGCTTTAGCCATATATGCTAGCTATCGATTCTAATGATAATATGACTTTAATGAAGGTAGAAACGCTAGCATTGGAGGAGAAAGCGCAAGTGTAGAATAGTTGAACGGAAAAGGTATGTAAGGCTAACCCTTCTTTCATAAGGCATGGTTCTTTGGCCAATCATCTAAATCTTCTACGAGCTTATGATATTCTCCTAATTCTTCTATCTTCAAAGCTACTAAGCTTATAATTCTCGATATGCTACGATTGCACTAAGTTCCTCGTATGACGAGTAGGCCTATTAAGGCAAATGTGATGGATGACGATAGTAGTAATAATGATGTTGATGACGACTATGATAATGATGTAAATTAATAAAGATGCTTATGAGCTATTATGTATATGTGTCTATGTATGACTATTATGGAACCCCGAGCTTATGAGGCCGGGTAGGATATGTAAATAAGTATGTATATGATTACGTAATGCGCGCACACCTCTGCAGATAGTACGGATAACCCTGACGCCTTGGTAGGGCAAAGTAGATATGACCCTGACTCCTTGGTAGGGCCAGGTAGATGTAACCCTGAAGCCTTGGTAGGGCCAGGTACGAGCAACCTTGAGCCTTGGTTGGCCAAGTATGTATGAAACACCGATCCTGTATGGTCGGGTATGATATGTAAATGCTATGTATATGATATGATTATGTATAGGATTTGATTATGTATATGATGTGAATATGAATATGATACGATATGAACGTGAATAAGGGTATGTATACGAAAAATGGGCACAAATATGGTACGGATACGATTATGGAGGTAAGTACACGAATACACATTAGAAATGGAAAGTCCTATGAAAGGCAAGTAAGTGCCTATGACGATGATACCACCATCTCCCCTCTTGTGCTATTTCTCGTGTTGTTCATTATGCTTCTATAATGATGTTGATCATGCTTTACATACTCAGTACATTCTTCGTACTGACGTCGTTTTGTTTGTGGACGCTGCGTCATGCCCGCAGGTGCACAGGGAGACAGGCTTGATCCATAGCTGTGTTCTCAGAGACTGCATAGCAGGGCTCCATTTCATTCGGAGCCATAGCTTTTGGATACTTATTCTTTTGTGTATGGGCATAGCGGGGTCCTGTCCCGCTTATGTGATATGTTATACTCTTCTTAGAGGCTCGTAGACATATGTATATGGTTAGATATGTCTGGCCTTGTCGGCCTATATTTTGTATATCATTTTGATAGCCTTGTCGGCTCATGTACATTGACGTGGTATAGATGTCAACCATGATATGAAAGCATTGTCGTCCGATGGGACTAGCATAAATGACAAATAGAAATGTATGTTTAATTATGTGGCTCACCTAAATGTAAATGAAGTGTAAGCCAAGGGGTGCCCGGGTGGGCTAGCACCGGGTGCTCGTCGCGGCCCTCTAGACGGGTCGTGACAACGAGCAAGCAATAAAATATTTAAGCGAAAAAGGTATGTGAGGCTAGTCCTTTCTTTCTATGGAATGCATCCAATGGTATGATTCTCCTTTCTCTCCAGGAATTCCCTATATATATCCCGGAAAGTCAAGAGCCTATGATCATGAATAGCTATATGATATAAGAGATTTGTTATGAGTCCAATGATGATGATGATAAGCTTGTGTCTAAGGATTCTAGAGTTCATGATATGACGTTCCTATAACGCTAATGATGTCGTATGTTGTAAACACTCACCTGAGACATCATTCCCTTCGAGGTGAGGTAGAATACCATTAAGTTAAGTATGTCATGTATTGTATACACTCACCTTATGTATTGTCCCTTCAAGGTGAGGCAGAGTACCATAAAGTCGATGATGTTATACATTGTACACACTCACCTTATATACTACTTCTTTCAAGGTGAGGCAGAATGCTTGCGAATGCTCCATAATGAAATTGGGGGATCACGACCTTACGTCACCCCGATAAAGTATAGTTGTCCTTGAGTCTTCATGCATGTATTACGATGAGTATACTATGATGAGCATACTATGATGAGCATATTATGATGAGAATATGATGATTATATTACACCTTACCTATATGGTCGGGAAGACATACACACCACTATAATGGGCAGCTTATACTCCGGATGCGGGAGGCCTGGACGCAGGTTGATTATTATCACACCGTACCTATATGGACGGGCAGCTTATACTTGTATATTTATGCATACATGATACGATGATGAGTATGAGTAAGTCAGCATGTGTTATTCCCTCTTATATATGACAGTCATATACAGATGCTCCCTATTTATATTCCTTTCATCTCATTGATGTATCATTATTGTTTATGCCTCTCATACTCAGTACAATGTTCGTACTGACGTCCATTTTATTTGGACGTTGTGTTCATGCCCACAGGTAGACAGGGAGGTGATCTTTGCCCAGACTCGTAGGAGCTATCAGCAGATCTGCAGGAGCACTCCATTATTTCGGAGGTGCTAGTTGGTTGATTCTTTTGTGTATAATCATGTATATTTATTTTGGGCATGACGGGGTCTTGTCCCATCCTTATGTCTAGCACTCTAGTAGAGGCTCGTAGATGCGCAGTGTGGGTTATATGGTCTCACAAGGTCACTACTATATAAATGTGTATATTGTCATTTTGATAGCCGAGAGGCTTATGTATATAAAAGTATTTATGTTCCCAAATGAACTATGATTTTCTTATGATTTGAGTATAAATTTGATAAAACAACGTTAAATGAGTATGATGAGAAATAGAACGAGCGGTGCTGGGTGGTTAGCCCCGGGTACCCGTCGCGACCCCTAGTCGAGTCGTGACAAAAGTGGTATCAGAGCAGTTCAGTCCTAGGAAGTGTCTACGAGCCGTGTCTAGTAGAGTCTTGTTTATGGTGTGTTGCGCGCCACATTAATAAACAAGAGGCTACAGGGCATTTAGGAAAAATGACCATCTTTCATCTTAAGAAATCGTGCGATAGAGCTGTGTTATAAGAATTTCCCCTCTTAATAGTGTGTTGTGATTTCAGAAATGCCGCCAAAGGGGAAAGCTACAGCCACCCAGAAGGGCAAGACCTCGACAAAAAGGCGGGTGGAAAGAGAGCCGCCAATGAATGTAGAAGAGGGCGAATCACATAATGAGGCCCCATCTAATACTTCCTCCACCCTGCCCAATATAGAAGAAGAAGGAGGAGCTTCAGCTCCAATTCCTCCACCGGGTGCTTCGGGTCAACAAGTGACCAAGGCCATTCATTTATTGATACAGTTAGTTTCCGCCCGGGCACAGCAGCAGAATGTGAGTTCAAGTGATCGGGCAGCTAGTACCAGAGCCCGTGATTTTATGAGTTTGAATCCTCCGGAGTTTTTTGAGTCAAAGCCGGATGAAGATCCGCAAGGCTTTATTGATGAGATGCTGAGGACATTAAATATTATTCACACCTCCGAGACTGAATCCGTGGAGTTGGCATCTTATAGACTCCGAGATGTGGCGGTATTGTGGTACAATAATTGGATAGCATCAAGAAAAGAGAATGTGCCTCCTCCCGTTTGGCAAGAATTCGTAGATGCTTTCACCCGTCACTATTTTCCACCCGAGGTCCGCCGAGATAGAGCAGATAGGTTCTTAAATCTAAGGCAAGGGAACATGAGTGCCCGAGAGTATAGTCTTCAATTTAATTCGTTGGCGAGGTATGCTCCAACTATGGTGGCCGATATGGGAGATAGAGTGCATCGCTTTGTGAGTGTCTTGGGACCACATTTATTTAAAGATTGCTTAACGGCTTCATTGCAAGATGGGATGGATATTTCCCGAATACAAACCCATGACCAGAATTTAGAGGAACAACGACATCCGTAAATGGGTGATCGTGACATTGAGAGAAGGAGAAGCAAGAGGGCCAGATCTATGGGGACAGGTAGTCATTACAGAGAGGGATCGAGGCAAACTGATTCCAGACACTCAGGATAGTCGGTGACTAGTGCACCTCCCCGATTTGCAGGAAGGAGATTTGATTGCTCTTTCCGTTTAGGACAGGGTCAGAGTTCGAGGGCCCCAGATTCTCAGTTTGGGGGAGATCATAGCCAGAGGAGACCCCCAGTACCGCAGTGTAGCAAGTGTGGTAGGTTACATTCCGGACAGTGTTGCCAGGGATCGGATGCTTTCTATGCCTGCGGCCGTATCGGGCACATGATGCGAGATTGCCCGTTGATGAGTGGTATAGTTAGGGTTCAGCCCACAGGATCAGTGGCTGGTTCATCTTCAATGCGCCCGGTAGGGCAGACTTCCTAGATTCCAGCAGGTCTAGGCAGAGGCAGAGGGGTAGCATCCGCTTCAGGTACCACTCAGCCCCGTGTGTATGCTTTAGCCGGACGACAGGATCTTGAGTCCTCCCCAAATGTGGTTACAGGTACAATGTCCGTATTTTCTTATGATGTGTATGCATTGATTGATCTGGGTTCTACGCTATCTTATATTACTCCATATGTTGCTAATTGTATTGGGGTGAAACCCGAGCCAATTAAACCTTTTGAGGTATCTGTTATATCCCGTATTTTGCAACTTCGGATAATTTGAGATAATTGTGACTAGTAAGAGATAAGGCAATATTTTGATCATATTTAATACATAAGTAGTTCATGAGAATATTGATGCGGAAATATTGAGGAAAGCTACGGGAAAAATTGGAAGTTTGGAAAATAGTTTCATGAATTACAAAAATTAGTCACAAATAATTGGGCTTGGAAAAAAATAAGAGGCCCAAGGTGGCCGGCCAAAGGGGTACATGGGCCAAGGCCCATGTAATGGCTAGTTAAGTAAATAAAAGAGAGAAAGGGCCACTATTATTCATCATTTGTTCAAGAACTTTCAAGAAAAAGAAGAAGAGAGCACAAGAGAATAGGCCTATTCGGCCATTGAGAAAAAAAATGAACCATTGGAAATCTTGATAAAAAATTTATTTCTTTTAGTATTCCTACTAATTTGAAGGTCCTCTTTAACGTGGTATAATTGTTGAAGCAGGGATCCCTCTTATTGTTGCAAGTTCACAACCCTAGCTAAGTGGGAAGTTGAAGGAAAAGGTAAGATTTAATCTTCTTTTATATGTTATGAATGGTTGTGTATGTTGTAGTATGTAGAACTGAATGAAATTCATAAAAATATGGAAGTTGAGTGGTGGCCGTGTATATGTAGTGTGTGTGTGTGTGTGGCCGTGTATGTGTTGTATTGTGTAGGGATGATGAACTAATTTTATCTAGTATTTTGATTGTTGTTGTAATGGAATCTATGATGAAAAATGGATGCCTAATGATTCTAGTGAAGTTGTGAGGGTTGGGAAGTTGTTTTAGAAGTTAATGTGAATTGAATATAGTCTTCTCGTAATTATGGAAAACAATGTTGTTAGTGTGTGAATTGTTGGTGAAGTTCATGAAATTGAAGGAAGAAAATGTGTTGTTATTATTCTTATTCCATTTGGAAGATTTCGGGTGGCATAGCATATGGGTTGGATTATTTGAATATTGTACGGATTGGTTGAAGTATTCTTGAATATTGTTTGAATGGTTGCGGATTTGAACTTGAATATGTAAGCAATTATGACTTGGACATAAATGGAAGTCGTCAAAGTTTGTATAGAGAAGTTGTTAACGTTTGAATGTGTTTTGAATTGATTGTCGATATTGTTGGAATAACTGTTGGTATTGTTGTTGCTAAGTTGGCCGAGTTAAATTCTCGGATTTGTTGTTGTATGTTTGGCCGAGTTGAATTCTCGGGGATGTTGCATTTACAGGGGAAATGTTGCCGAATTTTCTGTAGATTAAGTGTTGGTTTAGAATTGGACTCTAAGTGTTTATGGCTAATGTTTGGTATATATGAATATTGTTGTAGATCTTGCGAAGCGAAAGACTTAAGTTCGGATTAGCGTAAAAAGCGGGCAAGGTATGTAAGGCTTACCTTCTTTCTTTGGCATGATCCTTATGTAACGAGCAAAAGAACGTATATGTATGATTTCAAAGAAATTCCTGCTCTTAGAGCCACTAGGATGCCTAACTTTCTTGATTTCCATAAGCTACTCCATATGATTTTGATGCGTATTTATGATGTCCGAAGGTCTATGTGATATGTTTCCAAATGGTATTCGAAAGATAATCGATATGATTAAAGTCTTGATGTTTTTCAAATGCTAGCACGTTCGACTATTCCATCGAGTCTTTGATATACTTTGATATGTACATATGATTCTAAAAGCTACATTTGATTTGATCCATATGATATCCGAAAGATACTTGATATGATTGTTGCTTCGATTCACCAAAAATGGCTTCTGAAATGTTCGTAAAAGCTTCTGTACTTCAAACGCTCATAACGTTCTCATACTAAGTCGGATTGACCCGAAACTTGTTTCTGAGCCTTCAGATGTCGGTAAGTGTACGTATCTATCGAGTTTTGATTTATGTGCATATGGTTTCGCACTACTCTGTTCGTGCAAGCCTCAATATGTCTATTCACCGAGTCCCGGGCCGGGTATGTTATCGTGCGCACTCCTCTGCATTGTTCACCGAGTCCCTCATTAGAGGGTCGGGTACGGTATATGTTTATGATGATATGATGATGATGATGATGTGTTATGGTGGCCAGGAGGGCATATGATGATTTGATTCACCGAGTCCCTTAATGGGCCGGGTACGGTATGATTCATTCACCGAGTCCCTCACTAGAGGGTCGGGTACGGTATGTATATATGTATATGCATGATGACATGATGGCATACTAATATGATGATATGACTTCACTCACCGAGCCCCTCATTAGAGGGTCGGGTACGGTATATATGTGATATATGATGTTGATATGCATGACTCTATTTACCGAGTCCCTCACTAGAGGGCCAGGTACGGTATATGTATACATGTACTCATGATGACATAATGATATGATTTCATTCACCGAGTCCCAAAATTGACCGGGTACGGCATGTGGTATGAAAATGTTTGATTCTGTTCCGTACTACACAGGTACAGTGGTTTCTTGATTATGACACCTGACTCCTGGAATCTCTATTTCAATTATGATCTTTTCAGCTGTATTTCATGCCTTACATACTCAGTACATATTCCGTACTGACCCCCCTCTTCTTCGGGGGCTGCGTTTCATGCCCGCAGGTACAGACGCGCATGTGAGCGGTCCGTCAGCGTAGGCCATCCATTCTGCTGTGTTGAAGTGCTCCCTCGTTCCGGAGCCCATACTTTTGGTACAGATCTTTCTGTTGTACATATTCATGCATATATGACTATTTAGGGGTACGGCGGGGCCCTGTCCCGTCATATGGTTCTGTTATGTTTGCTAGAGGCCTGTAGACATATATGTGGGTCATGGGTCGCTATTGTTCGGTAACGCCTGTGATTTGCGTCTAAGCGGTCCTATTTGCTATGACAGCCTTAACGGCTTGTATGTATATATACTTATGTATACGCTTTGGACGATATGTTCTACGACAGCCTTGGCGGCTCCTATATCATGTGTTTGATATGTGCGACCGCTTAAGATAACATCTGCCCTTAATATCTGTAATAATTAATATATGTTGGATATGGATAAGTTATGGATATGTCGATTTGGTAAGTAAGTGTGTATGGGTGTCCAGCTCGGGCACTAGTCACGGCCTACGGGGTTGGGTCGTGACAAAAGTGGTATCAGAGCGGTTTTTCCTCGGAATGTCTACAGGTCGTGTCTAGTAGAGTCTTGTTTATCGGTGTGTTGTTGTTATACCCCGCATTTTCAGAGCATGAGCATGACACGTGCTTCCTAAAAAAAAATTGATTATGTTGTTGCTACGTAATTTAAACTCACGTTGATAGTGTTGTATCCCGTATTTTAGTACGTCAGATTATTTGTAAGCTGAGGTGGGTCCCACACGTCGAGATTTTTTTTGGACATGTGACAAATTATATGAAGCACATATGTGAAGTTAAACACAACTCAAGAAGGACCCTTGAGCCAAATCGAAGTGGAAGTCCTCCAAACAAATATTTTTAAGTAACGTTTTCGGGTGGTCTGACTTCGAGGGGAAAAAACGGTATTATAAGTTTGGAATTTGGAAAACTACCAAGAAATAGAAGTTGTAGATAACTGAAATATCTTTCCAACCAATGTCGTGGGTCAACAGGTGACGTCGGGACAAGGAGATATGGACGTTTTAAGGCAGAAAGGTCCGTGGGCTAGGTCCAATCCGAGCCCAACCGGGTTAGACCCATGACCCATGTTTATTTAAGTGCAACTTCGGCCCTTTTCTCCTCAATTTTCATAACAAAACACCAGAAAATTCTGGAAAAAGAGAAAGAGGAGCCTTGGAGAGGAGAAAAACCAATTTTGACCAAAATCTGAGCCCCGAATCCCGAAGCCCATGAAGGGAAAAGTGTTGTACGCTGCGTTGTCTTCAATATGAGCTAAAAATCAATCAAGAAAAAGAGGATGGACGTGATGGCTGCACACTTGGGGTAAGATTACGATCCCTTTTCATTGTTAACAAGTTTATTTAAAGTTTTAACGGATTAGAACGGAGAAAATAGCGATATAAATTCATTTGTTGATGTTGTTGAATTATGGTTTGAGTTTGAGGAGAACTTTGGATAAAATATATATATATATTCTTGTAGGATGTTGTTCTTAATGTTATTGGTATTGATTTCAGCTTCTCTACAGAAATAAAATTACTAAATAGTTATACCGCAAATTGGTTGGTTGAGAAATTTAGAAAACAGTGTGTGGGCTGTTCTATGGCATACGTTGGTATTGGAAATGATGTTAATACTATTGGTATTGTTGTTGATGTTGTTGGTTGCTGAATTGGAATTCGGGCTAGGCATATAAACAGGGGAGATGCTGCCCGATTTTCGGCAGGATATAAAATAGTATGATTTGAAATATGGTACAAATGTGCGATGAAAAGGCTAACGTTAGCATAAATCCCTTAAAATGTAGATTTACGACCTCGGGCAAATAAGCGTAGCTAATAGAAGGTTGAACAGGTATGTAAGGCTTACCCTTTCTTTCTTTTGGCATGATCTTTGTGAAACCAACAGGACAAAGTATATGTATATGATTCCAAAGAAACTCCCATTCTTAGAGCCACTAGGATGGCTAACGTTCTTGATTTCCATAAGCTGTTTCATATGGTTTTGATGCGTATCTATGATGTCCGAAGTTCTGTTTGATATGTTTCCGAATGGCATTCAAAAAATAATTGATATGACTAAAGTTTTGATTTTTAAATGATAGCACGTTTGATTATTCCTTTGAGTCTTTGATATATTTTGATACATACATATGGATCCAAGAGCTCTATCTGATTTGATCCATAACGATATTCGAAAAGTACCTAACATGATTGTTGTTCTGATTTTCCAAAAATGACTTTTAAAACGTTCGTAGAAGGTTCTGTACTTAAAACGCCCATAACTTTCTTATACAAAGTCGGATTGACCCGAAACTTGTTTCTGAGCCTTCAGGTGTCGGTAAGTATACTTGTCTATCGAGTCTCACGACTCTGCTCGTGCATGCCTTAATGTATCCTCCACTGAGTCCCGGGCCAGGATATGTTCTCGTGCGTACTCCACTGCATTGTTCACCGAGTCCCTCTCACTTGCGGGCCGGGACACGTTATATGTATATGTATATGATGATATGATGATACGGGGATGGCGGCCAGGATGGCATATGATGACTTTATTCACCGAGACCCGCAATAGAGGGCCAGGACACGTTATGTATATATGGTATATGATGCTGGTATGCATGATTCTATCCACTGAGTCCCTCAATAGAGGGCCGGGACACGTTATATGTATACATGATATATGATGTTGACAGGCATGATTCTATCCACCGAGTCCCTCACTAGAGGGCCGGGACACGTTATATGCATACAAGATATATGATGTGGATATGTATGATGTTATCCACCGAGTCCCTCACTGGAGGGCCGGGACACGTTATCTGTATATATGATATGATGTGGATATGCATGATTTTCATTTAAAAAGGCAAGTGCTTTGATGTTTTAAAAGGTCATACTTGATTCTGGTAAATCTCTGTTTCAGTTATGATCCGCTTTTCTGTATTCCATGCCTTACATGCTCAGTACATATTCCGTACTAACCCCCTTTCTTCGGGGGCTGCGTTTCATGCCACGCAGATATACCGAGATGAGTGGAAGGTATTATTAGAAGACTTGTTAGAAGGTGTTCCAGCGGAAATGGCTAGCTCCATTTGCTCCTGGAGTGTTTCCGAGTCAGAGTATATGTGCTATGATTTCTGATTGATGTTAGAGATTTTGCAGACAGAGTCGTGGGTATAGAATGTCAGTTTTGTAAGCGGCTTCATCAGCCGATGTGTCATTTTATGTTATGTTACAAATTCCGTATGATTACAGATTTGACTTGTTTCTGAAAGTTTCCAAAAGCATTTATTATGTTTGTCATTTTTATTGATTAAGAGTTCAAAGGATTATGTATGTAATAGGAGTCAGAGGGTTCGCTCGGCCCTAAGGAAGGATCGGGTGCCCATCACACCCTAGCGAGATTAGGGTGTGACAGTTGTGCACCACATCTATAAACAGAAGGCTACAGGACATTTAGGATGTTACCTTTCTTTCGATCTTAGATCGTGCGATAGAGCGGTATTATTAGGACGGTTCCCTTCTGACGACATGTTATGTTTTCAGCGATGCCTCCGAGAAAAGCGACAGCTGCCCAGAAGGGCAAGTCAGCAGCAGTTGGAGAGACTAGCCAGTCCCAGAGAGTTACCAAGGCCCGTGCCCAGACTATGCCCGAGGTTATGCCCCAGTCAGTGGGTTCTGCTACACCCCCACCATTAGAGGAGCCTGGAGCAGCAGCCGCTGCCACCATGGATCAGGAGACGGCTCCACCATTAGCTCCAGAGGCTCCAGCGCCAGAGCCACTAGCTCCTCAGCTAGGAGCAGAGGACAGAGCGATGAGAGGTGTTGTACAGTTATTGACGAGGCTAGTAGCAGGGCAGGCTCGCAGACGCGGGCTAGGGGGTGATGATGTGGATATACGTGACAGTTTGTGGGTTCGTGATTTCTTGACCTGTAATCCCCCAGAGTTCTACGGGTCCAAACCCGAGGAGGATCCCCAGGACTTCATTCGACAGATGCAGCGTACGCTGAGATTAGTTAGAGCTTCTGAGACTGAGTCTGTCGAGCTGGCTTCATATAGACTGCGTGATGTAGCGGTTAACTGGTATGAGTCCTGGGAGTTGTCCAGAGGCGAGGACGCTTCTCCAGCTTTGTGGGATGAGTTTACCGCAGCCTTTTTCGGCTATTTTCTGCCGCCCGAGATGTGGCGAGCGAGGGTTGATAGATTTTTACAGCTGAGGCAGAGAGGCAGGAGTGTTCGAGAGTACAGCCTAGAGTTTGACTCCCTAGCCGGATATGCGCCCACCATCGTGGCTGATATGACGGACAGCATGCACCGATATGTGATAAGGTTGGATGACTACCTGATTGATAGTTGTATGGCGATGGCATCTCAGTCCGGGATGGATATTGCACGGTTACAAGCATACGCATAAGGAATGGAGGATCGACATAGATGGCGTCAGCCCGATAGAGATCGTGATAGGAGGCAGCCCAAGAGGGCAAGATCAGCTGGATATTTTGGGGAGTCTCGAGGCGGCCAGCCTCAGCAGCAGCACGGCGGAATTTTTTCTTAGGCAGCCCGCAGTACGCCTCCACAGTTCACGGGTAGGCAACTTGATAGTATCGGGCACACAGGAGTAGGCCAGAGTTCCAGGGCCTCGGGTTCGCAGGTGGACAGAGTTTCCGGTTAGATGAGGCCACCTTTGCCTCTGTGTTCCCGTTGTGGTAGGCCCCATTTCAGAGAGTGTCGTTTTGCTACAGATGGTTGCTTTACCTGTGGCCGTCCAGGCCATGTTATGAGGGAGTGCCCATTTAAGGGTGGTTCAGCCCAGCCCACCAGATCAGTTGCTGGTTCATCTTCCCCTTCTGTAGCTATGCGGCCGACACCGGCAGGTCGCGGTAGGGGTCGAGGCGAAGCTCCCGGTTCTAGCGGTCCTTCGAACCGCTTATATGCTTTGGTCAGCCGACAGGACCAGGAGGCGTCACGAGAATTGGTTACAGGTATACTATTGATCTCCTACTGAAATGTATATGCATTAATAGATTCAGACGCTATCTTATTATATATCCCCCCCCCCCCCCCCCCGCCTGATTGTTAGAAAAGCTGGGACAAAAACCCGAAATTGATAGGACCGTTTGAGGTAGTTATTCATGCAGATAAAAAGTGAATGTTGAGGATTTAAAAGGCTAACTTGGTAATTACATAATCAGAAAAATAAAAGACCCTCTCTAGATCGGAGTGGGACCCGCTACGAGAACTTTTCAGAAATTATTAAGACCCCGACTTATCCTAGATTATGTGAAAAGGGTCGTGCGGGGGAGTGGGTGCAATTATACCAGCATTAACGTATCGAAATGCATTGAAGTTTCGAGGTTAAGCGTGCTAGGGCTAGAGCTATTTTGGGATGGGTGACCTCCTGGGAAATGTACAAAAATTTTCACAAATGTAGATATGACAGGCAAATGGGAAATTGGGATAACCTAAAGGAAATTAGAATATACACAGTGGTTAGAAACCTGAAAGAGGTCGTGTGGGTTAAGGTAGACCATATTGGGGGAGAGAAGAAAGCACGACGCAGCTTTGGAATCCGAATAAGTTTGAATAGCGTTTGGAAATGTTTTGTGAGCGAAATGGTAGTAAATGTATGCGTATGCGTATGACATCCCATTTATGACTGTATCGCTCAATAGGTGAAGCCTGGCAACTAGTGTTGCGATGTACGGAAAACATTAATTGGACGGAATTCAAGAGACAAAGCGAAAGGTATGGTACAAAGATTATGAAATAGACTGATATTGATTTCACTACAGGTAAGATTGGAAAATTTTAATACAACGATATTTGTAAAAGGAAGACAGTGAGTAAATGAAAGGTAAGAAACATGATTGAGCAAAACCTCCAGAAGAGCCGACGGGCAAGCATGAAACCATTTGCGTAGAAATTTAGAGAGACAGATCTGTAAAGGAACTAGAATGTGATAGTATAGGACAAAAAGAGAAACGAACTCGAGGATGGTTAATGGTGAAAAAGATAGGACAAGCATATGGAAGTACGGAAGATATTATAATAAGCTGGCGATAGTCGACTGACTACTTATCAAAGGAAAGATAATTCCACAGCCATGTTGGTACAGTTGATTTGAACATAAGAGAAGCCTTTCTGGAGAGTGACTTAAGAATGGAACCGATTTGCACGAATAAAAGTAATATCTTACGAACTTCAGAACCGATGCTACAAATAATAATAAATGGAAAGGATGCGCACCAGAAGATTAATGACACTGTTAGATATAAGGACAAAGGTGCGTCAAAATGGGAAAGAATTAGCTATTGGAAATGGATGCCCTTTATAAGTACTCTAACTCAATATGAGAACGTAGCTAACAAGGAGATAGACAGGATAGACTCCATAATGAAGCGATTGCAATTGTAAAAGGATCGCGGAAAGCGATGGTGACTTAAAGGGCATAGAAATATATAAACCCTCTTAATAAAGGGGGGGGGGGGGGGGGGAGAACATGCTAGATTTGAAACGAATTATGATGATCTGAGTTCCAGAAGAAAGCGATAAAGAGAGCAAGAAAGGTATACATGCTAAATCCACAAGGTCAATGAAGAGGATAACAGATCCAAAAGGCGCCTCGGGTGACAACAGTTATAATGAAGTAACAACAGTTGGTAGTTGATAACTTCCCGAAGAAAGGAAGCGCGCTGCTTATATGAATAGAAGATAAAACAGGCTACCGGGTACTAGAGAATAATTCATGGACTATTAATCATGCTGAACATGAGGGTATACGCTATGGAATTGTAAGAATAATTAACATGAAGCTATGCCCGATTTCTAATGATAAGGAGCCACGCCGGAGAGCTAATAAGGAATGACGATTGATGCAACGATCACCAATCTAAGGAAGTTACAGACAAGTGTACTGGCATCGAGGAATGTGAGGAAAGAAAGCGAGGAAAAGTTGCGACAAGAACCCAAGGATGTTGCGATTTAAGAAATTAACTGAATCTGAATCATAAGTTGTCATGAGCATAGTCGGACTGCGAAGGACGATAAATGGCAAAGCAATATCATGTATATACGTATTGAATACTGATATGACAGGCCTTGGAAAGGAACATGACCATTATGCTCGTTAGCGACAAAGTCATGATTGGAGGAACACTTAGAATGTAAAATTAAAAGAGAAAGCTCAATTTGAGATATAGTAGGCTTTATTCAATTTTCCGTAAGATTGGCAAGTCACCCATGAATCAGACATATCACCGAATTAAAAGCGGTACATCCAGTCTTCAACATGCTTATGCTTCGCGAATGTGTTGGTGACCAATCCAAAGTGTTCATATAAATGATATCTAAGTGACAGAGAAGCTACCACATAAGGAATAATCTGTGTCTATAACGGATGGTCAGGTAAGAACGTTATATTCCAACGACGTGGTTCCGGTTAAAGTATTGCGACCAAACAGTAATAAAGAGGAGACGATCTGGGAGGCCGAAAGAAGAAATGACGAAGAAGTGTCCCTAATTGTTTTCCTACGCCACAGGCAATTTAAGCTTCTAAAATGGATGTGTTAGATGATCGTGTATGACAACTATAAAGGAAACCTCCCCGAAGTATTGTAATACCCCATGAGGCCAGTCCAACATTCGAGGACGAATGTTCTAAAGGGGGGGGGGGGATGTTATATCCCGTATTTTGCACCTTCAGATAATTTGAGATAATTGTGACTAGTAAGAGATAAGGCAATATTTTGATCTTATTTAATACATAAGTTGTTCATGAAAATATTGATGCGGAAATATTGAGGAAAGCTAAGGGCAAAATTGGAAGTTTGGAAAATAGTTTCATGAATTACAAAAATTAGTCAAAAATAATTAGGCTTGGAAAAAAAAAAGGCCCAAGGTGGCCGGCCAAAGGGGTACATGGGCCAAGGCCCATGTAATGGCTAGTTAAGTAAATAAAAGAGAGAAAGGGCCACTATTATTCATCATTTGTTCAAGAACTTTCAAGAAAAAGAAGAAGAGAGCACAAGAGAATAGGCCTATTCGGCCATTGAGAAAAAAAATGAACCATTGGAAATCTTGACCAAATATTTATTTCTTCTAATATTCCTACTAATTTGAAGGTCCTCTTTAACGTGGTATAATTGTTGAAGCAAGAATCCCTCTTATTGTTGCAAGTTCACAACCCTAGCTAAGTGGGAAGTTGAAGGAAAAAGGTAAGATTTAATCTTCTTTTATATGTTATGAATGGTTATGTATGTTGAAGTATGTAGAAATGAATGAAATTCATGAAAATATGGAAGTTGAGTGGTGGCCGTGTATATGTAGTGTGTGTGTGTGTGGCCATGTATGTGTTGTATTGTGTAGGAATGATGAACTAATTTTATCTAGTATTTTGATTGTTGTTGTAATGGAATCTATGATGAAAAATGGATGCCTAATGATTCTAGTGAAGTTGTAAGGGTTGGGAAGTTATTTTAGAAGTTAATGTGAATTGAATATATTCTTCTTGTAATTATGGAAAACAATGTTATTAGTGTGTGAATTGTTGGTGAAGTTCATGAAATTGAAGGAAGAAAATGTGTTGTTATTATTCTTATTCCATTTGGAAGATTTCGGGTGGCATAGCATATGGGTTGGATTATTTGAATATTGTACGGATTGGTTGAAGTATTCTTGAATATTGTTTGAATGGTTGCGGATTTGAACTTGAATATGTAAGCAATTATGACTTGGACGTAAATGGAAGTCGTCAAAGTTTGTATAGAGAAGTTGTTAACGTTGGAATGTGTTTTGAATTGATTGTCGATATTGTTGGAATAACTGTTGGTATTGTTGTTGCTAAGTTGGCCGAGTCAAATTCTCGGATTTGTTGTTGTATGTTTGGCCGAGTTGAATTCTCGGGGATGTTGCATTTACAGGGGAAATGCTACCGAATTTTTTGTAGATTAAGTGTTGGTTTAGAATTGGACTCTAAGTGTTTATGGCTAATGTTTGGTATATATGAATATTGTTGTAGATCTTGCGAAGCGAAAGACTTAAGTTCGGATTAGCGTAAAAAGCGGGCAAGGTATGTAAGGCTTACCTTCTTTCTTTGGCATGATCCTTATGTAACGAGCAAAAGAACGTATATGTATGATTTCAAAGAAATTCCTGCTCTTAGAGCCACTAGGATGCCTAACTTTCTTGATTTCCATAAGCTACTCCATATGATTTTGATGCGTATTTATGATGTCCGAAGGTCTATGTGATATGTTTCCAAATGGTATTCGAAAGATAATCGATATGATTAAAGTCTTGATTTTTTTCAAATGCTAGCACGTTCGACTATTCCATCGAGTCTTTGATATACTTTGATATGTACATATGATTCTAAAAGCTACATTTGATTTGATCCATATGATATCCGAAAGATACTTGATGTGATTGTTGCTTCGATTCACCAAAAATGGCTTCTGAAATGTTCGTAAAAGCTTTTGTACTTCAAACGCTCATAACGTTCTCATACTAAGTCGGATTGACCCGAAACTTGTTTCTGAGCCTTCAGATGTCGGTAAGTGTACGTATCTATCGAGTCTTGATTTATGTGCATATGGTTTCGCACTACTCTGTTCGTGTCAGCCTCAATATGTCAATTCACCGAGTCCCGGGCCTGGTATGTTATCGTGCGCACTCCTCTGCATTGTTCACCGAGTCCCTCATTAGAGGGCCGGGTACGGTATATGTTTATGATGATATGATGATGATGATGATGATGTGTTATGGTGGCCAGGAGGGCATATGATGATTTGATTCACCGAGTCCCTTAATGGGTCGGGTACGGTATGATTCATTTACCGAGTCCCTCACTAGAGGGTCGGGTACGGTATGTATATATGTATATGCATGATGACATGATGACATACTGATATGATGATATGACTTCACTCACCGAGCCCCTCATTAGAGTGCCGGGTACGGTATATATCTGATATATGATGTTGATATGCATGACTCTATTTACCGAGTCCCTCACTACAGGGCCGGGTACGGTATATGTATACATGTATTCATGATGACATAATGATATGATTTCATTCACCGAGTCCCAAAATGGGCCGGGTACGACATGTGGTATGAAAATGTTTGATTCTTTTCTGTACTACACAGGTACAGTGGTTTCTCGATTATGATACCTGACTTCTGGAATCTCTATTTCAATTATGATCTTTTCAGTAGTATTTCATGCCTTACATACTCAGTACATATTCCGTACTGACCCCCCTCTTCTTCGGGGGCTGCATTTCATGCCCGCAGGTACAGACGCGCACGTGAGCGGTCCGTCAGCGTAGGCCATCCATTCTGCTGTGTTGAAGTGCTCTCTCGTTTCGGAGCCCATACTTTTGGTACAGATCTTTCTGTTGTACATATTCATGCATATATGACTATTTAGGGGTACGGCGGGGCCCTGTCCCGTCATATGGTTCTGTTATGTTTGCTAGAGGCCTGTAGACATATATGTGGGTCATGGGTCGTTATTGTTCGGTAACGCCTGTGATTTGCGTCTAAGCGGTCCTATTTGCTATGACAGCCTTAACGGCTTTTATGTATATATACTTATGTATACGCTTTGGACGATTTGTTCTACGACAGCCTTGGCGGCTCCTATATGATGTGTTTGATATGTGCGACCGCTTAAGATAACATCTGCCCTTAATATCTGTAATAATTAATATATGTTGGATATGGATAAGTTACGGATATGTCGATTTGGTAAGTAAGTGTGTATGGGTGTCCAGCTCGGGCACTAGTCACGGCCTACGGGGTTGGGTCGTGACAGTATCTACTCCGGTTCTTGATCCCGTGATAGCTAGACAAGTATACAAAGATTGTGTAATTGTGATATGTGATCACCAAACTAAAGCTAATTTAGTTGAGCTGGAAATGTTAGATTTTGACGTGATTATGGGAATGGACTGGTTGGCTTCATGTTATGCTAATGTTGATTGTCGAATGAAAGTGGTTCGATTTCAGTTTCCGGAGAGCCCGTGCTTGAATGGGAGGGTAATACAACATCTCCAAAGGGTAGGTTTATTTCCTACCTTAAGGCAAGAAAGATGATAGCTAAAGGCTATATTTATCATCTAGTCTGAGTACATGACACTGAAGCAACATCGCCAACATTTCAATTCGTTCCGGTAGTGAATGAATTTCCGGATATATTCCCCGATGAACTACCAAGCCTTCCTCCAGAAAGAGAAATTGATTTTGCTATTGATGTGTCGCCGGATACCAAGCCCATTTCCATTCCTCCATATCGAATGGCTCCGGCAGAATTGAAAGACCTAAAGGCGCAGTTGAAAGATTTTCTTGAGAAGGGGTTTATTAGACCCAGTACATCATCGTAGGGAGCACCAGTCTTGTTCGTAAGAAAGAAAGATGGCTCCTTACGGATGTGCATTGATTATAGACAGCTGAATAAGGTGGCAATAAAGAACAAATATCCTCTCCCAAGGATTGATGATTTGTTTGATCAATTGCAAGGTGCCAAGTGGTTCTCAAAAATAGACTTGAGGTCGGGTTACCATCAAGTGAGAGTTAGAGAAGAAGATATTCCCAAAATAGCTTTCAGAATGAGATATGGCCATTATGAGTTTCGAGTAATGTCGTTTGGGTTAACTAATGCCCCGGCAGTGTTCATGAACTTAATGAAAAATGTATTCAGGCCTCTCTTGGATCTATTCGTAATAGTATTCATCGATGATATTCTGGTGTACTCTTGCACAGAATCAGAACATGCAGATCATTTACGTATTGTTCTTGGAATTCTTCGGACTCGGGAGTTGTATGCAAAATTTTCAAAGTGCGAGTTTTGGTTGAATTCTGTAACATTTCTGGGTCATGTTATTTAAGATGATGGCATTCGAGTTGATACCCAGAAAATTGAAGTTGTGAAGACTTGGCCAAGGCCTACGACGCCTACAGAAGTTCGTAGTTTTCTGGGATTGGCAGGTTATTATAGAAGATTGTAGAGGGCTTTTTGTTATATCCCATATTTTCATACATTGGGACGTTTTAAACTAAACGTGGCAAGTTAAAGACAAGACTATTTTAAGATACGAAGTAGATATTTTAACTTCCGGATTTGTTTCAAGTCATAATTTAACTACAATTTCGTTTGGCATTGATATATTAATAGAAAAAATGGGATTAAACTAACCATAAGTGGGTTTGGGAACAAAAAAAAATCTGCCCATATTTTTCCATGTGTAGCCGTGTAGATTAGTGTCATGGTCAAAGGTTATTGACCCAAGATTAGTGTGGTACACATGTCCATGTCTTGTAGGGAATACACATAGTGAAAAATCTGATTTACTCCACTTTAACAACTCATTTCAACACTTACAAGTTAAGAACACATAGAGAGAGAAAGGGAAACTCTTGACCTAGAGCTAGCCGAAAGTGGTGAGTTAGATTCAATCCAAAAAAATCAGTTTTCTTCCTCAAATCAACTCCTCATTTAGTGTACAAGAATATGTAGTAGTTGTTGAAAAGAAACAAAGAAGTATAGCACCTCAATAGTGTTGAAGATTCGGCCAAAGTGAAGAACAAGATTGTAAGGTAAGAATGCTTATTGTTCTTGTGTTTCATGACGATTTGAATGTATAGTTCATGAAGGTTGTTGTTGGATTGTTGTTGTAGTTGAAGTAGAGAGTTATCCGTGAGTATTGGTGAAGTCATGGTTGATTTCATTTTGCTTGTATTGTTGATGAATTGAATATGTATCAACATAGGTAAATGAACAAAGATTGTAGAAGTTTGTTTGTGATGTGGCATGTTGGATATTGGACTGTTTTTCTAAAAATTAAAATGAGCCGTGTGTTGAAGACTCTAATGAAATCATGTTTAATCTTCTTGTACATGTATTGGAAATGGATTGAATGTGTTGTAGTTTGGATAAAAGGATGAAAATCATGAAGTTGTTGGAGTGGTGTTGTAGCCGTGTGAGGGGACTGTTTTAGGGGAGATTATGGACTGTTTTGTGTCACATTTTGATTGTTGTTGTTATGGACATTGTGGTGTATTGTATGCATGTTGAATATGTGAATTAAGGTGTTAAAGAAATAAATTATGTTGAAGCATACAAGCAGTCCAAAACAGTGGACTGTTTTAGTGCTAGAGGTGAAATTGTATGTGTTGAGTGTTGATTCTTGTTATGAACGTTTAGTGGAAGTGAAGCATAATGATTCAAGTTGAAATGGAGATGAATTGTGGGCTGTTGTAATAATGGAAATGATGCTAAAACAGTTCCAAGAATCATGAAAGTAATGTCATTAAACATGTTGTTGTCGTTGTAAGGTTTTAGTGTCGACAATGTAGCTATTTGCGTACGAATTTGGTGATATATTTGTCGTGTGACTGCTGGTCGTATTTTACTAAAATTATATGAAATGAAGACATGAAATAATGTGTAAGAATCATATGTGGTTTGCTTGGTATGTTCGTAAACGTTCGCAAGAATTCCGGGCACCTTTATGTTGTTGGTTAGGGACTGTTTTGGGCATGTTGTTGGTTAGGGACTGTTTTGGACGTGTTGTGGTTAGGAACTGTTTTGGACATGTTGTCTTCTTTAAATTGGAAAGACTAATGATAGTTAAGAATATATATTGTATTTACGTTGTTTGGGTTGTTGTAAAGTTGTTACACGAAAACGTTAAGGCTACGGATTATTAGGAGTAACTTGAGAATGTAGTAGCCGTATGTGAATCGTTATGGAATGTTGTGAATGTGGGATATTTGGAATGTTATGTGGGCTGTCCGGGTTGGTATTGAACATATGATTATTGATGTTGGATTGGTTGTATGTAGTTGGTTTGAATGCGAACGAAACGTGGTCTAAATGTTTGAAAGGGATTGTTAACGTTAAGATACGTATTGAATTCCATTGTAGACTAATTGTAGCTCTTGATATCTTGATATAGGATAAGTGTATTGGGGCAGCAAGTACAAGTTAGAATACAACTAAACGCTAAAGGTATGTAAAGCTTATTCCTTCTTTTCTTGGCATGTCCTAGACGTAAGTATGAAATGATATGAACCTTGGGGTAAATTCTATTCTCTAGTTCCATGCATGACTTATGATTCTATATTTCCTTAATGCTATTGTCACGAGCCTACTACATGATTGACTAATGAATGATGTATAGAAGTTCCTACTCTTAAAAGAATGGCATGAATAGAAGTATACTTGATTTTCAAAAGCTACATGATGAAAATTGATACATGTACATGAAAGCTGAAACGTTCCTTGCTATGGCTTATAATGAGAGTTGAAAAGAATTGAATATGATTATTATCCCAATACTTTAGAGCTGGTTAGTTGCTTATCTATTGAGTCTCAAAAGATGCATTGCATATATGTGGTTGCTTATTATTCTGCTCGTGCTTATCGTTATATCCTTCACTGAGTCCCGGGCCAGGACACGTTCTCGTGCGCACATCTACTATATTATTACCGAGTCCCTCATTAAAGGGCCGGGACACGTATATGTTTATGTTTATGATGCTATGACTATATTCACTGAGTCCCTCACTAGAGGGCCGGGACACGTTATATATATATGATGATATGATGATGTGATGATATGATGATATGGAGATGGTGGCCAGGAGGGCATATATATTCCTTATTACCGAGTCCCTTACGAAAGGGCCGGGACACGTCTATGTGCATGTTTATGATACTATGATTTTAATTACTGAGCCCCTCACTAGAGGGCCGGGACACGTATATATGTTATATACAGAATGATTATGCAGCTTTGATTACAAAACACTATATTGACATTGATATGAGAATGATACAGATGAAATATGTTCAAAGGCAAGTCTTTATGAAATTCTGTTAGTTGCATTGAGTCCTATACATCTTATCTCAGTATGAGTCTATCACTATGTTTCATGCTTTACATGCTCATTACATATTCCGTATTGACCCTCTTTCTTCGGGGGGCTGCATTCATGCCCGCAGTTACAGACGTTCATTTCGGAGATCCGCCAGCTTAGGACACTTATTCAGCTATTTTGACTGCTCCTTTGTTCCGGAGCCTAGCTTGTGGTATAACTCCCTTATGTTGAATTCATATGAGTTTATTTGGGTACGGCGGGGCCCTGTCCCGCCATATGATACGGTCATTACTCTTAGAGGTCTGTGGACATTTGTGTGGGTCTGTTTATGGTTGTTGACGCGTTTTATGATTATGACATATGTTTGGGGCGTACCCATTCGTAATGGCAGCCTTGTCGGCTTGCATATATATGTATGTTTGGTATGTTGCATATCGTGGCAGCCTTGTCGGCTTGCGTAGGAATATATATATGTTGTTGTTTAAAAATTTTAATTCTTCAGGAGACAGGTGCCTACGACATACAAAATTTTGACAGCTTTAAAAATAACACCCTACCTGTTTATACAAATAAGTTCGTGACATGCTAGTGTTAAATGATTACAGTTAACAGGCAATATGAGTGTCCAATTCGGGCACTAGTCACGGCCTACGGGGTTGGGTCGTGACAAAAGTGGTATCAGAGCGGTCCTTCCTCGGAATGTCTACAGACCGTGTCTAGTAGAGTCTTGTTTATCGGTGTGTTGTGCACCACATCTATAAACAGGAGGCTATAGGACATTTAGGATGTTACCTTTCTTTCATATCTTAGATCGTGCGATAGAGCCCAGTCATAGGAAATGAAATTCCTTATACTAACCCTTGATTTCAGCAATAGAACGACATCGACTGAAGAAAGTGACTGATGATATTGGAAGATACAAAGTACGCAGGTAAGCAACGGTACGAAGTATGTACGTCGGGTAAGGTATTTGAAGTACGATCGAAATGTAAAGTTAAAAGATTGAAAGGGAAAGTAAACAGGAAAGTGTAACAGGTGCAGTTTGGATTGGACATACGAGGTAAGTCCATCATTTTCATAATGTTGTTAATATTGGGAGCCCTGTGCGGCTATGATATGATATGATGTGTATATATATATATATATGTTGGCCCTGTGAGGCATTGTTGGTATTTCCTGCGTACAGGTTCTGGGATAGTAAGGAAATACAGAGGGAACTCTGTTAAAATTTTCCCACAAGTATAAAAGGAATGAAATATTAGTTCGTAATATGTATTGAAAGGTCGTGTCAACGGTAATGATAAGAGTTGACAAAAGTCGAGAAATAAGTTAATCGTTGAATTGATGGTAATAGTAATTATGAGATCGATATCAATATAGTAAAAAGGAAATGCTAGGGCAATTTGGAAGGGTTTGTGATAATAAGAGATGATTTAGAAAAGGCTGGCAAATCTTAATAGGGTGTTATATGAGGTGCCGACTGAATTGATAGGCAGGGATAAATTATGACGAGTTTATAGTTAAAAGAAGTAATAGTATGATTTAAGACAAGAGTACAGAAGAAAAAGAATTGTGACGGATGTGAATATATTGGTAAGACAGGCTGTGAGGTTATGAAGGATAAGATTCACTATGGAGGGTGAAAGGTTAAGTATGCTTAGGCAACACTAATGTAACATTCGAGGACGAATGTTCTAAAGGGGGGAAGAATGTTATATCCCATATTTTCATACATTGGGACATTTTAAACTAAACGTGGCAAGTTAAAGACAAGACTACTTTAAGATACGAAGTAGATATTTTAACTTCCAGATTCGTTTCAAGTCATAATTTAACTACAATTTCGTTTGGCATTGATATATTAATAGAAAAATTGGGATTAAACTAACCATAAGTGGGATTGGGAACAAAAAAAAATCTGCCCATATTTTTCCATGTGTAGCCGTGTAGATTAGTGTCATGGTCAAAGGTTATTGACCCAAGAATAGTGTGGTACACATGTCCATGTCTTGTAGGGAATACACATAGTGAAAAATCTGATTTACTCCACTTTAACAACTCATTTCAACACTTACAAGTTAAGAACACATAGAGAGAGAAAGGGAAACTCTTGACCTAGAGCTAGCCGAAAGTGGTGTGTTAGATTCAATCCAAAAAAATCAGTTTTCTTCCTCAAATCAACTCCTCATTTAGTGTACAAGAATATGTAGTAGTTGTTGAAAAGAAACAAAGAAGTATAGCACCTCAATAGTGTTGAAGATTCGGCCAAAGTGAAGAATAAGATTGTAAGGTAAGAATGCTTATTGTTCTTGTGTTTCATGACGATTTGAATGTATAGTTCATGAAGGTTGTTGTTGGATTGTTGTTGTAGTTGAAGTAGAGAGTTATCCGTGAGTATTGGTGAAGTCATGGTTGATTTCATTTTGCTTGTATTGTTGATGAATTGAATATGTATCAACATAGGTAAATGAACAAAGATTGTAGAAGTTTGTTTGTGATGTGGCATGTTGGATATTGGACTGTTTTTCTAAAAATTAAAATGAGCCGTGTGTTGAAGACTCTAATGAAATCATGTTTAATCTTCTTGTACATGTATTGGAAATGGATTGAATGTGTTGTAGTTTGGATAAAAGGATGAAAATCATGAAGTTGTTGGAGTGGTGTTGTAGCCGTGTGAGGGGACTGTTTTAGGGGAGATTATGGACTGTTTTGTGTCACATTTTGATTGTTGTTGTTATGGACATTGTGGTGTATTGTATGCATGTTGAATATGTGAATTAAGGTGTTAAAGAAATGAATTATGTTGAAGCATACAAGTAGTCCAAAACAGTGGACTGTTTTAGTGCTAGAGGTGAAATTGTATGTGTTGAGTGTTGATTCTTGTTATGAACGTTTAGTGGAAGTGAAGCATAATGATTCAAGTTGAAATGGAGATGAATTGTGGGCTGTTGTAAGAATGGAAATGATGCTAAAACAGTTCTAAGAATCATGAAAGTAATGTCATTAAACATGTTGTCGTTGTAAGGTTTTAGTGTCGACAATGTAGCTATTTGCGTACGAATTTGGTGATATATTTGTCGTGTGAATGCTGGTCGTATTTTACTAAAATTATATGAAATGAAGACATGAAATAATGTGTAAGAATCATATGTGGTTTGCTTGGTATGTTCGTAAACGTTCGCAAGAATTCCGGGCACCTTTATGTTGTTGGTTAGGGACTGTTTTGGGCATGTTGTTGGTTAGGGACTGTTTTGGACGTGTTGTGGTTAGGAACTGTTCTGGACATGTTGTCTTCTTTAAATTGGAAAGACTAATGATAGTTAAGAATATATATTGTATTTACGTTGTTTGGGTTGTTGTAAAGTTGTTACACGAAAACGTTAAGGCTACGGATTATTAGGAGTAACTTGAGAATGTAGTAGCCGTATGTGAATCGTTATGGAATGTTGTGAATGTGGGATATTTGGAATGTTATGTGGGCTGTCCGGGTTGGTATTGAACATATGATTATTGATGTTGGATAGGTTGTATGTAGTTGGTTTGAATGCGAACGAAACGTGGTCTAAATGTTTGAAAGGGATTGTTAACGTTAAGATACGTATTGAATTCCATTGTAGACTAATTGTAGCTCTTGATATCTTGATATAGGATAAGTGTATTTGGGCAGCAAGTACAAGTTAGAATACAACTAAACGCTAAAGGTATGTAAAGCTTATTCCTTCTTTTCTTGGCATGTCCTAGACGTAAGTATGAAATGATATGAACCTTGGGGTAAATTCTATTCTTAGTTCCATGCATGACTTATGATTCTATATTTCCTTAATGCTATTTTCACGAGCCTACTACATGATTGACTAATGAATGATGTATAGAAGTTCCTACTCTTAAAAGAATGGCATGAATAGAAGTATACTTGATTTTCAAAAGCTACATGATGAAAATTGATACATGTACATGAAAGCTGAAACGTTCCTTGCTATGGCTTATAATAAGAGTTGAAAAGAATTGAATATGATTATTATCCCAATACTTTAGAGCTGGTTAGTTGCTTATCTATTGAGTCTCAAAGGATGCATTGCATATATGTGGTTGCTTATTATTCTGCTCGTGCTTATCGCTATATCCTTCACTGAGTCCCGGGCCAGGACACGTTCTCATGCGCACATCTACTATATTATTACCGAGTCCCTCATTAAAGGGCCGGGACACGTATATGTTTATGTTTATGACTATATTCACCGAGTCCCTCACTAGAGGGCCGGGACACGTTATATATATATGATGATATGATGATGTGATGATACGATGATATGATGATATGGAGATGGTGGCCAGGAGGGCATATATATTCCTTATTACCGAGTCCCTTACGAAAGGGCCGGGACACGTCTATGTACATGTTTATGATACTATGATTTTAATTACCGAGCCCCTCACTAGAGGGCCGGGACACGTATATATGTTATATACAGAATGATTATGCAGCTTTGATTACAAAACACTATATTGACATTGATATGAGAATGATACAGATGAAATATGTTCAAAGGCAAGTCTTTATGAAATTCTGTTAGTTGCATTGAGTCCTATACATCTTATCCTAGTACGAGTCTATCACTATGTTTCATGCTTTACATGCTCAGTACATATTCCGTACTGACCCCCTTTCTTCGGGGGGCTGCGTTCATGCCCGCAGGTACAGACGTTCATTTCGGAGATCCGCCAGCTTAGGACACTTATTCAGCTATTTTGACTGCTCCTTTGTTCCGGAGCCTAGCTTGTGGTATAACTCCCTTATGTTGAATTTATATGAGTTTATTTGGGTACGGCGGGGCCCTGTCCCGCCATATGATACGGTCATTACTCTTAGAGGTCTGTGGACATTTGTGTGGGTCTGTTTATGGTTGTTGACGCGTTTTATGATTATGACATATGTTTGGGGCGTACCCATTCGTAATGGCAGCCTTGTCGGCTTGCATATATATGTATGTTTGGTATGTTTCATATCGTGGCAGCCTTGTCGGCTTGCGTAGGAATATATATATGTTGTTGTTTAAAAATTTTAATTCTTCAGGAGACAGGTGCCTACGACATACAAAATTTTGACAGCTTTAAAAATAACACCCTACCTGTTTATACAAATAAGTTCGTGACATGCTAGTGTTAAATGATTACAGTTAACAGGCAATATGAGTGTCCAATTCGGGCACTAGTCACGGCCTACGGGGTTGGGTCGTGACACTTTTCATCTATTTCAGCCCCCTTGACGAAGCTAACCCAAAAGTTAGCAAAATTTCAGTGGAATGATGCTTGTGAGCGTAGCTTCCAAGAGCCGAAGAACAGGTTGACCTCAGCTCTAGTCTTGACACTCCCAGAAGAGCCAGATGGTTATGTTGTATATTGTGATGCTTCTAGCGTTGGGTTAGGGTGTGTACTAATGCAGCATGGTAGAGTTATTGCTTATGCTTCGAGACAGGTGCGGAAACATGAAAAGAACTACCCAACTCATGATCTTGAATTGGCTGCAGTTATTCATGCGTTAAAACAGTGGAGACATTACTTGTATGGTGTGCATGTTGATATCTATACAGATCACAAGAGTCTCCAATACATTTTCAAACAGAAGGAGTTGAATTTGCGGCAGCGACGGTGGTTAGAATTATTGAAATATTATGATGTGAATATTTTATACCACCCCGGAAAAGCAAATGTGGTAGCTGATGCGCTTAGCCGCCGATCAATGGGTAGCCTATGTGAAGTTCCTCCGAGAAAGAAGGAGATGGTTCATGAGCTCCACCAGTTAGCCAATCTTGAAGTACGTGTAATTGATTCGGGTAGTGTAGGGATTAGAATTAATTATCCCACAACTTCTTTTCTGAATATGGAAGTGAAAGAGCGTCAGTATGAAGATCCCCATTTATGCCACTACAGAGACATATCTCAAGGAAAAGAGAAGTCTCCATTTAAAGTTTCTACGGATGGAATTCTTAGATACCGAGGCAGGCTATGTGTGTCGAATGTGGCAGAATTGCGCCAACGAATTCTAGAAGAAGCCCATTATTCTCGGTATTCTATTCACCCAGGTGCAACAAAGATGCATCACGATCTCAAGTTGATATATTGGTGGGACGGCATGAAAAGAGACATAGCAGAATTTGTAGCCCAATGTCCGAATTGCCAGCAAGTAAAGATCGAACATCAAAAACCAGGGGGGTTATTACAGGCAATGGAAATCCATACTTGGAAATGGGAAGTGATCAACATGGATTTTATTGTGGGGTTACCTCGTTCTCGAAGAAAGTATGATTCTATTTAGGTGATTGTGGACAGATTAACAAAAGCAGCTCATTTCCTCCCAGTCAGAACCACATACTCAGCAGAAGATTATGCAAGGTTGTATCTCAAATAAATTGTGCGGCTCCATGGTATTCCACTATCCATTATTACAGATAGAGGAGCCCAATTTACAACCAAGTTCTGGAAATTCTTACAAGAAGGTCTAGGTACCCAAGTGAAACTTAGCACAACATTTCATCCGTAGACTGATGGACAAGCCAAACGTACTATTCAGACCTTGGAGGATATGTTGAGAGCATGTGTTCTAGATTTCGGTGGTAGTTGGGATGACCACTTACCTCTTATTGAGTTTGCATATAACAATAGCTACCATTCCAGTATTCAAATGGCTCCGTATGAGGCTTTATATGAAAGGAAATGTAGAACCCCAATTGGATGGTTTGAAACAGGAGATGTACAGTTAATAGGCCCTGAATTGATTTAGCAAGCGGTAGAAAAGGTTAAAGTGATCCGAGATCGACTGTTGACAGTCCAAAGTCGCCAAAAGTCTTATGCGGACAACCGCCGACGAGACTTGGAATTTCAACTTGATGATTGGGCATTTTTGAAAGTGTCGTCAATGAAAGGGGTGATGATATTTGGCAAGAAAGGGAAGTTAAGTCCTCGATACATTGGACCCTATAAAATTATCCACAAGGTGGGTCATGTATCCTACGAGTAGGACTTGCCTTCAGAGCTTGAGTCAGTTCACCCAGTTTTTCATGTCTCAATGCTCCGTAAGTGTATTGGAGATCCTGCGAGGATTGTTCCGATTGATGATGTCCAAGTGACAGAAAAGCTAGCACATGAAGAAGTGCCTATTGCCATCTTAGACCGGCAAGTACGAAGACTTCGAAATAAGGAAGTAGCTTCAGCCAAAGTATTGTGGAGAAATAATAATTGGGAAGAAATGACCTGGGAAGTAGAAGAGAGTATGAAGATCAAGTATCCGCACCTATTTCAACCCCAAGGAGAGATTCAAGATGAAACAATAACACTATGAGGTATGTATGCTTTCTTTTCATACTTTTGGTCGTGTGTGGCCAATTTACATTGTTATTGTGTTGTGGCCCTGTGAGGCAATATTATTATGGGTTGTTGAAACAGGATGGTAGATCCATATTACAGGGGAAACTCTAGCGAAATTTTTGTAGAATTCCCGAGTATTTAACATTCGAGGACGAATGTTCCAAAAGGGGGGAAGAATGTTTGGAAGATTCCCCATTTGTGTACAGTGAATAGACGAACGAAGAATACGAGTATACGATATTTTAATAAGAAAGGAATGACGTTTGACGACCCTAATTAAGATTTCAAAGGCATTTGAGATAAGAGAAGAAAGTTTGCCGAGAGAAGGCAAGGCATACGATGTGTATTGGAAAGAAATTACGAGAACCGAGTTAATGATAACTAAATGGTGCCTTGAAGAGGAGTTATAACGTCCCTTAGAATGTTAATGAAATGATAAAAAAAAGTGCTAAGAAGGTTCCCTAGGGGTTGGAGATAAAATAAAGTGGCAACAAAAAGATCAGTGAAAGGATGGATTATACGGTCGATTATACGGACCGTAAAATGTTATACGACCCGTATAATGGACCGTAGGATTGTCACAGAATGAAGTTGCTGAAGGGTCAATTTCACAGTCAAATTATACGGACCGTATAAAATTATACGGCCCGTATAATGTGCCATCAAAGTGACACAGAATGAGACGCTCACTGGAGCTGTTTTACGGTCAATTATACGGACCGTATAATGACGTCGGGATAGCTTTTGCATTTATAAAATAATGACCCAAGTTCATTTAATTCATCTATTTTCTCTCTCCACGACCCAATGGCTCTCTATAACTTTCCAAACTCTTCCAATAAAAGAATCCAAGTAAAAAATTAAGATCAACTTCATCAAATCCACAAAACTAAGTGTGAGAAACACATCAAAGTTCATCCAAGTCAAGAAATTTCAAGAGAGGTGAACTAGGGTGTTGGTGCAAGAAAAGTAATACCACTCAAGACTTGTTCCTACACTATCTAAGGTAAGTTTTGTCGTATTTGCATGTTATTTAAAGTATGGAGAAGTGGAGACACTTGGATTGTAGAAAGATATAGGAAATGGGTCATGAAAGTGTGAATAGTGACATTGTTGAGTAGTAGTTGGAATGAATCATGAAAATGGATATGTTAAGATTGTAAATAGGTTATAACTGACATGTACAACATGGAATGAGTATTATATGTGAAAGAACACGATAGTGAACTATGGTCATGATTATGGATGAATTAAAGTGAAATTGTGAAATGTGGATAATATAAATGAATGATGCTTGTCGTTTATGATATTGTGAACGTTGTTATGAATGTTGGGAGTTGATATAGAATATGGGAAAAGTTGTATAAACAAAGGAAATGTCGTCCAATTTTCTCTAGCTTTAGCAAGCACGTTCTTGTAACCGTTTAGCTAATGTCGATACGAATTCTCTTGAAGGTAGAACGAGTGCATTAAAGGAGAACGAGCAAGCAATAAAATAGTTAAGAGACAAAGGTATGTGAGGCTAGTCCTTTCTTTCTATGACATGAATCCAATGGTATGATTCTCCTTTCTCTCCAGGAATTCCCTATATATATCCCGGAAAGTCAAGAGCCTATGATTATGAATAGCTATATGAGATAAGAGATATGTTATGAGTACAATGATGATGATGATAAGCTTGAGTCTAAGGATTCTAGAGTTCATGATATGATGTTCCTATAACGCTAATGATGTCGTATGTTGTAAACACTCACCTCATACATCATTCCCTTCGAGGTGAGGCAGAATACCATTAAGTTAAGTATGTCATGTATTATATACACTCACCTTATGTATTGTCCCTTCAAGGTGAGGTAGAGTACCATAAAGTCAATTATGTTATACATTGTACACACTCACCTTATATACTACTTCTTTCAAGGTGAGGCAGAATGCTTGCGAATGCTCCATAATGAAATCGGGGGATTACCACCTTACGTCACCCTGATAAAGTATAGTTGTCCTTGAGTCTTGATGCATGTATTATGATGAGTATACTATGATGAGTATACTATGATGAGCATATTATGATGAGCATATGATGATGATATTACACCGTACCTATATGGTCGTGCAGACATACACACCACTATAGTGGGCAGCTTATACCCGGACGCGGGAGGCCTGGACGCAGGTTGATTATTATCACACCGTACCTATATGGACGGGCAGCTTATACTTGTATATTTATGCATACATGAAACGATGATGAGTATGAGTAAGTTAGCATGTGTTATTCCCTCTTATATGTGACAGTCATATACAGATGCTCCCTATTGATATTCCTTTCATCTCATTGATTTATCATTATTGTTTATGCCTCTCATACTCAGTACAATGTTCGTACTGACGTCCGTTTTCTTTGGACGCTGTGTTCATGCCCACAAGTACACAGGGAGGTGATCTTGACCCAGACTCGTAGGAGCTATCAGCAGATCTGTAGGAGCACTCCATTATTTCGGAGGTGCTAGTTGGTTGATTCTTTTGTGTATATTCATGTATATGTATTTTGGGCATGACGGGGTCTTATCCCGTCCTTATGTCTAGCACTCTAGTAGAGGCTCGTAGATGCTCAGTGTGGGTTATATGGTCTCACAAGGTCACTACTATATATATGTGTAGATTGTCATTTTTATAGCCGACAGGCTTATGTATATAAATGTATTTATGTTCCCAAATGAACTATGATTTTCTTATGATTTGAGTATAAATTTGATAAAAGAACGTTAAATGAGTATGATAAGTAATAGAACAAGCGATGCTCGGTGGTTAGCCCCGGGTACCCGTCACGGCCCCTAGTCGGGTCTGTTATATCCCGTATTTTATACGTTCGGATATTTCAAGGTAGTCATGGCAAAGTTAAGGGAATGACCATCTTCTAAAATTATTCTAATGTACAAGTTGGTTATGAATATTATTATATGGAAATATTGAGGAAGGTTAAGGGTAAAGAGAGAAAATTCACAAAATGGCCCATGGTAATATTGTGGAAGGCTAGGGGAAAAATGGGAATTTCACAAAGTTCAAGAAAAGGTCCATGTTGGCCGTGTGATGCATGCTCATTTTTATTGAATGAGGGGCTAAATTATAATGGACCAAGCTTATGTGACAAGCTAAATGGTCATATTTGTTATTTTTAAGAAAATTCTAGAAAATGGAGAAGGGGGGGCTAATTATAAATAATAATAAAAATACATGGACTAAAGTTTACATAAGAAGACCATTAGTCTTCTTTGACCATTTTAGAAAAATTCAAGAAAAAAGAAGAAAACTCTAGAAAAAAAGAATGGAGGAGAGGGCATGTGCCCCTCACATGCTCACAAGGACTATATATCTATGAGAGGTGATAAATTATTCATCATTTCAATTGAAGAAACAAGAAAGAAAGAAAGAAAGAAGAAAAAAAAAAGTGTATTCGGCCATGGTGGCCAAACATGGCCATGAGGAAAAGTTGATCAAAAAAATTATTTCCTCCTAGTTTTCCTACTAAATGGAAGGTCCTCTACAACATGGAGTGGTTGTTGGAACAAGCAAAGCATTCATGGTGCAAGATGGAGCCCTAACCGAATAGGAGAAGTCAAAGGATGAAGGTAAGATTTAATCCCTTTTTATGTGATTGGATATGATTATGGATGTTGTAGTATGTGTAAATGAATAAAATTCATGAAATATGTGTGTTGGTGTGCGTGGCCGTGTATGTGTGATGTTGTGTAGAAAGAATGGATTAATTTTATGTAGAATGTTGGTTGTTGTTGTAATGTATAGAAATGGATGGAAAATTCATGAAAATATGCATGTAGTTGTTGTGACTGAATGATGGGTGATTTGGTAAGTTATGGCGAATTAATTATAGTTGACATTTTAGTAGTTGTCGACGTGGATTCTATGATGTAAAATGAAGGTTTGGTGGCTTGAAATGAATTTGAAATCGTTTGTGCATTATTGAAGAAGTTAGTATGATGTTAGTGTGGTTCCTTATATTTGCATGAATAATATTGTTAATGTGTGGTGGTTATGTTTCATGAATATGGAAGAAAGGAAATGTTGTTGGGTTATGTAAAAAGAGCTACTAATGTTGGAATGTATGTTGAATGGATTGTTGATGTTGTTGGCACGATTGTTGGTATTGTTATTGTTGATAATGTGGCCGAGTTCCATTCTCGGATTTGTTGTTGTGAAATTTACCGAGTTAGATTCTCGGGGATGGTGTATTTACAGGGGAAATGCTGCCGAAATTTCGGTAGAAAATAAATGGCTTCATTTGAAAGATTAGGACAAGTGTACGTCGATGAATCTAATGGTTATGTTGTTTCTCCTTAATGTAGACTAGCAAGTTTGGACGAATAAGCGTAGCTAGTAAGGCGCGGCACAGGTATGTTAAGGCTCGTCCCTTTCTTTCAAAGGCATGATCCCTAGGTTATGATTTCATAAGTATTTCCATAATTTCCTTGTTTTCAAAAGTTAGACGTTTAAGACTCTAAGGCATGATTCTTTTCCTGATAAACCGTAAGTGTTTTTCCAAAATGTCTATACTTTTCCAAAACAAAGGTTTATGATTTTATAAGCTTTTATGACTATAACGACGGCTCATGTTTTTGTAACGAAAATGATGTTGTCAAAGATGAGAATATGTCTAAGATGGTCATGATGAGAATGGTTCCATGTTTGAAAGTCTCAAGATAAGGATTCAATATGAATATAAGGATATGGAGTTAGTTCTTGATCTTTAACCTTATTCCTTAAATATGACTCTATTTTCGAAAGACACCAAAGTGTATGAATTGATGTTTTATGAGGCTTATGATCTTATTCTATGTTTTCTCCTAACGCCATTCTTTATTGATAGTCTCGCCTTATAGTACTAGTTCCTTCAAGGTGAGACATGACGATCCTGATTATTCCATAATGTAATCGGAGGTTCCCGACCTTACGTCACTCCGATAGTTACATGACTTTCTTTGGGCTCTCCTGCATGCTGCTATATGATATATGTATATATATATGTATATGGGGAAGATGGGAAAAGGGGCAGAGCGCTATAGACGCTATCCACCTGATCAGTTGGCACTGTATGACATGATATCGTCCCGGACGCGGGATGCCCGGACGCGGGATATATGTGGTTAAATGGATCAGCTGCCGACGCCTCGACAATATGATATGTTCTATTTTCTATATATGAAAAAGAAATGTTTTCAAAGGAAAGATAAGCATGCATGGCATTCTCCCTAAAGGGCACTCACATGTACAGGTTACTCTTTTACCTCACGATATGTTCTATATTTCCATCCTGTTATTACTCATATTTATATTCCTTACTATGTTACTATTCATGCCTTACATACTTAGTACATTACTCATACTGACCCCTCTTTCTTCGGGGGCTGCGTATCATGCCGCGCAGGTACACCCAGATGAGCAAAGCTATTATAGAAGATGTTCCAGTGAAGTTGGCGAGCTCCATTTGGCCCTGGAGTGTAGCCGAGTCAACGTACTATGCTATGATGTCTTGTGTGAAGTTAGAGACTTTGTAGACAGAGTTGTGGTTATTGGTTGTCAGTTCAGCAAGCGGCTCCACCAGCCGATGTGTCATTCGTGCTATAATATAAGTTTCGTATAATTACAGATTTTGTTTGAATTGAGTACGAAATTTTTTTTTGAAGGTTTTACTACGTTTCCATTTCTTATTAATGTAAGAGTCTAAGGAAATTAAGTACGTAATAAGAGTCAGCGGGTTCGCTCAGCTCCGAGTATGGGGTCGGGTGCCCATCACACCCTAGTAAAGTCGGGGTGTGACAGGGTCGTGACAATCTCATCACCCCTTTCATTGGCGACACCTTCAAAAATACCCAGTCATCAATTTGAAATTCTAAGTCTCGCCGGCGGCTGTCCGCATAAGATTTTTGGTGACTTTGGGCTGTCAACAATCGATCTCGGATCACCTTGACTTTTTCTACCGCTTCCTGAATCAATTCAGGGCCTATCAGCTGTACTTCTCCTATTTCAAACCATCCAATTGGGGATCTACACTTTCTTCCATATAAAGCTTCATACGGAGCCATTTGGATACTGGAATGGTAGCTATTGTTATATGCGAACTCAGTCAAAGGTAAGTGATCATCCCAACTACCACCGAAATCTAGTACACATGCCTGTAGCATATCTTCCAAAGTCTGAATGGTACGTTCGGCTTGTCCATCGGTCTTCGGATGAAATGCCGTGCTAAGCTTCACTTGGGTACCTAGACCTTCTTGAAAAGACTTCCGGAACTTGGCTGTAAATTGCGCTCCTCTATCTGTGATAATGGATAGTGGAATGCCATGGAGTCGTACAATCTCCTTGAGGTACAACCTTGCATAGTCTTCAGCCGAGTATGTGGTTCTGACTGAAAGAAAATGAGCTGCTTTTGTTAATCTGTCCACAATCACCCATATAGAATCATACTTGCCTCGAGAACAAGGTAACCCCACAATAAAATCCATGTTGATTACTTCCCACTTCCAAGTAGGGATTTCTATTGCTTGCAATAATCCTCCTGGTTTTTTATGTTCGATTTTCACTTGCTGCCAATTTGGGCACTGAGCTACAAATTATGCTATGTCTCGCTTCATGTCATCCCACCAATACATCAATTTGAGATCATGATACATCTTTGTTGCACCTAGGTGAATAGAATATCGAGAATAATGGGCTTCTTCTAAGATTCGTCGGCGCAATTCTGCGACATTCGGTACACATAGCAAGCCTCGGTATCTAAGAATTCCATCCGTGGAAATTTCAAATGGGGACTTCTCTTTTTCATGAGATATGTCTCTGTAATGGCACAAATGCGGATCTTTATACTGACTCTCTTTTACTTCTATATTCATAGATGAAACTGTGGGATCATTAATACCAATCCCTGCACTACCCGAATCAATTACACGTACTCCAAGATTAGCTAGTTGGTGGAGCTCATGAATCATCTCTTTATTTTCCGGAGGAACTTCACCTAGGCTGCCCATTGATCGGCGGCTAAGCGCATCAGCTACTACATTTGCTTTTCCGGGGTGGTATAAAATGCTCATATCATAATCTTTCAATAACTCTAACCACCGCCTCTGCCACAGATTTAAATCCTTTTGTTTGAAAATGTACTGAAGACTCTTGTGATATGTATAAATATCGACATGCACGCCATACAAGTAATGTCTCCACACTTTTAATGCATGAATAACTGCAGCCAATTCGAGATCATGAGTTGGGTAGTTCTTTTCATGTTTCCGCAGCTGTCTCGAAGCATAAGCAATGACTCTATCGTGTTGCATTAACACACATCCTAACCCAATGCCGGAAGCATCACAATACACCACATATCCATTTGACCCTTCTGGAAGTGTTAAGACCGGAGCTGAGGTTAATCTATCCTTCAACCCTTAGAAGCTGCGTTCACAAGCATCATTCCATTGAAATTTAACTGACTTTTGGGTTAGCTTCGTCAATGGGGCTGAAATAGAGGAAAATCCCTCTACGAACCTTCTGTAGTAACCTGCCAATCGTAGAAAATTACGGACTTCTGTAGGCGTTGTAGGCCTTGGCTAAGTCTTCACAGCTTCAATTTTCTGAGTATCAACTCGAACGCCATCATCTGAAATAACATGACCCAGAAATGTCACAGAATTCAACCAAAACTCGCACTTTGAAAATTTTGCATATAATTCTCGGGTTCGAAGAATGCCAAGAACAATACATAAATGATCAGCATGTTCTGATTCGGTGCGAGAGTATACCAGAATATCATCAATGAATACTATCACGAATAAATCCAAGAGTGGCCTGAATACATTATTCATCAAATTCATGAACACTGCCGGAGCATTAGTCAACCCAAACGACATCACCCGAAATTCATAATGGCCATATCTCGTTCTGAAAGCTGTTTTGGGAATATCTTATTCTCTAACTCTCACTTGATGATAACCCGACCTCAAGTCTATTTTAGAAAACCATTTGGCACCCTATAGTTGATCAAACAAATCATCAATCCTTGGGAGAGCATATTTGTTCTTTATCGTCACCTTGTTCAACTGTCTATAATCGATGCACATTCGTAGGGAACCATCTTTATTTCTCACGAATAGGACTGGTGCTCCCCACGGTGATGAACTGGGTCTAATAAACCCTTTCTCAAGCAAATCTTTCAACTGTGCCTTTAGCTCTTTCAACTCTGCCGGAGCCATTCGGTAAGGAGGAATAGAAATAGGCTTGGTGTCTGGCAACACATCGATAGCGAAATCAATCTCCCTTTCCGGAGGAAGACCTGGAAGTTCATCTGGAAATACATCCGAGAATTCATTCACTACCGGAACAGATTGGAAAGTTGGCGACTTTGCGTCGGTGTCATGAACTCGGACTAAGTGATAAATATATCCCTTAGCTATCATCTTTCTTGCCTTAAGGTAGGAAATAAACCTACCTCTTAGAGATGCTGTATTACCCTTCCATTCAAGCACGAGCTCTCCCGGAAATTGGAATCGAACTATTTTCATCCGGCAATCAACATTAGCATAACATGAGGCCAACCAATCCATACCCATAATCACATCAAAATCTAACATTTCCAGCTCAATTAAATCAGCTTTGGTCTGGCGATTACATATCACAAGTACACAATGTTTATACACCTGTCTAGCTATCACGGGATCACCAACCGGAGTAGATACCTCAAAAGGTTTAATTGGCTCAGGTTTCACCCCAATACAACCAGCAACATACGGGGTAATATAAGACAAGGTAGAACCCGGATCTATCAATGCATATATATCATGGGAAAATATGGATAATGTACCTGTAACCACATCCGGGGAGTACCCAAGATCCTGTCGTCCGGCTAAAGCTTACACACGGGGCTGAGTGGCACCTGAATTAGATGCCCCCTCTCTGCCTCTACCTCGACCTGCTGAAATCTGAGGAGTCTGTCCTACCGGACGCACTGAAGAGGAACCCGCTGCTGATCCTGTGGGCTGAACCCCACCTCTACCATACCTCGAGGGACAATCTCGCATCAAATGCCCAGTCTGTCCACAAACATAGCAAGCATCTGTGCCCTGGCGGCATGTCCCCGAGTGTAATTTCCTGCACTGGCTACATCGTGGAACTGGTGGTCTCCTCTGACTATAATCACCCCCAAACTGATAACCCGAAGCTCTCGAACTCTGACCCTGTCCTGAAGGAAAGGAGCGATCAAATCTCCTATCTACAAATCATAGAGGCGCACTAGTCACCGACTGGCCTGAATATCTGGAATAAGTCTGACTCGATCCCCCTCTATAATCGCTACCTGCCCTCATAGATCTGGCCCTCTTGCTTTGCCTTCTATCAATGTCACGATCACCCCTTTGCGGATGTTGTTGTCCTTCTAAATTCTGGGCATGTGCTTGTATTCGGGAAATATCCATCCCATCTTGCAACGAAGTCGTCAAACAATCCTTAAATAAATGTGGCCCTAAGCTACTCACAAACCTGTGCACTCTTTCTCCCATATCGGCCACCATAGTCGAGGCACATCTAGCCAATGAATTGAATTGTAGGCTATACTCCCGAGCACTCATATTTCCTTGTTTCAAATTTAAAAATCTATCCGCTTTAGCTCGGAGAACCTCGGGTGGCAAATAATGGCGGATGAAGGCATCTACAAATTCATGCCAAACGGGAGGAGGTGCATTTTCTTTTCTTGATGCTAGCCAATTATTGTACCACAATACGGCCACATCTCGGAGTCTATAAGATGCCAACTCCACAGATTCAGTTTCGGAGGCATGAATAATCTTCAACGTCCTCAACATTTCATCAATAAAACTTTGCGGGTCTTCATTCGGCTTTGACCCGAAAAACTCCAGAGGATTCAAACTCATAAAATCACGGGCTCTGGTACTAGCTGCCCTATCACTCAGACCCGCATTCTGCCGCTGTGTCTGGGCGGCAATTAACTGTGTCAATAGGTGAATAGCCTCGGTCACTTGTTGACCCGAAGCGACCGGTGGATGAACTGGAGCTGAAGCTCCTCCTTGTTCTTCTACATTGGGCGGGGTGGAGGAAGTATTAGATAGGTCCTCATTATTTGATTCGCCCTCTTCTACATTCATCGGAGGCTCTCTTTCCACCCGTCTTTTCATCGTAGTCTTGCCCTTCTGGGCAGCTGTAGCTTTTTCCTTTGGCAGCATTTCTGAAATAATAGTACACTATTAGGGAGGAGAAAATCTTCTAACACAGATCTATCGCACGATCTCTTAAGATGAAAGATGGTCATTTTTCCTAAATGCGCCATAGCCTCCTGTTTATTAGTGTGGCGCGCAACACACCATAAACAAGACTCTACTAGACACGGCTCGTAGACACTTCCTAGGACTGAACTGCCCTGATACCACTTTTGTCACGACCCGACTAGGAGCCATGACGGGTACCCGGGGCTAACTACCGAGCACCACTCATCCTATTACTTATCATACTAATTAAGTGTACATTCATTAATATAATACCCAGATCATAGGAAAATAGTTTTTTTCATTTGGAAACATAATTACTTTTATATGCATAAGCCCTTCGGCTAATAAAATAATAATATAGGTACAATAGTAACGTTGTGAGACCATACTACCCATACATGCGTATCTACGAGCCTCTACTAAAGTACTAGACATATGGACGGGACAAGACCCCGACGTTCCCAAAATACATACACACACACACACACACACACACACACACACACACACACACATAAATAGCACCTCCGAAACAATGGAGTGCTCTCAAGTCAGCTAACAGCTCCTGGGAGTCTGGATCAAGATCACCTCCCTGTCTACCTGCGGGCATGAACACAACGTCCAAAAAAAAAACGTCATTACGAATATTGCACTGAGTATGTAAGGCATGAATGAAATGAGCATAATAGAAGAATCATAAGCCGTAGGAGGAAGATATAACCTGCATGAGTTTTATAGGTGAGTACATTTCATACATATATCGTATATTTATATAGTCATAGTACAGGTATCATCATAGCACATATATCATTGCATCATCATCATCATCGTTAGCCCGCGTCCGGGTAACCATCATATGCCGCCGACTAGTGGTGATCATGCTCGGCCCTCTAGCACGGTGTAAACATAGCAACCCACCTTAGCGGTGACATGCCCGGCCATTTAGGCACGGTGTAAACTGTTATAGCCCGTATTTTGTACGTTCGTCTAATTCGAGATAATTGCGAGAAGTTAAGGGCAAGACCATTTTTCAAAATTATTTTAATGAACAAGTTGTTTATTAGTATGGAAATATTGAGAAAGGCTAAGGATAAAAAGGGAAATTCACAAAGTGGTTCATGGTAATATTGTGAAAGGCTAGGGGCAAAATGGGAATTTCACAAGAAGTCTTGAAAGTTCTTGAAAGGGGCCAAGTTGGCCGTGTGGCTCTAGTGTGGGTCCCATCCAAGGCTTAGTCAATAATTATAAATATGGACCAATGCTTATATAGCAAGATACAATCTTCTCTTTCAAATTCAAGATACAATCTTCTCTTTCAAATTCAAGAAACTTCAAGAGAAAGAAAAAAATAAGGGGGGTATTCGGCCATGGCTCCCAAAATTGAGCCGTGGAAAATTGATCAAGAAAAATTATTTTCTTCTAGCATTCCAACCAATTGGGACGTCCTCTTTAACATGGAGTGGTTGTTGGAGCAATAAAACCATTTATTTGTGCAAGTTCAAAACCCTAGCCAAGCCAAGAAGCTAAGTGAAAAAGGTATGTATTCAATCTTCTTTTACATGTGTTGTGGATGATTTATGTATGTTGTAGAGTGAAGAAATGAATGAAATTCATGAAAGTATGTGTGTGGAAGTTGTGCCGAATATAGAGGTGGTGTTGTGTAGATGTGATGAATTGATTTTACTTAGTATCTTGGTTGTTGTGTTGTGGATTCTATGATGTTAAATGAAGATTTAATGGTTTGAAATGAAGTGGAAATCGTTTGTGGATTATTGAAGAAGTTAATGTGATATTAGTATGATTCCTTATATTTGTATGAATGAATTTGTTAATGTGTGGGTTGTGGATATAACTCATGAATTTGGAAGCAAGAGATGTGTTTGGAAGATTGTAAGTTGGGTTGTTGTGATTGTATTGAATATAAGAAAAATGTCGTTAGATTACGTAAAAGAAGTTACTAACGTTAGAATGTATTTTGGATTAATTGATGAAGTTGTTAATGTGTAGATTGTTGGTATTGTTGTTGATAATTTGGCCGAGTTGAATTCTCGGATTGTTGTTGATAAATTGGCCGAGTTAGATTCTCGGGGATGGTGTATTTACAGGGGAAATGCTGCCGAAATTTCGGCAGATTATAAATGAATTCATTTGAAGGACTAAGACAAGTATATGTCGATGAGTATAATGATTATGTAAATTCTTTTGAATGTAGACAAGCAAGCTTGGATAAATAGGCGTAGCTAATAGGACGTGGAACAGGTATGTAAGGCTTATCCTTTCTTTCTTTTGGCATGATCTTTGTGAAATAAAAAGACAGAGTATATGTATGATTTCAAAGAACCTCCTATTCTTAGAGCCACTAGGATGGCTAATGTTCTTGACTTCCGAAGAACTATTTTGCTATGTCTTGATACGGGTGTGTGGTTCCAAAAGTTCTATTTGATTTGATCCAAAGCGATATTCGAAAAGTACTTGATATGATTATTGCTTTGATTTTCCAAAAATAGCTTCTGAAACGTTCATAGAAGGTTCTGTACTAAAACGTCCATAACTTTTTCATAATAACTCGGATTGACTTGAAACGTGTTTATGACTCTCAAGTGTCGATTTATGTACGTACCCATCGAGTTTTAAAAAAAAATATTGTTCCCCAAGACTCAGATAGACTTTTTACTCCTTAGGAAGGATGATAAAGGTCTGTGCAAAGATTGTAAGGTCATTCCGAGCGAATATCTTACAACCCGATATAAGCTCTTTGTGATGGATTTAGCGATCAAGATGACGAGGAAAAAGAGGGTCGTGGAGGACCGACCTAGGATCAGATGGGGGAGTTTGACCACGATTAGTGCCCTGGAGATGGGAGAGAAATTGAAGGATATGGGGGCCTGGGATAGTAGTGGGGATGCGACCAGTATGTGGGATAAGACGGCTAGTTGCATTAGGGTGGTAGCAAGGGAAGGGTTGGGGGTCTCGACAGGTAGTCGTGGTCAGCATCGAGGGGACTGGTGGTGGAATGGAGAAGTTCAAGAGATGGTGGAAGCAAAGAAGGTGGCGTATGCGAAGTTGATAGAAAGCAAGGATGAGGTAGAGAAGTGGACGAATACAGAACGTTATAAGATGGCGAGGAAGGAGGCGAAGTTGGCGGTTTCGACGGCAAAAACGGCAGCTTTTGAACGCATGTATGCTGAACTAGAAGAGAAAGGAGGGGACCAGAAATTGTTCAGGCTAGCCAAGGCGAGGGAGAGAAAGGCACATGATGTTGATCAAGTAAAGTCCATCAAGAACGAGCATGGCAAAGTATTGGTAGAGGATACTCTCATTAGACGGAGATGGCAGTCATACTTCTGCAAACTCTTGAATGAAGAAGGGGACAGAGACATTGTGTTGGGAGAATTAGAACATACAGGAAGGCGTCACGATTTTGGGTATTGCAAGAGTATTAAGGTTGACGAGGTTAAGGGTGTTGTTCGTAGGATGCGCAGGGGAAGAGTGACCGGACCTGACGAGATTCCTGGGGAATTCTGGAAGAGCGTGGGCCCGGCAGGTTTGGAGTGGCTGACTAGATTGTTTAACGTCATCTTTAAGACGGCATTGATGCCCGGAGAATGGAGGGCGAGTGTAATGATCCCTCTATACAAGAATAAGGGAGATATCAAGAGTTGCAACAACTATAGAGGTATCAAGCTGCTAATCCATACTATGAAAGTGTGGGAAAGGGTGGTGGAGATGAGGGTGAGGAGAGGTGTGTCTATTTCAGAGAACCAGTTCGGATTCATGCCGGGACGCTCAACTACAGAAGCCATCCATCTTGTGAGAAGGTTGGGGGAGCAGTATAGGGAGAGGAAGAATGACTTACACATGGTATTCATCGACCTAGAAAAGGCTTATGACAAAGTTCCAAGACAGATCCTATGGAAATGCTTGGAGGCTAAAAGTGTACCTGTGGCATACATTAGGGTGATCAAGGACATGTATGAGGGAGCCAAAACCAGGGTAAGGACAGTAGGAGGAGACTCAGAGCACTTTCCAGTTGTGATGGGGTTGCATCAAGGATCAGCTCTTAGTCAGTTTTTATTTTCCTTGGTGATGGATGAATTGACACGACAAATTCAAGGTGAGGTACCATGGTGTATGTTGTTCGCGGACGACATAGTCCTGATCGACGAGACTCGTAGCGGAGTTAACGCTAAGCTGGAGAGTTGGAGACATACTCTGGAGTCTAAAGGGTTTAAGCTGAGTAGGACCAAGACAGAGTACTTGGAGTGTAAGTTCAGTGAAGCACCTCAGGAGGATGGCTTGGAAGTGAGACTTGGTACCCAGGCCATCCAGAAAAAAAGTTGTTTCAAGTACCTTGGGTCTATTCTACAAAGCTGAGGGGAGATTGACGATGATGTCACACATCGTATTGGGGCAGGGTGGATGAAATGGAGGCTTGCTTCCGGAGTGCTATGTAACAAGAAGGTGCCACCAAAACTTAAGGGCAAGTTCTACAAAGTGGTGGTTAGACCGACTATGTTGTATGGGGCGGAGTGTTGGCCGGTTAAGATCTCTCACGTTCAAAAGATGAAAGTTGCCGAGATGCGAATGTTAAGATGGATGTGTGGCCACACCAGGAGTGACAGGATTAGGAATGAGCATATTCGGGATAAGGTGGGGGTGGCCTCGGTGGAAGATAAGATGCGAGAAGCGAGATTGAGATGGTTTGGGCATGTGAAGAGGAGAGACACAGATGCCCCAGTACGGAGGTGTGAGAGGTTGGCCATGCATGGTTTCAGACAAGGTAGGGGTAGACCGAAGAAGTATTGGGGAGAGGTAATTAGACACGACATGGCGCAACTACAGCTTACCGAGGACATGACCTTAGATATGAGGGTTTGGAGGACCCAAATTAGGGTAGAAGGCTAGTAGATAGTCTCGTTTTCCGTTCTTATTAGTAGTCGCATTATCGCAATATAATTTCTTCTTCTCAGATTTCTGCTATTATCTGTTATTTCCTGTGCTTTGATTATCCTGTGTTATCTGTGTCGCTTGCATTATTTCATTTCATATCGCTTTGATTCTCTTAACCTTATCTGACTTCTTTTTATGCGTTTATTGAGCCGAAGGTCTTTCGGAAACAGCCGTCCTACCTTGGTAGGAGTAAGGTCTGCGTACACTCTACCCTCCCAGACCCCACGATGTGGGATTTCAATGGGTTGTTTGTCACGACCCAACCCCGTGGGCCGTGACTAGTGCCCTAACTGGACACCCATACTTATTCACTTACTAAATCGACATATCAAAGACTTAGTCATATTTAACATACGTTATTTTGCACAAATATTGAGAACAGACGTTGTCTTAAGCAGTCACCTGTAACAGAAATATCATACAAAAGACGGCAGGCTGGCGAAATACACATCGCCCGAATATACATACATATACATACATATGGGCCGTTTCGGCCATAATAGAAAACGGGACCGCTTAAGGCACAAGTCACAGACATAACCGAACAAACACGACCCATGACCCACATATATGTCTACAGGCCTCTACAAACCACAACAGAAACATATGACGGGACAGGGCCCCGCCGTACCCCAAATAGTCATATATACAGAAACATGGACAACAAAAGGTATGTACCAAAAATATGGGCTCCGGATCAAAGGAGTACTCCAAAATAGCAGAATAGGGATCCTACACTGGCGGGTCGCCAGAATGAACGTCTGCACCTGCGGGCATGAAATGCAGCCCCCGAAGAAAGGGGGTCAGTACGAAATATGTACTAAGTATGTAAAGCATGAAATACAGTAATCCAAATCATAACTGAAGTGAGAAGTACGGAAAATGGATACAGAATTAGTATATCAAAACCTGTACTGAAAACATAGATAATGCAAATAAAAATCATGCATAAGGCTCAGGAACGTGGTCGCCACTCCGACGCTGGCGCCACAACACATCATACTCCAGAAGGTTTCAAATCTCCGTACAATCCCTAACAAATCGTATCAGCATAACATATCACAACATCAAAGAACATCGTATGCCATAACACATCATAACTCCATATATAAGCGGTATCCGGCCCTATGGCGAGGGTCTCGGAAACCGTAACACATCATACTGCCGAATATAACATAGTGCGCACGAAGACAAAACTGGCCCGGGATCCGGCGAACAATATCATAGTAGTATGCACGAGCGGAGTAGTGAGGAAACCATATGCATATAATTACATAAATAAATTTCAAAACTCGATGGAGAAATATATTTACCAACCTCTGAAAGCTCAAGAATAAGATTCGGGTCAATCGAAATTAGTATAAGAAAGTTACGAGCTTTTGAAGTACAGAACCTTCTGAACAACATTTCATAAGCCATACTCAGAAATTTAAGTAACAACCATATTCGGTAACTTTCAAATATCCTTATGGATCAAACCAAATAGAAACTTTAGTACCATATGTACGTATCAAAATATCTATCAAAGACTTAAGTCATATCGATTTTCTTTCGAACGACATTCGGAAATATACCGACTAGAATCTTCGAACATCATATATACATATCAAACCATATGGAATACTTATGGAAATCAAAGACATCGGCCATTCTAGTGGCGCTAAGAATAGAATTTTCTTTTGAATCATACATATACGTTATTTGTTCGTTCCATAAAGGTCATGCCAAAAGAAAGAAAGGTAGGCTCTACATACCTCAATCGCTTCCTAAGCTAATCTCAACTCAAGTATCGGGCTCCCCAAGATCTACAATAACATAATTAAATACCAACGTTAGCTACAAGTACTTAGGAATTCAATCCTAAGCTAGTACTTGTCTACAGAAATTTCGGCAGCATTTCCCCTATATATTCGCCTATCCGAATTTCCAATTGCTCTCCTATTGACACAGAAATACCAACAATAACATATGGACACAACCATATCTTCAATTCTTTTATTCCAACAAGAACAACACCATATCAAAACAGCCCCCAACTATAACATAACGATGCCGGAAATTCTAACGAACACTTACAATACACCAAGCAGCCCATATACACTTTTTATACCTTATTTCATGCAATCTTTTCAGCAAATTTAATGAAATACTACAGCAGCTACACCACAACTACATCATCTATCCATATGCAAGTAAACCACATTATTATCATTATAATCCCTACAACAACCCACAACAAATTTAACTCCAACTCTAACCATTAAATTCCTTCATTCGCATCACATAATCCATGATAACAACAACAATAATCATATGAACATAATCATACCCTCAATCCTTTCAATTCAACAAGGATAACAACATGTCCATAAAACAACACAACTTTAAATTTAACCATTTAATTCCTACATAATGCTACTAAAATCAATTCATCATTCTTACTCAAAACACCCCCCTTACACGGCTCAATTTATAATTCAACATCAACATACATAACCCTTTTGTATTCAACACACATCTACCAAGCTATACAAGTCTAAACTACCTCCAAAACATGTAGAAAAGAATTAAATCTTACCTTAGAGACAAGCTCTAATTTTCACCATGTAATGTCTTCAAGAAAGCCATGGCCGTGAGTTTCCATGGCTACCATGATCTCCATCTTTTTCCTCCTCTTGATCTTCAAATCTCTCCAATTAATTGTGTAGAAGGGGGCAAAAATAGGCTGGCCGTGAACAGTGCCGCCGTGAACAGTGCCCGTCAACAGTACCCATCGAGTTTTAAAAAAAATAATATTGTTCCCCAAGAAGGAGGAACACTTGGTAACCTTCCGTAGTTCGGTGGCTAAGACTCAGATAGACTTTTTACTCCTTAGGAAGGATGATAAAGGTCTGTGCAAAGATTGTAAGGTCATTACGAGCGAATATCTTACAACCCGACATAAGCTCTTGGTGATGGATTTAGCGATTAAGATGACGAGGAAGAAGAGGGTCGTGGAGGACCGACCTAGGATCAGATGGGGGAGTTTGACCACGATTAGTGCCCTGGAGATGGGAGAGAAATTGAAGGATATGGGGGCCTGGGATAGTAGTGGGGATGCGACCAGTATGTGGGATAAGACGGCTAGTTGCATTAGGGTGGTAGCAAGGGAAGGGTTGGGGGTCTCGACAGGTAGTTGTGGACAGCATCGAGGGGACTGGTGGTGGAATGGAGAAGTTCAAAGGAAGGTGGAAGCAAAGAAGGTGGCGTATGTGAAGTTGATAGAAAGCAAGGATGAGGTGGAGAAGTGGACAAATACAGAACTTTATAAGATGGCGAGGAAGGAGGCGAAATTGGCGGTTTCGACGGCAAAAACGGCAGCTTTTGAACGCATGTATGCTGAACTAGAAGAGAAAGGAGGGGACCAGAAATTGTTCAGGCTAGCCAAGGCGAGGGAGAGAAAGGCACGTGATGTGGATCAAGTAAAGTGCATCAAGGACGAGCATGGCAAAGTATTGGGAGAGGAGACTCTCATTAGACGGATATGGCAGTCATACTTCTGCAAACTCTTGAATGAAGAAGGGGACAGAGACATTGTGTTGGGAGAATTAGAACATACAGGAAGGCGTCACGATTTTGGGTATTGCAGGAGTATTAAGGTTGACGAGGTTAAGGGTGTTGTTCGTAGGATGCGCAGGGGAAGAGTGACCGGACCTGACGAGATTCCTAGGGAATTCTGGAAGAGCGTGGGCCCGGCAGGTCTGGAGTGGCTTACTAGGTTGTTTAATGTCATCTTTAAGACGACATTGATGCCCGAAGAATGGAGGGCGAGTGTAATGATCCCTCTATACAAGAATAAGGGAGATATCCAGAGTTGCAACAACTATAGAGGTATCAAGCTGCTAAGCCATACTATGAAAGTGTGGGAAAGGGTGGTGGAGATGAGGGTGAGGAGAGGTGTGTCTATTTCAGAGAACCAGTTCGGATTCATGCCGGGACGCTCAACTACAGAAGCCATCCATCTTGTGAGAAGGTTGGTGGAGCAGTATAGGGAGAGGAAGAAGGACTTACACATGGTATTCATCGACCTAGAAAAGGCTTATGACAAAGTTCCAAGACAAATCCTATGGAAATGCTTGGAGGCTAAAAGTGTACCTGTGGCATACATTAGGGTTATCAAGGACATGTATGAGGGATCAAAAACCAGGGTAAGGACAGTAGGAGGAGACTCAGAGCACTTTCCAGTTGTGATGGGGTTACATCAAGGATCAGCTCTTAGTCCATTTTTATTTGCCTTGGTGATGGATGAATTGACACGACAAATTCAAGGTGAGGTGTCATGGTGTATGTTGTTCGCGGACGACATAGTCCTGATCGACGAGACTCGTAGCGGAGTTAACGCTAAGCTGGAGAGTTGGAGATATACTCTGGAGTCTAAAGGGTTTAAGCTGAGTAGGACCAAGACAGAGTACTTGGAGCGTAAGTTCAGTGAAGCACCTCAGGAGGATGGCTTGGAAGTGAGACTTGGTACCCAGGCCATCCAGAAGAAAAGTTGTTTCAAGTACCTTGGGTCTATTCTGCAAAGCTGCGGGGAGATTGACGATGATGTCACACATCGTATTGGGGCAGGGTGGATGAAATGGCGGCTTTCTTCCGGAGTGCTATGTGACAAGAAGGTGCCACCAAAACTTAAGGGCAAGTTCTACAAAGTGGTGGTTAGACCGACTATGTTGTATGGGGCGGAGTGTTGGCCGGTTAAGATCTCTCACGTTCAAAAGATGAAAGTTGCCGAGATGAGAATGTTAAGATGGATGTGTGGCCACACCAGGAGTGACAGGATTAGGAATGAGCATATTCGGGATAAGGTGGGGGTGGCCTCGGTGGAAGATAAGATGCGAGAAGCGAGATTGAGATGGTTTGGGCATGTGAAGAGGAGAGACACAGATGCCCCAGTACGGAGGTGTGAGAGGTTGGCCATGGATGGTTTCAGACAAGGTAAGGGTAGACCGAAGAAGTATTGGGGAGAGGTAATTAGACACGACATGGCGCAACTACAGCTTACCGAGGACATGACCTTAGATAGGAGGGTTTGGAGGACCCAAATTAGGGTAGAAGGCTAGTAGATAGTCTCGTTTTCCGTTCTTATTAGTAGTCGCATTATCGCAATATAATTTCTTCTTCTCAGATTTCTGCTATTATCTGTTATTTCCTGTGCTTTGATTATCTTGTGTTATCTGTGTCGCTTGCATTATTTCATTTCATATCGCTTTGATTCTCTTAACCTTATCTGCCTTCTTTTTATGCGTTTATTGAGCCGATGGTCTTTCAGAAACAGCCGTTCTACCTTGGTAGGAGTAAGGTCTGCGTACACTCTACCCTCCCCAGACCCCACGATGTGGGATTTAACTGGGTGGTTTGTCACGACCCAACCCCGTGGGCCGTGACTAGTGCCCTAACTGGACACCCATACTTATTCACTTACTAAATCGACATATCAAAGACTTAGTCATATTTAACATACGTTATTTTGCACAAATATTGAGAACAGACGTCGTCTTAAGTGTTCACCTGTAACAGAAATATCACACAAAATCCGGCAGGCTGGCGGAATACACATCGCCCTAATATACATACATATACATACATATGGGCCGTTTCGGCCATAATAGCAAACGGGACCGCTTAAGGCACAAGTCACAGACATAACCGAACAAACACGACCCATGACCCACATATATGTCTACAGGCCTCTACAAACCACAACAGAAACATATGACGGGATAGGGCCCCGCCGTACCCCCAAATAGTCATATATACAGAAACATGGACAACAAAAGCTATGTACCAAAAATATGGGCTCTGGATCAAGGGAGTACTCCAAAATAGCAGAATAGGGATCCTACACTGGCGGGTCGCCAGAACGAACGTCTGCACCTGCGGGCATGAAATGCAGCCCCCGAAGAAAGGGGGTCAGTACGAAATATGTACTAAGTATGTAAAGCATGAAATACAGTAATCCAAATCATAACTGAAGTGAGAAGTACGGAAAATGGATACAGAATTAGTATATCAAAACCTGTGCTGAAAACATAGATAATGCAAATAAAAATCATGCATAGGGCTCAGGAACGTGGTCGCCACTCCGACGCTGGCGCCACAACACATCATACTCCAGAAGGTTTCAAATCTCCGTACAATCCCGAACAAATCGTATCATCATAACATATCACAACATCATAGAACATCGTATGCCATAACACATCATAACTCCATATATAAGCGGTATCCGTCCCTATGGCGAGGGTCTCGGAAACCGTAACACATCATACTGCCGAATATAACATAGTGCGCACAAAGACAAAACCGGCCCGGGATCCGGCGAACGATATCATAGTAGTATGCACGAGCGGAGTAGTGAGGAAACCATATGCATATAATTACATAAATAAATTTCAAAACTCGATGGAGAAATATATTTACCGACCTCTGAAAGCTCAAGAATAAGATTCGGGTCAATCAGAATTAGTATAAGAAAGTTACGAGCTTTTGAAGTACAGAACCTTCTGAACAACATTTCATAAGCCATACTCGGAAATTTAAGTAACAACCATATTCGGTAACTTTCAAATATCCTTATGCATCAAACCAAATAGAAACTTTAGTACCATATGTACGTATCAAAATATCTATCAAAGACTTAAGTCATATCGATTTTCTTTCGAACGACATTCGGAAATATACCGACTAGAATCTTCGAACATCATATATACATATCAAACCATATGGAATACTTATGGAAATCAAAGACATCGGCCATCCTAGTGGCGCTAAGAATGGAATTTTCTTTCGAATCATACATATACGTTATTTGTTCGTTCCATAAAGGTCATGCCAAAAGAAAGAAAGGTAGGCTCTACATACCTCGATCGCTTCCTAAGCTAATCTCAACTCAAGTATCGGGCTCCCCAAGATCTACAATAACATAATTAAATACCAACGTTAGCTACAAGTACTTAGGAATTCAATCCTAAGCTAGTACTTGTCTACAGAAATTTCGGCAGCATTTCCCCTATATATTCGCCTATCCGAATTTCCAATTGCTCTCCTGTTGACACAGAAATACCAACAATAACATATGGACACAACCATATCTTCAATTCTTTTATTCCAACAAGAACAACAACATATCAAAACAGCCCCCAACTATAACATAACGATGCCCGAAATTCTAACGAACACTTACAATACACCAAGCAGCACATATACACTTCTTATACCTTATTTCATGCAATCTTTTCAGCAAATTTAATGAAATACTACAACAGCTACACCACAACTACATCATCTATCCATATCCAAGTAAACCACATTATTATCATTATAATCCCTACAACAACCCACAACAAATTTAACTCCAACTCTAACCATTAAATTCCTTCATTCTCATCACATAATCCATGATAACAACAACAATAATCATATGAACATAATCATACCCTCAATCCTTTCAATTCAGCAAGGATAACAACATGTCCATAAAACAACACAACTTTAAATTTAACCATTTAATGCCTAGATAATGCTACTAAAATCAATTTATCATTCTTACTCAAAACACCCCCCTTACACGGCTCAATTTATAATTCAACATCAACATACATAACCCTTTTGTATTCGACACATATCTACCAAGATATACAAGTCTAAACTACCTCCAAAACATGTAGAAAAGAATTAAATCTTACCTTAGAGACAAGCTCTAATTTTCACCATGTAATGTCTTCAAGAAAGCCATGGCCGTGAGTTGCCATGGCTACCATGATCTCCATCTTTTTCCTTCTCTTGATCTTCAAATCTCTCCAATTAATTGTGTAGAAGGGGGCAAAAACGGGCTGGCCGTGAACAGTGCCTCCGTGAGCAGTGCGCCGCTGTGAGTGGCGCCGCCGTGAACAGTGCCCGTGACCTTTCTCTCTCTTTAAGTTGAGAGATTCTCTCACTAAAATACACTTTGTTAAATCTGAAAAATAAGATATATGACTCATATTTCATGAATTTATATGCCTCCCATTGGATTGACATGTGTCCCATTATCATCCATGTACCAAATCAAATTTAGCCACATGTTGTGGGGCCTACTTAGTGGTCTAATTAACTTAATTAATCTCCATTAGTCACTAATCCCCACTTAATAATCCAATCATGGTAAATTATTCCCAAATCTCCACTAATATTTCCACTAATTGTAATTAATTAGCAAAACCGTGCAATTATTAAAATAGGAATTAAAAGTCCTTGTCTCCTATCCAAAAATAATCTTGTCCTTGGATTTATATTGATTAACTTACGAATAATCCATCGTATAAAAATACAGGGTATAACATTGTTTTTGTTGTTGTTGTGCATATGTATATGAAGCGACGCCTTATGAGATTTATGATCTTATTCTATGTTCTCTTAACGCCGTTATTCGTTGCTAGTCCTACCTTATAATAATTGTTCCTTCAAGGTGAGACAAAGCCATGATGATTATTCCAAAATATATTCGGAGGTTACCGACCTTACGTCACTCCGATAGAGACATAACGTTCTTTGGGCTCTCCTGCATGCTGCTTACATGATATATGTATATGATACATGAACATGATATATGTATATGTATTTGGGGTAAGGGGAAAGGTGAGGCGTTATAGACGCATAGCCACCTGATCAGTTGGTATAATATGATATCGTCCCGGACGCGGGATGCCCGGACGCGGGATATATGGATAAATGGATCGGGATGCACGTTCCGCAGCAATATAATATATAAATGGATCGGGCTGCACGTTCCGCAGCAATATAATATATATATATATATATATATATATATATATATATATATATATATATATATATATATATATATATATATATATATATATATATATGGATTGGGCTGCACGTTCCGCATCACTAAGCATGCATGGTACCCGCCAAAAAGGCACTTATGTGTACAGGTTGCTTTTTTATCTCACGATATGCTCTACATTTCCTTCGTGTATTTATTCATGCTATGTATCCCTCGTATGTTATTATTCATGCCTTACATACCTGGTACATTGCTCGTACTGACGTCCCTTCTTGTGGACGTTGCGTTTCATGCCACGCAGGTACACCCAGGTGAGTAAAGGACATTGCTAGAAGATGCTTCAGCTGGATTGGCGAGCTCCACTTTCTTTCGGAATGTTTTTGAGTCAGAGTACATATGTTATGATTTCTGATTAATGTTAGAGACTTTGCAGACAGAGTCGTGGGTATAGAATGTCGGTATTGTAAGCGGCTCCACCAGCCGATATGTTATTAAGTTTCATGTTACAAGTTTCATGTGATGATAGATTTTATTTGAATTGAGTACGATGAAAAGAAAGATTCTGAAAGCTTTACTATGTATTTCATTCTTATTTGATTTAAGAGTCCAAAGGGATTATGTATGTAATAAGAGTCAGCGGGTTCGCTCGGCTCCGAATATGGGGTCGGGTGCCCATCACACCCTAGCAAGATCAGGGTGTGACAAAGTGGTATCAGAGCAGGTTGTCCTAGTGGTTGTCTGCAATGTCGTGTCCAGTAGAGTCCTGTTTTTGGGTGTGAAGCCGGCCACATTTATAAACAGGAGACTGCAGGGCATCTAGGGATTGTTGACCTTCCTTCTGTCTTAGATCGTGCGATAGAGCCAAGTCGTAGGAGATGAGATTCCTTATATAAGCCTTACATACGACGGAAGAAGGTAAGTGATGATATGGAAAGTTATAGAAGTAAGTCTTGATATATTTGTGCTGTTACCTGGAATGGGAAGCTCTGGGAGGCTGGAATATGTCATATGACTGTATGCCCTGTGAGGCATTGTTGGTATTTGCTGCGTGCAGATTCCGAATAGTAAGAATTGTAAAGAAGATTCTGCCAGAAATCTTTCAAAATCAGGTCATTTAGTAAGAAACGCCTAACAGGAGGAAGCGTGGGAAAAAAAATTGTGAATGGACAATAACTGGGATCAGTTGTTTCAGAAAGGTTATGGATTTGGGCATGGCGTGAAAAATAACAGTGAGAAAGACGATTAGCAGTCCAGAGGATTAAAATGGATAACATTCGAGGTTTAGTAGGAGCAAGGTCTGTTGGAGGACTTAGAGAGAGTCGACAATCAGTTTTGCTATAGATTATTATACAAGAATGGTGAGTGGGAATCCGAACAGACTGATACCCGAGTACTTACAAGTAACGGTGACGAGGGTATATTTGTTACCATCGGGAATCTGGGAATCTAAGATGAAAGGTAGTTGTACACAAAGGTGAAAGGTGAATATTGAGGATTAAAAAGGGTAAAATAGTAATTGTAAAGGAGAGAGACGTGTTACGAAAATGTCTCGGAATCTGTAGGACTTCGACTTGTTCCAGATCATGTAATAAAGGTCATGCGAGGAAGTGGACGCGATTATATCAGCATTAAGGCACCGGATTCCATCGAAGTTTCGAGGTTAAGCATGCTGAGATGGGAGAAATCCTAGGATGGGTGACCCCCTGGGAAGTGTGCAAGAAATTCTATAGATTTAGACATAAGAGACAAATGAGAAGTTAGAGTAGCCTAAGGGAAATTAGAGTATACGGGATGGTTGGAGACCATAAGAGGTCGCGTAGGACGAGGCAGACTAGACTGGTGAAGAGATAGAAAGTGCATCCCAGCTCTAGAATTAGGATAGGCTTGAATAGCGTTTGAAAGTATTTTGTGGGCAAGTTGGTAGTAAATATATATATATATATATATGAATGTGTATGATATCCCATACGTGATTGTATCGGCAGGCATGTGATGTGTACCCCAGCAACCGGCACTACGGTATAGAAGGCATCAATTGGGTAAGGGTACCGAAGCTCAATAGACAACAAAAATAAATGGTACAAGTGTTACAAGGTAAGTTGATGTTACTTTCACTACATGTTAAGACTAAAAAGTTCTAATACAACGATATTTGGAAAAGAAAGAGAGTGAGTAAATAGAAGGCAAGGAGATCAAATGTCAGAAAGAGGTGAAAGGTAAGAAACCTCGGTGAGGGAAGCCCCGAGAGAAACTACCGGCAAGGCTCGAGACTACTTGGCCAAAAATTTAAAGGTAGGTACGTGAAAAGGATAAAGTGTGGTAATATGGAACAAAGGAGGAATGTGTGAGGTTCGAGAACCAATCTCAATAAGTGGGGCTAAAAGAATAGTGACCACGACAAGAAACGTGAAGTAAGAGAAAGGATGCTTAGGCCTTGTGACGATGCTAAGGTAAGAGGTATATAAAGGGATAAATGTATGGTAAAATTTACACGGTTGCCTCGGACATGGAGGAGTTTTCCAAAAGGATAATTTAAGAATAGAACGGAATTGTGCGTTTAATGTAACGAAATAGTAACAGAGAAGAGGTGACCTGGGAAAGACAAGGGTAATGAGTTGGCGCAGTGGATTAGAAAACCTGTGACATGGAATGAGGACTCATGTAAAGACCTAGAAGTTCGATTATAAGGAATGGGCATGAAGAAGAGGACAACTATAAGAGGGACCCTCCCGAAGTATTATAACACCCCATGAGGTCAGTTGAACATTCGAGGATGAATGTTCTAAAGGGGGGGAGGATGTTATAGCCCGTATTTTGTACGTTCGGATAATTCGAGATAATTGCGAGAAGTTAAGGGCAAGACCATTTTCCAAAATTATTTTAATGAACAAGTTGTTTATTAGAATGGAAATATTGAGAAACACTAAGGGTAAAAAGGGAAATTCACAAAGTGGTTCATGGTAGTATTGTGAATGGCTAGGGGCAAAATGGGAATTTCACAAAAAGTCTTGAAAGTTCTTGAAAGGGGCCAAGTTGGCCGTGTGGCTCTAGTGTGGGCCCCACCCAAGGCTTAGTCAATAATTATAAATATGGACCAATGTTTGTATAGCAAGATACAATCTTCTCTTTCAAATTCAAGAAACTTCAAGAGAAAGAAAAAAATAAGGGGGGTATTCCGCCATGGCTCCCAAAATTGAGCCGTGGAAATTGATCAAGAAAAATTATTTTCTTCTAGCATTCCAACCAATTGGAACGTCCTCTTTAACATGGAGTGGTTGTTGGAGCAATAAAATCATTTATTTGTGCAAGTTCACAACCCTAGCCAAGCCAAGAAGTTAAGTGAAAAAGGTATGTATTCAATCTTCTTTTACATGTATTGTGGATGATTTATGTATGTTGTAGAGTGAAGAAATGAATGAAATTCATGAAAGTATGTGTGTGGAAGTTGTGGCCGAATATAGAGGTGGTGTTTTGTAGATGTGATGAATTGATTTTACTTAGTATCTTGGTTGTTGTGTTGTGGATTCTATGATGTTAAATGAAGATTTAATGGTTTGAAATGAAGTGGAAATCGTTTGTGGGTTATTGAAGAAGTTAATGTGATATTAGTATGATTCCTTATATTTGTATGAATGAATTTGTTAATGTGTGGGTTGTGGATATAACTCATGAATTTGGAAGCAAGAGATGTGTTTGGAAGATTGTAAGTTGGGTTGTTGTGATTGTATTGAATATAAGAAAAATGTCGTTAGATTATGTAAAAGAAGTTACTAACGTTAGAATGTATTTTGGATTAATTGATGAAGTTGTTAGTGTGTAGATTGTTGGTATTGTTGTTGATAATTTGGCTGAGTTGAATTCTCGAATTGTTGTTGATAAATTGGCCGAGTTAGATTCTCGGGGATGGTGTATTGACAGGGAAAATGCTGCCGAAATTTCGGCAGATTATAAATGAATTCATTTGAAGGACTAAGACAAGTATATGTCGATGAGTCTAATGATTATGTAAATTCTTTTGAATGTAGACAAGCAAGCTTGGATAAATAGGCGTAGCTAATAGGACGTGGAACAGGTATGTAAGGCTTACCCTTTCTTTCTTTTGGCATGATCTTTGTGAAACAAACAGACAAAGTATATGTATGATTTCAAAGAACCTCCTATTCTTAGAGCCACTAGGATGGCTAATGTTCTTGACTTCCGAAGAACTATTTTGCTATGTCTTGATACGGGTGTGTGGTTCCAAAAGTTCTATGTTGATTTGATCCAAAGCGATATTCGAAAAGTACTTGATATGATTATTGCTTTGATTTTCCAAAAATAGCTTCTGAAACGTTCATAGAAGATTCTGTACTAAAACGTCCATAACTTTTTCATAATAACTCGGATTGACTTGAAACGTGTTTATGACTCTCAAGTGTCGATTTATGTACGTACCCATCGAGTTTTAAAAAAAATAATATTGTTCCCCAAGAAGGAGGAACACTTGGTAACCTTCCGTAGTTCGGTGGCTAAGACTCAGATAGATTTTTTACTCCTTAGGAAGGATGATAAAGGTCTGTGCAAAGATTGTAAGGTCATTCCGAGCGAATATCTTACAACCCGACATAGGCTCTTGGTGATGGATTTAGCGATCAAGATGACGAGGAAGAAGAGGGTCATGCCGGACCGACCTAGGATCAGATGGGGGAGTTTGACCACGATTAGTGCCCTGGAGATGGAAGAGAAATTGAAGGATATGGGGGCCTGGGATAGTAGTGGGGATGCGACCAGTATGTGGGATAACACGGCTAGTTGCATTAGGGTGGTAGCAAGGGAAGGGTTGGGGGTCTCGACAGGTAGTCGTGGTCAGCATCGAGGGGATTGGTGGTGGAATGGAGAAGTTCAAGGGAAGGTGGAAGCAAAGAAGGTGGCGTATGCGAAGTAGATAGAAAGCAAGGATGAGGTGGAGAAGTGGACGAATACAGAACTTTATAAGATGGCGAGGAAGGAGGCGAAGTTGGCAGTTTCGACGGCAAAAACGGCAGCTTTTGAACGCATGTATGCTGAACTAGAAGAGAAAGGAGGGGACCAGAAATTGTTCAGGCTAGCCAAGGCGAGGGAGAGAAAGGCACGTGATGTGGATCGAGTAAAGTGCATCAAGGACGAGCATGGCAAAGTATTGGTAGAGGAGACTCTCATTAGACGGAGATGGCAGTCATACTTCTGCAAACTCTTGAATGAAGAAGGGGACAGAGACATTGTGTTGGGAGAATTAGAACATACAGGAAGGCGTCACGATTTTGGGTATTGCAGGAGTATTAAGGTTGACGAGGTAAAGGGTGTTGTTCGTAGGATGCGCAGGGGAAGAGTGACCGGACCTGACGAGATTCCTGGGGAATTCTGGAAGAGCGTGGGTCCGGCAGGTTTGGAGTGGCTGACTAGATTGTTTAATGTCATCTTTAAGACTGCATTGATGCCCGGAGAATGGAGGGTGAGTGTAATGATCCCTCTATACAAGAATAAGGGAGATATCAAGAGTTGCAACAACTATAGAGGTATCAAGCTGCTAAGCCATACTATGAAAGTGTGGGAAAGGGTGGTGGAGATAAGGGTGAGGAGAGGTGTGTCTATTTCAGAGAACCAGTTCGGATTCATGCCGGGACGCTCAACTACAGAAGCCATCCATCTTATGAGAAGGTTGGTGGAGCAGTATAGGGAGAGGAAGAAGGACTTGCACATGGTATTCATCGACCTAGAAATGGCTTATCACAAAGTTCCAAGACAGATCCTATGGAAATGCTTGGAGGCTAAAAGTGTACCTGTGGCATACATTAGGGTGATCAAGGACATGTATGAGGGAGCCAAAACCAGGGTAAGGACAGTAGGAGGAGACTCAGAGCACTTTCCAGTTGTGATGGGGTTGCATCAAGGATCAGCTCTTAGTCCGTTTTTATTTGCCATGGTGATGGATGAATTGACACGACAAATTCAAGGTGAGGTGCCATGGTGTATGTTGTTCGCGGACGACATAGTCCTGATCGACGAGACTCGTAGCGGAGTTAACGCTAAGCTGGAGAGTTGGAGATATACTCTGGAGTCTAAAGGGTTTAAGCTGAGTAGGACCAAGACAGAGTACTTGGAGCGTAAGTTCAGTGAAGCACCTCAGGAGGATGGCTTGGAAGTGAGACTTGGTACCCAGGCCATCCAGAAGAAAAGTTGTTTCAAGTACCTTGGGTCTATTCTGCAAAGCTGCGGGGAGATTGACGATGATGTCACACATCGTATTGGGGCAGGGTGGATGAAATGGCGGCTTTCTTCCGGAGTGCTATGTGACAAGAAGGTGCCACCAAAACTTAAGGGCAAGTTCTACAAAGTGGTGGTTAGACCGACTATGTTGTATGGGGCGGAGTGTTGGCCGGTTAAGATCTCTCACGTTCAAAAGATGAAAGTTGCCGAGATGAGAATGTTAAGATGGATGTGTGGCCACACCAGGAGTGACAGTATTAGGAATGAGCATATTCAGGATAAGGTGGGGGTGGCCTCGGTGGAAGATAAGATGCGAGAAGCGAGATTGAGATGGTTTGGGCATGTGAAGAGGAGAGACACAGATGCCCCAGTGCGGAAGTGTGAGAGGTTTGCCATGGATGGTTTCACACGAGGTAGGGGTAGACCGAAGAAGTATTGGGGAGAGGTAATTAGACACGACATGGCGCAACTACAGCTTACCGAGGACATGACCTTAGATAGGAGGGTTTGGAGGACCCAAATTAGGGTAGAAGGCTAGTAGATAGTCTCGTTTTCCGTTCTTATTAGTAGTCGCATTATCGCAATATAATTTCTTCTTCTCAGATTTCTGCTATTATTTGTTATTTCCTGTGCTTTGATTATCCTGTGTTATCTGTGTCGCTTGCATTATTTCATTTCATATCGCTTTGATTCTCTTAACCTTATCTGACTTATTTTTATGCTTTTATTGAGCCGAGGGTCTTTCGGAAATAGCCGTCCTACCTTGGTAGGAGTAAGGTCTGCGTACACTCTACCCTCCCCAGACCCCACGATATGGGATTTCACTGGGTTGTTGTTGTTGTTGTTGTTGTTGTTGTGCATATGTATATGAAGCGACGCCTTATGAGATTTATGATCTTATTCTAGGTTCTCTTAACGCCGTTATTCGTTGCTAGTCCTACCTTATAATAATTGTTCCTTCAAGGTGAGACAAAGCCATGATGATTATTCCAAAATATATTCGGAGGTTACCGACCTTACGTCACTCCGATAGAGACATAACATTCTTTGGGCTCTCCTGTATGCTGCTTACATGATATATGTTTATGATATATGTATATGATACATGAACATGATATATGTATATGTATATGGGGTAAGGGGAAAGGTGAGGCGCTATAGACGCATAGCCACCTGATCAGTTGGTATAATATGATATCGTCCCGGACGCGGGATATATGGATAAATGGATCGGGCTGCACGTTCCGCAGCAATATAATATATAAATGGATCGGGCTGCACGTTCCGCAACAATATAATATATAAATGGATCGGGCTGCACGTTCCGCAACAATATAATATATAAATGGATCGGGCTGCACGTTCCGTAGCAATATAATATATATATATATATATATATATATATATATATATATATGGATCGGGCTGCACGTTCCGCAGCACTAAGCATGCATGGTACCCGCCAAAAAGGCACTCATGTGTACAGGTTGCTCTTTTATCTCACGATATGCTCTACATTTCCTTCGTGTCTTTATTCATGCTATGTATCCCTCGTATGTTATTATTCATGCTTTACATACTCGGTACATTACTCGTACTGACGTCCCTTCTTGTGGACGCTGCGTTTCATGCCACGCAGGTACACCCAGGTGAGTAAAGGACATTGCTAGAAGATGCTTCAGCTGGATTGGCGAGCTCCACTTTCTTTCGGAATGTTTCCGAGTCAGAGTACATATGTTATGATTTCTTATTAATGTTAGAGACTTTGCAGACAGAGTCGTGGGTATAGAATGTCGGTATTGTAAGCGGCTCCACCAGCCGATATGTTATTAAGTTTCATGTTACAAGTTTCATGTGATGATAGATTTTATTTGAATTGAGTACGATGAAAAGAAAGATTCTAAAAGCTTTACTATGTATTTCATTCTTATTTGATTTAAGAGTCCAAAGGGATTATGTATGTAATAAGAGTCAGCGGGTTCGCTCGGCTCCGAATATGGGGTCGGGTGCCCATCACACCCTAGCAAGATCGGGGTGTGACATAAACATAGCAGCCCGCCTTAGCGGTGACATGCCCGGCCATTTGAGCGCGGTGGAATCGTATCGTCACATAATCATTCATAAACTTAACATTATTGCATATCTCATAGACATATCATAACTTAGCATCACTATACATTTATCATCAAAATATACAATAGGACTTGGAGGCAACTATGGCTATGTCGGGGTGACATAAGGTTGTGAACCCCAGATTATATTATGGAATAATCATCAACACCATACCTCACCTTGGAGGAACTAACATTTTAAGGTGAGTGTACATAAGGAAAAGCATCAATGGGGCCATACTTAGAATCTTTAGCTTCATGGACATCTTACTTTACTCTAGGATTCTTTATACTTAACTTATCATCACCATCATCTTGCTCGTCATATCTCTTTTCTTTATCTCATACATATTTATATAGCTCATTACAGTCATGGACGCATAGTTCCTCTATTTAGGAAGGTTATGGAAAATTTAGAAGATTCATACCATAGGATTCATGCCTTAGAAAGAAGGGACGAGCCTTACATACCTCTTTTGTTTAATAGTTTTATCGCTTGATCGTTCTCCTTCAATGCTCGCATTTCTACCTTCAAAAGGATTTGCATTAACGTTAGTTAATCGCTTACAAGAACGTGTTACTATTTCTAGGGAAAATTGGGCAGCATTTCCTTTGTTTCTACTACTTTCCCCATATTCTATATCAACTCCCAAACATTGAAACAATATTCACAATATCACAAGCAACAATCATCATCCATCTATATTATCCACATTTCACAATTTCACTTCAATTTCTCCATAATCATGGTCATAGTCAATTATTCCATTTTCTCGCATATAATACTTATTCCATGTTCTCAATGTCATTTATAGCGAACTTATAATCACAACTTACCAATATTCATAGTTCACCCCAAACTACTACTCAACAATAACACTATTCACACATTCATGACCCATTTCCTATATCTTTCTACAATCCAAGTGTTTCAACTTTTCAATACCTTAAATAATATGTAAATACCATAAAACTTACCTTTGATGGTGTAGGAATGGACTTTGGATGTAAATACTTCACATGGAGAAAACCCCACTTCAACACCAAAGAGATTCTTGGTTCCAACAAACCCTAGGGAGTACTTTTGCACTAGATTCTACTAATTCTTGGTGTTTACTCCCGGATTTCCCTTGGATATATGTTGAAATGGTATGGAGAAGGTTCTAGAGGTTTGGAGAATTAGTGAAATGAAAAATGAGGACTTGGGGTCTCCTTTTAAAAAAAATCAAAAACTGCCTGACGAGGATTATACGGTAAGAACGACGAAGCTTTGATCAGATCGACGAAGCGTCGATCTGACCGTCAAAGTCGTGAAATTTCCAGTGAGAAACCTTTCGTTTCCTTTCATTCTACGGTGAGAAGGACGGTCCGTCGAACTAATCGACGGAGCGTCGATCTGCTCCGTCGAATGGTCTTTGTGCTAAATAAATTCTACAGCACAATCAACGAGGCGTCGACCCATCCGAGGGTACAAAGAACGACCGTCGAACCCCCCTTTCGCAGAACTGTAGTGAAGTTTCATTTGATGAACTTTTTGTCACGACCCAGCCCCGTGGGCCGCGACTGGTGCCCTACTTGGTCACCCGAACGGACAAACATACCAAATCGTCATATTATAGCTTAGTTCAGATTTCAAATTTCATCATTTTAAACAGTTCTGAAAATAATTATTATCTTAAGCGGTCACGCGTACCAAAAGCATCATATCGGAACAAAAAGGGGCGGCGGAATACACATCGCTGATTATATGTACATATGCGAACACCTGGGCCATTTTGGCCGCCATAATAAACAGGACCGCATTAAGACGCAAATCAGAAACAAAACGCACACACATAGGACCCACGACCCACATATATGACTACAGGCCTCTACAAACCAAAACGGAAACAAATGGCTGGACAGGGCCCCGCCGTACCCCAAATAACCAAATATACATAAATATATACATGACAGAGATATGTACCAAAATATGGGCTCCGAATCAAAAGGAGCACTTTGCGGTAGCAGAAAGTGTGGCCTACAGTGGCGGATCACCAACGTCTGTACCTGCGGGCATGAAACGCAGCCCCCGAGGAAAGGGGGTCAGTACGAAAGATGTACTGAGTATGTAAAGCATAGAGTACAGAAATTCAAACCATAACCATAGTAAGGGTACAGAAAGGGAATACCGAATCAGTATATCAAAACCGGTACGGAAATCATATGTACATAATGCGAGTAAAAGAAATCATGCATAAGGCTCAGGAACGTGGTCGCCACTCCGACACTAGCGCCACAACACAGCATACTCCGGAAAGTTTCAAATCTCCGTACAACCCCGAACATAACATATCATCACACACATCATATCATAGGCCATATCACAGCATAACTCCATAAACGGAACCCGGCCCTATGGCGAGGTCTTGGGAACCGTAACACAGCATACTGCCGAATATATCATAGTGCGCACGATCACAAAACCGGCCCGGGAACCGGCGAACGATATCATAATAATGGGCACGAGCAGAGTAGTGCGGAAACTAATGCAATTTACATATCAAAACATTTATGAAACTGGATATAATCATATGACAACCCGTTAGGCAAACTAGTCCGGACAACTGATCATTACGGAGTTTATCTCACAAAAGTACTTTTGAAATCGTATTCATAGTTCAAAATGTAAATCAGAATATCATGGAGTAATCAAAACATTATTCTTTAATAGCTAGAGTCATAAGCAAAAGTCTCTTTCCGATATCGTACAAAGTTAAGTCAATTAGGGCAACGAAGGAGACTCGGGGCTAGTGGGCCCACCTCGGTTCAAGTCGAGGCGGCGTACGAAGTTTACATACATTTGACCCTATGGAATCATCCATGAAAGCTTAGGGGTAATTCGATCATGTTTACGAAAGTTTGAACATTTCTTTTCAACAAAGCATAAGTTTCTAATTCAATTTCGCTGAATGGAATAGTACTGAAAGTGAACTCGAATTTCTATGAATAGAATAATCCCCGAGGCTCAAACTCAAACCTAGTACATCTAAGACATGCCAAGAGAAGAAAAGGGATAGCTTTACATACCTTTTCCGCCTCCTATACGTCTCCAAAATCACGTCTCAAGTTCGCCAAAATCTACAATTTGGTCACATTTACCAATTGTGAGTTATAGCTTCTAAGAATTCAACTTAAACTCATATTTGTCTACCGAAATTTCGGCAACACCTCCCCTATAAATTCAACATCCCCGAGAATTTTCTCGGCCAAAAATATCAACAACAACAACACCAACACCACAATACCAAGAGCATCAATAATCATCACAGAATATATTATAACACAACTATTCTTCCTTTCTACATAGTTCAACAACTTCCATTCCAGCTTCACAATTTCGAGCTAATATCAACATTTCCATATTCATTTACTAATTCAAGATCATTCAAACATAATTCAATAACATTTCAAGCAATGCTCATGGATTCAAGCATTCCCGCCAATTCCATATTCTATCCAAAACCTCCACAATTGTAACAAAACTACCAAATCACATTGTCTTCTTCCAAAATTAATAATAATAACAACAATTCACATTCTAACATCTTACTTTCGTAATTACATATAACTATATAAAAATCACATTAAAATGACATAATCTTCTACAATCAATTTCCATGCCAATTTAACTCATTTGACCTTCATTTACATCATAAGGGTCACAACTAACATATTAAACAAAATTAATTCATTTTCATTCCCCCACTATATACCACACGACCAACACCTTTTTTTTTTCTTCACTTCAACCAATTTCATTCAACTTTCATCTCCAATACAAAACCCACAACAACTACAACTAGGATACGACAAAAATTTATTCATCTTTACCTACCCAACACACACATATACGGCCACATACATACACACACACCCACCAAGCAAACTTCCATTTTTCCATAAATTCTACCCATTTCTACATACTACAACATAAGTAAGCCTTCATAACATAACTTAAAGGGATCAATTCTTACCTTTTCTTCAAACTTCAACTTGCCGCAAACGTTGTTCTCTCGCTAAACCAAGTATATCACGTCGGAGAGCGTCTTGAACTTACTAAGAATTCAAGAAGAAGAAAACTTTAGGATCAAATCTAAAGGAACTAGAAAAAAAAATTGATTGGAAAGGGGTTCGGCCGAATGGCCATGGAACTTTTCAACTTTTTCTTTTGTGTTTCTTGAATCTTCTACTAGAAGATGACTAAGGACCCCTTTATTTTAATTGTCACATGCTAATCACATGACCATTCTTGTGGGCTTGGGGCCAAGCCCATGGCCGGCCACCCCACATACAAATGGGCCTCATTTTTCTTTTATATTTTGAGCCCAATTAACTTATGGATCTTATTTTTGTAATTCCCGAACTAATTTTCTAAAATTCCAATTTTAGCCCCTAGCCTTCCTCCACACTTCCTCACTAATATTTTTCTTTCATGAACAACTCATATGTTGAATAAAATTAATTATGACCTCATTTCTTACAAGTAAACATTATTTCAAATTTTCCAAGCACGCAAAAACACGGGATATAACATTCTCCCCCCCCCCCCTTTAGAACATTCGTCCTCGAATGTTAAATCAGTCTTACAGGATCTTATGAACATGGCGGGGGAGTCTCTCTTTATAAATAACACACATAAGTTATTTGTCAATCACAATAACATACTCAAAAGTTTAGATTACCTGTGGGCGTAGGAAACAAGTGGGGATACTTCTTCTTCATCTCATCCTCCGCCTCCCAGGTCATTTCTTCCGGGTTGTTGTTCCGCCACAGGACTTTAACAGAAGGCACTTATTTGGTGCGCAGTCTCCTCACCTGACGATCCAGAACAGCTACAGGTTGCTCTTCATAAGACAAGTCCTCTGTTACCTGAATATCATTTACTGGAAATATTCTGTCAGGATCACCAATACATTTTCAGAGCATGGATACATGGAATACCGGGTGTACAGCCTCTAGATCTGATGGTAAGTCCAGCTCATAAGCGACATTCCCAATCTTCCGGATAATCTGGTAAGGCCCAATGTATCGCGTACTGAGCTTTCCCTTTCTGCCGAATCTCATCACGCCCTTCATGGGCGACACCTTTAGAAATACCCAGTCGCCAATCTGAAACTCTAACGGTCGACGTCGTTTATCAGCATAAGATTTCTGTCGACTCTGGGCCGCTAATAGTCGCTCTCGAATCAGTTTCACTTTATCGACTGCCTGCTGGACCACATCTGGACCAATTAATTTAGTTTCACCCACGTCGAACCAACCGATCAGAGATCTGCATTTCCTACCATATAGGGCTTCGTACGGCGCCATCTGTATGCTGGAATGATAACTATTATGATAAGCAAATTCAAGAAGTGGCAAATGATCGTCCCAGCTGCCTCTGAAATCAATAACACAGGCCCACAACATATCTTCCAATGTCTGAATGGTGCACTCGGCCTGCCCATCGGACTGAGGATGAAATGTTGTACTAAGACTCACCTGAGTCCCCAATCCCTCCTGGAATGATCTCCAAAAATTCGCTGTGAACTAGGCCCCTCTGTCAGTGATAATAGCTATAGGAACCCCGTGAAGTCTTACTATTTCTTTAAGATACAATCTGGCATAGTCCTCAGCCGAATAAGTAGTCCTGACCGGAAGGAAATGGGCTGATTTCGTCAATCTGTCAACAATAACCCAAATAGAATCATACCTGCGTGGAGTGCGCGGAAACCCAACAACGAAATCCATATTAATCATCCCCCATTTCCAAGCTGGAATTTCCATTTCCTGTAGTAATCCGTCGGGCTTCTGATGTTCGATTTTGACTTGCTGGCAATTTGGACATTGGCCAACGAACTCTGCAATATCTCTTTTCATGCCGTCCCACCAGTATAAACATTTAAGGTCGTGGTACATCTTAATAGAACCAGGATGAATAGAATACCGAGCATTATGTGTTTCGCCCATAATTTGCCGTCGTAACCCTGCAACGTCCGGTACACATAATTTGCCTCCGTATAATAATACCCCTTCAGGCAAAATTTCAAATGGAGTCTTTTCTTTATTAAGGGCCACATTTCTATACTGTGCCAAGACAGGATCTTCGAACTGACGCTGCTTAACCTCTTTCATAATGGATGATTCAGCAACCTCTCGAACAGACACCCCAGCATCTCCAGAATCTGCCATACGGACTCCAAGGCTGGCTAATTGATGAATCTCACGAACCAATTCTGTTGTATCCCGTATTTTTGCGTATTCGGGAAAATTTGAAATAATTTTGATTTGTAAGGAATAAGGTCATTTGGTGATTTGAACTAGTATATGTGTGTGCTGTTCATGAAAAATATTGATGTGGAAGTGCGGAGGAAGGCCAAGGGAAAAATTGGAATTTTGGAAATTAGTTTCGGAAATTACAAAACGAGAATTATCACTAATTGGGCTCAAAATAAAAGATGAAAATTGAGGCCCAAAATGAGGTGGGTGGCCGGCCAAGCACCATGGCCCAACCCCTCATTTTAATTAATTTTCCATGTGCCATAATTCACATAAGTATAATATATATATATATATATATATATATATATATATGGTCCTTATCCCTTAGAAGCTTCATGATATTAACAAGGAGCAAAACAAGAACAATAAGAGCTAAGCAAAGGGGCCATTCGGCCATAGCTCCAAGAAATCACCATCAAAACTCTTCCTCCAAAAATTTGTATCTTGTGATTTTCCTACTAAATTGAGTGTCCTCTACAACATGGTGCAATTGTTTGGGAGAATAGAGCACTAGTTCCTTCAAAATGACAACATGTTTGGGTGAAGATGATTGGAGAAAAAGGTAAGAATTTATTCCATGTTATTGTGTTATGAAGGTTTGTTTGTATTATAGTATATGGAAATGAGTAGAATTCATGAAAAAATGGAAGTTTGCAAAGTGGGTGTGGAATATAGAATGTGGCCGTGTGTATATATACATTGTATGCTTATGGTGGATTGAATTTATGTTGTATTCTAGTTGTGTGTAGGATGGAATTCATATTAAGAATGAAAGTGGAATGAATTTGATGGAAGATGGAAAAATTGAATGTTGGCCGCGTGGTATTTGAAGTTGGAATGAGAATGAATTAATTTGGTTTAACATGTTAGTTGTGTTATTGTGATGCTTGCAATGTAAATGAAGATGAAATGATATAAGTTTGCATTGAAATGGAATGTAGAAGTTTATGTCGTTTTAGTATGATTTTATGACATTATGAAAATGGAGTTGTTAAGGTGCAAATTATGATAATTGTTGATGAGTTTGGGATATGGAAGCGTGTTAGGAATAAGTATGTTAAAGATTAGAAGTTTTAAACGAATTTTTGTTTTGGTGGAACTTTTATACACTTTACGGAATAATGTGAAATGGTTCCGAATCGTATGTAAATGGTCTTAAGTTAGTTAATGAATATGGAAATGTTGATATTAGTTTGAAATTATTAAGTTGCAATGGAAGTTGTTGGACTATGTGGAAAGGAAGACTAGTTATGTTATAATGTATTTTATGATGATTGTTGATGTTGTTGGTATTGTTGTGTTGCCGTTGTTGATGTTTTGGGCCGAGTTGAATTCTCGGGGGTGTTATATGTATAGGGGAAGTGCTGCCGAAATTTCGGTAGACAAATGCATAGTTAAATGAATTCTTGGAGTCTTGAAATTCTTAATTGGTAACTTTGACCATTTGCAGATTCTGAGCGAAACGGGATTTGAGTTTTGACGAGCGTAAGACGCACGAAAGGTATGTAAGGCTACCCCATTCCTTCTTTTGGCATGTCCTAGGTATACTAGGTCGATATCGGAGCCCTGGGGGCAATTCTGTTCTTGGAAATCCGAATTAGAAATTGGGTACTATTCATCCAATTCAATTGAAGCATAAAACTCTCATTTGTGTTACAAAGTGATCTAATGCCCGAAATTTTTGTAAATGTATTCGAATCGCTTCGGAACCTTCATGTATGATTCCATAGACCCCAAATGTCCGTGATTCATGTCCGCCACCTCGACTTGACCCGAGGTGGGCCCGCTAACCCCGAGACTCTTCTGTTTGTTCTATTAGTCTCATTTTTGTATAATGTCGGTAAAGGACTTTTGTTTATGAATTTGGCTATCGTAAAATAATGTTTGGATCGCCACGATATCCTAAACTATATTTTGAACCATAATTACCATTTTGGAAATATTTTTGTGAAATGAACCCCGCTTTGATTAATTGTTCGAACTATTTTGACTAATGAGTCAACATATGATTTTATCAAGTTTGCAAAAGTATTTTGATATATAAATTGCATTGTCAGCTCACGACTCCGCTCGTGCCCTTATTATGACTTCGTTCACTGGTTCCCGGGTCGGTTATGATTCGTGCGCCCTATAATTAATTCGGCCGTATGCTGTGTTACGGTTCCCGAGACCTCGCCATAGGGCCGGGTTCCGTTTGGAGTTATGCTGTGATATGCCTGGCGATATGCTATGATGATATGTGTGTTCGGGGATGTACGGAGATTTGAACCTTCTGGTGTTATGCTGTGTGTGGCACCAGCGTCGGAGTGGTGACCACGTTCCTGAGTTTTGCATGATTTTATCTGCATTATGTATATATATGTTTTGGTACAGATTTTGATATACTGGTCAGTATTCCCCTTTTGTATCCGGTTTGTTTTTCAGTTGTGATTTACATTTCTGTACTCTATGCTTTACATACTCAGTACATCTTTCGTACTGACCCCCTTTCTTCGGGGGCTGCGTTTCATGCCCGCAGGTACAGAGATCAGTGATCTGCCAGTGTAGGCCACACGTTCTGCTATTACAGAGTGCTCCTTTGATCCGGAGCCCATATGTCGGTATAAATCTTTTGTGATGTATATGTATCGGTATATTTGACTATTTGGGGTACGGCGGGGCCCTGTCCCGTCATATGTTTTCGTTTTGTATTTGTAGAGGCCTGTAGTCATATTTGTGGGTCGAGGGTCCAATATGTGTCTGTTTGATTACGATTTGTGTCTTAATGCGGTCCGTCTGTTATGGTGGCCAAAATGGCCCTTATGTTTATATTTGTACATATGATCGGCGACGTGCATTCCGCCGCTTCTATTTTTTCCGATATGATATTTTGGTATGCGACCGCTTAAGACAAGTTTTGTTTTAAATTATGTTTAAAATAACTATTATGAAATCTGAGTTAAGTTTTGATTTGACGATTTGGCTCGTATGTCCGTTTGGGGTCCCCAAGTAGGGCGCCAGTCGCGGCCCACGGGGATGGGTCGTGACAAAAGTGGTATCAAAGCGGTTTGTCCTCGGAATGTCTACAGGCCGTGTCTCGTAGAGTCTTGTTTATCGGTGTGTTGTGCACCACATCTATAAATAGGAGGCTACAGGGCATTTAGGGTGTTCCCTTTCTTTGGATCTTAGATCGTGCGATAGAGCCAGCTGTAGGAAATGAATTCCTTTTTTTTTAACCCTTGATTGCAGCTGGATAGCGGTATCGACGTAAGACAACAACTGCTGATGTTGGAAGCTACACAGTACTCAGGTAAGCGATGGTATGAAAGACGTATGCTGGGTAAGGTATTCTGAAGTGCGATTAAAACATAAAGTCGAACATTGAAAACAGAAATAAACGGGAAGGTGTAGCAGGTGCAGTTTGAATTGGGCATGTGAGGTAAGCCTCGACATCTGTATACTTTTATCTGTAATTGTTAGCCCCGTGTGGCTATGATGTGATATTATATGATATGTATATACGTATATGTGTTGGCCCTGTGAGGCATGGTTGGTATTTCCTGTGTACAGGTTTTGGGATAGTAAGAAATACAGAGGAACCTCTGCCCAAATTTTTCTAGAAATACGAAAAGGGAAATGAGATATAAATTCTTAACCTGTCTTGAAGGTCGATACCGATATGATAAATCTATTATGGTGGATTAAAAGTTTAAGAGGTACCCTCCATGTTACTTGTAAGAAGTATTACCCTTATCGGAAAAAAAAAAATCTATCTCGAGGAAGCATATACGAGTAGCAAATTCGTAATTTATTTGGAGGGACCAGAAATATGTTCCAACCCATTTTGTTTTAGCACAGCCATGTGAAGGGCAAAAATGTCCGACGACCAAGTTTCCTCTAATTGAAAGAATACAAAGCGTATGACAAGCAGTCGGGAACTGAGCGGTTCGCTCTCGACTCCAATATATGGATATATATATATATATATATATATATATATATATATATATATATATATATATATAAACGTGGAGGTAATTATGTGAATTAAGTACTAAAAGATTCCGCGAGGTTCGTCAGACTCTAGCTTTCTGTTGCTGGTGGTCGGAAGATACCCTACCGTAACATTTTATCAGTTCTCCTCGACTGAGTGGAGATGAAATTTATGGAATAAAAATATAAACTCGTGGGCTGTCTGAAATTATATATATACGCATGAAGGTAAATATTGAGGATTTACAAGGGGCGACACGGAAATCATAAAGTCAGAAAAGTAATAGAATTCTCGTTAGGCCGGGGTGGGACCCGCTACGAGGACGTTTGAAAAGTTGTTAAGGCCCCGATTTGTCTTAAATTACGTGAAAAAGGCTGTGTGGGGCAATCGGTGCAATTATACCGGCCTTAACGTGCCTAAATTCATTAAAGTTGTAAGGTTAAGCGAGCCAGAGCCAGAGCAATTCTGGGATGGGTGACCCCCTGGGAAATGTACAGAAATTTTCGCAAACCTAGATATGGGAGGCAAATGGAAAATTCGGGGTAACCTGAAGGTAATTAGGATATATGGAACGGTAAGAAACTTTATAGGGGCCACACGAGCTGAGATGGATTAGATTGCTAAAAAGGGAAGAAAAAGCAGCGCAGCTCCGAAAACTAGGGTAAGTATGAATAAGTGATTGAAGATGTATTGTAAAAGAAATGGTAGTGATATATATGTGTATGTATAGGGCCCCATTTATGACTGTGTTGATTGATTGGCGGATCTTTGTCACGACCCAACCCCGTAGGCCGCGACTAGTGTCCGACGTGGACACTCGTATATACTTACCCATCAAATCTCACTTATGCCTATATATTATGAATCTCGTGCGTCCCAAATTATAAACATATCTTTTAAACCATTATTTATATCATAAAACATAGATCGATCATATTAACGTAGTGTAGGGGCAAACTGGGCACAAACCAAGCAAACATCACTGACCAAACACGACCCATGACCCACATACATGTCTACAGGCCTCTAATATAGACAACGGAATCATATGACGGGACAGGGCCCCGCCGTACCCAAAATAACCATAAACACGAAATCATATACACCAGAGGGTTCTGTACCGAAAGTATGGGCTCCGGATCAAAGGAGCACTCCAAGCAGCAGACTGTGTACCCTAGGCTGGCGGATCACCACAATAAGCGTATGTACCTGCGGGCATGAAATGCAGCCCCCGAACAAAGGGGGTCAGTACGGAATATGTACTGAGTATGTAAAGCATGGAATACAGAAATCAGAACTATAGTCGAAACAAGCGGTAAAAGAATGAGTACATGGTCCAGAATATCAAATCACTCACTCCCCAGACCCAGATCATACAGATCATCACAAATCATACAAACCGATATGACCTGTCAAAAGGGTTGCCAAACGTACAGGGTTTCCAAACACAACTTATGCCTACCTAGCTCATGTGTCAGCCGGAATGTATGACATACATAATACTCAGATGCCGTCATATATAAAAAAGAATATGGGACTTACCGGGTACTCAGATGATATAGTATACCGGTTGGAATACAGGACGTACAGAGTATCAGAACTTACTTTCCAGACGTAGATCACACATAGTGCACATTATAGTCATATGCCATATCAGAACGCCATAGCGTATCGGATCAAACGCTGCAACCTGGGAATCATATGATGTTTACAAGAAGTGTGCCACCTCGAGCTCAGCCCAGTACAGTGGTCACACCATACATAAACGTATCGTATCAGGCGGCGTATAGCCAGAGTATATCATATCAGATCATATCATATCATATAGGAACACGCGTCTACAAGGGGTATGCCACCTCGAGCTCGGCCCAGTACAGTGGTCATCCCATGCAGAAACTGCCCGTTTTTCCCGCTCGAGCTCTGCCCAGTACACGGGTCACGGATCAGTCTCGGGAGCTCGAGCTCTGCCCAGTACACTCCCAACGCGTCCGCCTGGTATCAGATTATGTAGCGCAGATACTGTCCGCTTTGGGGATCGAGCTCAGCCCAGACCACCCCTCACGGTTTTATTTCAGAACACTGTAGACAACATAGGGGAACAGCGCACGATAACATATCCTGGCCCGACTCAGTGAATAGACATGCTAAGGCGCGCACGAGCAGAGTAGTGAGAAACCAGATGCACATGGAAACCAAGACTCGACAGACAAGTGTCCTTACAGATACCTGGAGGCTCGGAACAGATTTCAGGTCAATCCAACGTAGTATGAGAAAGTTACGAGCGTTTGAAGTACAGAACGCTTCGTAAGCGTTTCAGAAGCCTTTTTCGGAGAATCAGAGTCATAGTCATACCAGGCACCTTCAGATGTCCTTACGAATCAGATCAAACAGAGATTTTGGAACCATATGTACATACAGAAAGATCATGAGCGTTTTTGGTACCGGAACCTCTTCGGGCACTTCTAAGCAATCCGATGTCGTATACGAAAGTTGGAGACGCTAAAGTTTACAAAAAACATTCATATTGGATACTCACATCAGAGTACTTGTATCAGACTACTCATAGTAGAATACTTATAATAGAACACTTACATCAAAATCTTGTTTCAAAATGCTTATGTCGAATACTTATTTCAGAAGACTCATATCATAATACTTTATCCGGATACTTATATCAAAATACTTACATCAGATTACTTATATCAAAATATTTATATCGGGATACTTATATCAAAATACTTCTAGCGGAGTACTTGTATCGGAACACCTATGCCCGGATACTCATGTCAACAAAAGGGCATACGGTCGAATTGTCATAGTGCGCGTGATCAATAACCGGCCCGGGAACCGGTGAACGATATCGTAATAAAGGGGCACGAGCAGAGTCATGAGCGACTAATACAATTTATAAATCGAAATAGTTATAAAACTTGATATAATCATATATCAGCCCATTAGTCAAACTAGTTCGAACAATTGGTCAATACAGGATTTAATTCACGAAATTACTTTCAAAGTTACATCTATAGTTCAAAATGTAATTTACAACGTCAGGGACAGTCAAGACATTATTCTATGATAGCCAAAGTCATAACAATAATCTTTTTCCAACACTATACAAAAATACGCCTATTAGAACAAACAAAGGAGTCTCGGGATTAGTGGGCCCACCTCGGGTCATGTCGAGGGGGCGGACCTGAATCACAAGTATTAGGATTTATGGAATCATCAATGGAAGTTTCGAAGCTATTCTATTACATTTACCAAAGTTTCGGACGTTTGATCATTTTCCAACAAAATGTGAGGTTTTCTAATTCAATTAGATTGAATGAATAGTACTCAAATTCAAATTCGAATTTCCATGAACGGAATTGTCCCCGAGGCTCAAGTATCGACCTAGTATACTTAGGACATGCCAAAAGAAGGAATGGGTTAGCTTTACATACCTTACGTGCGTCTTTCGCTCGCTTAAACTCAAATCCCGTTTCGCCCGGAATCTACAAATGATCAAAGTTACCAATTGTAAGTTATGGATTCTAAGGATTCAACTTAAAGTTATAGTTGTCTACCGAAATTTCGGCAGCACCTCCCCTGTAAATATAGCACCCCCGAGAATCATCTCGGCTCAAATAGCAGCAACAACAACCCAACAACATCAACAATGTCACAATCATCACAAAAATGCATTATCTCCTCAATAGTCTACTTTTCTATATAGTTTACAACTTCCATCCCACTTTCCATTATCCAACTAACATCAACATTTTCCATATTCATTAGCTAGTTCAAGATCATCCAAATACATTCAATAGCATTCCAAACAATATTCATGAATTCAAGTATTCCCGCTAATTCATATTCCATCCGATGTTTCTACAAACGTAACGAAACTTCCAACTCACATTGTTTTCCTTCCTAACTCTTTAACAACAACAAAAATTCACATTTGAATCTTACTTCCATACTTATACAAAAATCTTACAAAATTTACATAATTTCTCATAATTACCTACAAGCAAATTCAAGGCTAATTCAAGTCATTAAACCTTCATTTGTGTCACAATGGTCACAACGACGCAATTAACGAGCTAAATAAAATTTAACTAACCGCTTTCTACCAACACCATGGCACACGGCCATACACCACCCTACACACACACACACGGCTTCACACACATATCACAACTCCATAATTTTCATCAAATTCTAATCATTATAACATATATACTTATTGCATAACATAAAACATAGAATTCATACCTTCCCTTCACATTCCAACTTTCCCGCAAACGTGGTTCTTTCGCTAAACTAATTATACCACGTCGAAGAGCGTATTGAGCTTGTTAATAATTCAAGAAAGACAAGATTTTTGGAATGAAATCAAAGGCTAGGAATTTTTTTCTTTCCTCTTTCTCTAGGGCCGAATGCCCTATCTTTTTGTGGTGTTCTTCAATTTTTGTGATTGTTCTTGAATTTTCTTGAACATTATCTCCTTTTATATTAATTTGTCACATGACTTAGTCACATGACAAATTAATAACATGGGCTTGGGCTAGCTTCATGGCCGGCCACCCCTATAAATTTGGGCCTCAATTTTCTATTTTTTTTTAGCCCATCTTGTTAGAATTCTCGTTTTGTAATTCCCGAAACTAATTTCCGAAATTCCAATTTTGCCCTTGGCCTTCCCCGATGTCTCCGCGTCAACACTTTTCATACACAACAACATATAGGTCCGATGAAATCAAAATGTGGCCTTATTCTTTACAAGTCACAATTACTCCAAATTTTCCGAATACGCGAAAACACGGGATATAACAATCTTGATAGCCATTATTGTAATATATGGAAAACATTAACCGAATAGAATCTATGAGATAAAGTGAAAAGAATGGTACAGATGTTACGAAATAAACTAAGATTCATTTTGCTACCGGTTGAGATTGGAAGATTCTAATACGACGATGGTTGGAAAGAAAAGAGAATGATTGAGTGGAAGGATATAATTATTAAAAGGTAAATTGCTATATTAATTACGTTATCTGAGTGTCAGCTATTGGATAAGATGGTGTACTATGTAATTATGATTCTGTTAAGGCTTCGTACGAAGATAACCAAGTTGTAGATCAGAAAGAAAAGATACGAATATGGTGTAAGTATGACTCCAAAGAGGGGTAACGAAGGAGAGTGAGCAAAGTAAGTGTACATGCAAACAACTGACATACAGAAGACTGAAGCGATAAAGGACTGGCTTAGGCCTTAGATATCGACAGAAATATGTAGTTCTCTGAGAATGGTCAGATTATGGCCTATATTCCTCGGCAGCAGACCGCACGAGGGAAAGTTAATTCGCTCATGATCTAGAATTAGCTACAGTAATTCATGCTTTAAAGGTATAGCGGTATTACGCACATGGGGTCCGCGTTGATATTTACACGGGCCCTAAGAGCCTCCAGTATATTCTAAGCCAAAAGGAGCCGAATTCGCGGCAGAAAAGATGGTTCGAATTATTGAAAGATTATGATGTTAATATTTTGTGCCACCCTAGACGGGTTGACGTTGTGACAAACGCACTTAGTCGTGAACCTATGGACGGCATTGACCGACCTACATTCGGAAACAAAGAATTGGTTTGTAAAACTCATCAGTCGGCTAGCCTGGGAGTCCGTTTGGTCGGTTCTGAGGATATTGGAATTTTCGTCTGAGAAGTTGCAGAATTATCGATTATAGAAGAAGTAAAAATAGCGTCAATTTGAGGGGACTATTCTGGTATGGTATAGAGATACGACCTCTGACAATGAAAAAGACCCAGTTCGAGGTTTTACCGGATGAGTGTTGTTATACCGAGGTAGATTAGGGATGCCCAACGTCGTAAGGCTGCAACGGCCAATTCTGAGCGGAGCGCATAATGTTTGGTATTCTGTTTATCCTGAATCCACTAGAAGGTACCATGACCTCGGACGTCTATATTAATGGAATGACATGAAACAGGACGTCGCAAGGCTCCTTGCCCAGTGCCCGAATTGTCAGCAAGTCAAAATTGAGCATCAGAAACCGGGCAGATTATTTCAGGGAATGGAAATTCTGATTTGGAAGTGGGAGATAATTAATATGGATCTCATTACGGATTTGCATCACACTCCGTGGAAGTATGATTTCCAGATGGGATATGGTTAACAGGCTGACAAAATCAGTCCAATTTCTTCCCGTCGGAACCACCTACTCAGCTGAGAATTATGTCGGACTATATGTATTAAAGGGATAGTGAGACTCCACGGAGTTCCTATATCTATCGTCTCTGACAAAGGTACTCAGTTTATGACTAATTTCTGGAGATTTGTTTTCAGGAAGGATTAGGGGCTCAGATAAGTCTGAGCACAGTATTCCACCCTCAGAGCGACAGACAGGCCGAGCACACTATACAGACGCGAGAAGATATGCTGCGGACCTGTATTATTGATTTCGTTGGTAGCTGGGATGATCGTCCACCATTGATCGAGTTTGCTTATAATAACAGCTACTATTCTAGCATCCAGATGGCCCCTATGAGGCTTTGTATGGCAGAAAATTCAGGTCACTGATCGGCTAGTTCGATACCGGCGGAGCAGAATTAATCGGTCCAGGTATGACCCAGCAGGCTGTTGATAAAGTGAAACCTATCCGAGGGAGATAATTAGCAACTTAGAGTCGGCAGAAATCGTGTGCTGATATACGACGTCGACCCTTGGAATTTCAGCTTAGTGATTGGGTGTTTTTGGAAGTATCAACTATGAAAGGTGTAATGTGATTCGGCAAAAAGAGTAAGCTCAGTCCGCAATATATCGGACATTATCAGATTATTTAAAGGATTGAGAATGTCACTTACGAGCGAGATCTACCATTTGATCTTGAAATGGTACATCCGGCATTTCATGTATCCATGTTCCGTAAATGTGTTGGTGATCCCTTCAGAACATTTCCAGTGAACATATTCAAGTGACGGAAGAATTGTCTGATGAAGAACAATCTGTAATTATTCCGAATCGCCAGGCGCAGAGATTACGCCCTAAAGATATACCCCTATTAAGGTCTTATGGTAAAAAGCAATGACCTTGGAAAGAGAGGACGGAATGAAAAAAAAAAAGAGGTGTCCTCGCCTATTTCTTATGCCCACAGGTAATCTAAATTCCTTACTTGATTATATTCAGGGACGAATGTGTATCAATTGTGCGGGCCGTAAAAGAAGCTCCCCCGAAGTACTTACAGACCCTATAAGACTAATCTAACATTCGAGGACGAATGTTCTAAAGGGGGGAGGATGTTGTATCCCGTATTTTTGCGTATTCGGGAAAATTCGAAATAATTTTGATTTATAAGGAATAAGGTCATTTGGTGATTTGAACTAGTATATGTGTGTGTTGTTCATGAAAAATATTGATGTGGAAGTGCGGAGGAAGGCCAAGGGCAAAATTGGAATTTTGGAAATTAGTTTCGGGAATTACAAAACGAGAATTATCACTAATTGGGCTCAAAATAAAAGATGAAAATTGAGGCCCAAAATGAGGTGGGTGGCCGGCCAAGCACCATGGCCCAACCCCTCATTTTAATTAATTTTCCATGTGCCATAATTCACATAAGTATAATATATATATATATATATATATATATATATATATGGTCCTTATCCCTTAGAAGCTTCATGATATTAACAAGGAGCAAAACAAGAACAATAAGAGCTAAGCAAAGGGGCCATTCGGCCATAGCTCCAAGAAATCACCATAAAAAATCTTCCTCCAAAAAATTGTATCTTGTGATTTTCCTACTAAATTGAGTGTCCTCTACAACATGGTGCAATTGTTTGGGAGAATAGAGCACTAGTTCCTTCAAAATGACAACATGTTTAGGTGAAGGTGATTGGAGAAAAAGGTAAGAATTTATTCCATGTTATTGTGTTATGAAGGTTTGTTTGTGTTATAGTATATGGAAATGAGTAGAATTCATGAAAAAATGGAAGTTTGCAAAGTGGGTGTGGAATATAGAATGTGGCCGTGTGTATATATACATTGTATGCTTATGGTGGATTGAATTTATGTTGTATTCTAGTTGTGTGTAGGATGGAATTCATATTAAGAATGAAAGTGGAATGAATTTGATGGAAGATGGAAAAATTGAATGTTGGCCGCGTGGTATTTGAAGTTGGAATGAGAATGAATTAATTTGGTTTAACATGTTAGTTGTGTTATTGTGATGCTTGCAATGTAAATGAAGATGAAATGATATAAGTTTGCATTGAAATGGAATGTAGAAGTTTATGTCGTTTTAGTATGATTTTATGACATTATGAAAATGGAGTTGTTAAGGTGCAAATTATGATAATTGTTGATGAGTTTGGGATATGGAAGCGTGTTAGGAATAAGTATGTTAAAAGATTAGAAGTTTTAAACGAATTTTGGTTTTGGTGGAACTTTTATACACTTTACGGAATAATGTGAAATGGTTCCGAATCGTATGTAAATGGTCTTAAGTTAGTTAATGAATATGGAAATGTTGATATTAGTTTGAAATTATTAAGTTGCAATGGAAGTTGTTGGACTATGTGGAAAGGAAGACTAGTTATGTTATAATGTATTTTATGATGATTGTTGATGTTGTTGGTATTGTTGTGTTGCCGTTGTTGATGTTTTGGGCCGAGTTGAATTCTCGGGGGTGTTATATGTATAGGGGAAGTGCTGCCGAAATTTCGGTAGACAAATGCATAGTTAAATGAATTCTTGGAGTCTTGAAATTCTTAATTGGTAACTTTGACCATTTGCAGATTCTGAGCGAAACGAGATTTGAGTTTTGACGAGCGTAAGACGCACGAAAGGTATGTAAGGCTACCCCATTCCTTCTTTTGGCATGTCCTAGGTATACTAGGTCGATATCGGAGCCCTGGGGGCAATTCTGTTCTTGGAAATCCGAATTAGAAATTGGGTACTATTCATCCAATTCAATTGAAGCATAAAACTCTCATTTGTGTTACAAAGTGATCTAATGCCCGAAATTTTTGTAAATGTATTCGAATCGCTTCGGAACCTTCATGTATGATTCCATAGACCCCAAATGTCCGTGATTCATGTCCGCCACCTCGACTTGACCCGAGGTGGGCCCGCTAACCCCGAGACTCTTCTGTTTGTTCTATTAGTCTCATTTTTGTATAATGTCGGTAAAGGACTTTTGTTTATGAATTTGGCTATCGTAAAATAATGTTTGGATCGCCACGATATCCTAAACTATATTTTGAACCATAATTACCATTTTGGAAATATTTTTGTGAAATGAACCCCGCTTTGATTAATTGTTCGAACTATTTTGACTAATGAGTCAACATATGATTTTATCAAGTTTGCAAAAGTATTTTGATATATAAATTGCATTGTCAGCTCACGACTCCGCTCGTGCCCTTATTATGACTTCGTTCACTGGTTCCCGGGTCGGTTATGATTCGTGCGCCCTATAATTAATTCGGCCGTATGCTGTGTTACGGTTCCCGAGACCTCGCCATAGGGCCGGGTTCCGTTTGGAGTTATGCTGTGATATGCCTGGCGATATGCTATGATGATATGTGTGTTCGGGGATGTACGGAGATTTGAACCTTCTGGTGTTATGCTGTGTGTGGCACCAGCGTCGGAGTGGTGATCACGTTCCTGATCTTTGCATGATTTTATCTGCATTATGTATATATATGTTTTGTTACAGATTTTGATATACTGGTCAGTATTCCCCTTTTGTATCCGGTTTGTTTTTCAGTTGTGATTTACATTTCTGTACTCTATGCTTTACATACTCAGTACATCTTTCGTACTGACCCCCTTTCTTCGGGGGCTGCGTTTCATGCCCGCAGGTACAGAGATCAGTGATCTGCCAGTGTAGGCCACACGTTCTGCTATTACAGAGTGCTCCTTTGATCCGGAGCCCATATGTCGGTATAAATCTTTTGTGATGTATATGTATCGGTATATTTGACTATTTGGGGTACGGCGGGGCCCTGTCCCGTCATATGTTTTCGTTTTGTATTTGTAGAGGCGTGTAGTCATGTTTGTGGGTCGAGGGTCCAATATGTGTCTGTTTGATTACGATTTGTGTCTTAATGCGGTCCGTCTGTTATGGTGGCCAAAATGGCCCTTATGTTTATATTTGTACATATGATCGGCGACGTGCATTCCGCCGCTTTTATTTGTTCCGATATGATATTTTGGTATGCGACCGCTTAAGACAAGTTTTGTTTTAAATTATGTTTAAAATAACTATTATGAAATCTGAGTTAAGTTTTGATTTGACGATTTGGCTCGTATGTCCGTTTGGGGTGCCCAAGTAGGGCGCCAGTCGCGGCCCACGGGGATGGGTCGTGACAAATTCTTTCTTATCAGGCTGTACATCAGTCAAACTGCCCATGGACTTGCGGCTAAGTGCATCCGCTACCACATTGGCTTTCCCAGGATGATACAAAATATCAACGTCATAATCTTTCAATAATTCAAGCCATCTTCTCTGCCGCAAATTTAGTTCCTTCTGTTTAAAGATATACTGGAGACTCTTATGGTCCGTATAAATATCAACGTGGACCCCATATAAGTAGTGCAGCCAAATCTTCAAAGCATGAATCACCGCGGCCAATTCTAAATCATGAGTGGGATAATTTCTTTCGTGCGGTCTGAGCTGCCGGGAAGCATAGGCTATGACTCGACCGTGCTGCATCAACACACAACCTATCCCGATACCAGAAGCATCCCGATACCAGAAGCATCACAATAAACGACGTACCCGTCTGACCCTTCTGGAAGAGCTAACACTGGAGCTGTAATTAATTTTTCCTTCAGCATCTGGAAACTGCGCTCACAGGCATCAGTCAACTGAAATTTTACTGCTTTTTGAGTGAGCTTCATTAATGGTGCCGCGATAGAAGCAAAATTCTCCACAAATCTTCTGTAATATCCGGCTAACCCCAGAAAACTGCGTACCTCTGTCGGTGTAGTAGGCCTAGGCCAATTCTGTACAGCTTCAATCTTCTGTGTATCGACCCGAATGCCATCTGCTCCGACAATATGCCCTAAGAAAGCCACAGAGGTTAACCAGAATTCACATTTGGAAAATTTAGCATATAATTTCTGTTGCCGAAGTGTGCCAAGTACTGTCCTCAAATGGTCTGAATGCTCCTCTGCTGATCGTGAATAAACCAAAATATCATCAATAAATACAATCACGAACATATCAAGAAACGATCGGAATACCCGATTCATCAAATCCATGAATACCGCTGGAGCATTAGTCAGCCCAAAAGACATCACTCTGAATTCATAATGCCCGTACCAGGTCCTGAAAGCAGTCTTTGGAATATCTAACTCTCGTACCCATACCTGATGGTAGCCCGAACGTAAATCTATCTTCGAAAAGTATTTGGCACCCTGCAACTGATCAAATAAATCGTCAATCCGGGGAAGGGGATATTTATTCTTTATAGTCACCTTGTTTAATTGTCTGTAGTCAATACACATCCGCAGTGACCCATCTTTCTTTCTGACAAATAATACCGGCGCTCCCCAGGGTGATGTACTGGGTCTGATGAAGCCTTTGTCTAATAGATCTTTCAGCTGCTCCTTTAATTCTTTTAGTTCTACCGGTGCCATTCTGTATGGAGGAATAGATATGGGCTGCATATCTGGCAACAAATCTATCGTGAAATCTATCTCCCGTTCAGGGGGGAGACCTGAAAGCTCATCTGGGAATACATCGAGAAATTCATTAACAACTGGAACTAACTGGAGAGTGGGTGTCTCGGCCTTGGTATCGTGTACACGGACCAAATAATAGATATAGCCTTTCTGAATCATCTTCTTAGCTTTGAGGTATGAAATAAACTTACCCCTCGGCGACGCTGTACTCCCTGACCACTCTATAACTGGTTCCCCTGGAAACTGGAAACGAACTACCTTTTTCTGGCAGTCAACATTAGCATAACAGGAAGCTAACCAGTCTATACCCATAATGACATCGAATTCCAGCATGTCTAACTCTACCAAATCAGCTTTAGTGCAACGATCATATATGATAACAGAACAATCTTTATATACCTGCCTCGCTATAATAAAATCCCCAACCGGTGTAGCCACTTCAAATGGTTCTATAGGTTCGGGTGTTATTCCAATTTTACTAGCAACGAGTGGGGAGATATATGATAAGGTAGAGCCAGGATCAATCAATGCATATACAGATCGGGAGAAACCAGTAATGTACCTGTAACAACATTTGGCGAAGCCTCCTGATCCGGGCGGCTAGCCAATGCATATATGCGGTTCGAAGGACCGCTAGAATCTGAAACACTGCCACGGCCTCGACCGCGGCCCGCCGGTGCCGGCAAACCCCGCCCTGCAGGGCGCATAGCTGTGGGAGTAGAAGATGAACCAGCGGCTGATCCCGTCGGCTGAACTGTACTACCAGGACCACTCGCCATCGGACAATCTCGCATAACATGGCCCTGACGGCCGCAGGAAAACAAGATCCGGTGGCTCGGTAGCACTCCCCCGGATGCGATCTCCAACAATACGAACAACGGGGCCTGGGTGGTCTGGACTGGCTGGAACCCCTGGTCGTCTGCGAACCTGATGCTCTGGAACTCTGACCGGCCCCAGATGGTCCTGCACTGTCAAATCGTCTACTGGCGGACTGTGTACCCCGGCCTGACGAAGGAGGATATCTACCCGACTGCTGTGACTGAGGCTGCCCGCCTCGAAAATCTCCAGAATATCCCGCGGATCTGGCCTTTTTGGGCGGCCTCCTATCACGATCTCTGCCCGACCGGTCCTCTCTGTGCCGGTCCTCCATACCCTGTGCGTAGGCCTGTAACAGGGCGATGTCCATATCAGTCTGCGATGCCATCGCCATGCAGCTGTCAACTAAGTAACGGTCCAGCCCTATCACGTACCGGTGCATCCGGTCAGCCATATCTGTTACTATCGCAGGTGCATATCGAGCCAGGGAATCAAACTCCAAATTATACTCACGAACACTCCGACCCCTCTGCCGCAGCTGCAAAAATCGATCAACCCGCGCCTGCCGTAATTCCGGGGGCAGAAAGTGGCAGAGAAAAGCGGCCACAAACTCATCCCAAGTAGCTGGGGGAGCACCCTCACCTCTAGACAGCTCCCAGGACTCATACTAATTAGCCGCAATATCTCGTAATCTGTGCGAGGCTAACTCAACGGACTCAGTCTCTGAGGCCCTGACCAGTCCCAATGAGCGCCTCATCCCCCGAATGAAGTCCTGGGGATCCTCCTCGGGCTTAGACCCGAAAAACTCTGGGGGACCACATGTCAGAAAATCACGAACCCTCAGGCTATCACGCTTGTCATCATCATCATCACCTCTCAGCCCGCGTCTGCGAGCCTGTCCCGCTACCAAAGTCATCAGTAACTGTACCGCATCCCTCAACGTCCTATCCTCCGCCCCTGGATGAGGAGCTGGAGGCTTGGGCGCTGGAGCCTCTGGAGCTAATGATGGGCCTGCTCCAGGCTCCTCCGGTGGTGGTGTGGCTGAAGCCTCTGACTGAAGTACAACACCGGGCATAATCTGAGCACGAGCCCGGGTAACTCTCGGCATCTGACTAGTCTCTCCCATCATGCCTTGCCCTTCTGGGCAGCCGTTGCCTTCTTCGGAGGCATCACTGAAAAACACAACAATCAATCAGAAAAGAGTCATCCTAATAGCACGGTTCTATCGCACGATCTAAGATTCAAAGAAAGGTAACACCCTAAATGTCCTGTAGCCTCCTGTTTATAGATGTGGTGCACGACACACCGATAAACAAGACTCTACGAGACACGGCCTGTAGACATTCCGAGGACAAATCGCTCTGATACCACTTTTGTCATGATCCCAACCCCGTGGGCCGCGACTGGTGCCCTACTTGGTCACCCGAACGGACAAACATACCAAATCGTCATATTACAGCTTAGTTCAGATTTCAAATTTCATAATTTTAAACAGTTCTGAAAATAATTATTATCTTAAGCGGTCACGCGTACCAAAAGCATCATATCGGAACAAAAAGGGGCGGCGGAATACACATCGCCGATTATATGTACATATGCGAACACCTGGGCCATGTTGGCCGCCATAATAAACAGGACCGCATTAAGATGCAAATCAGAAACAAAACGCACACACATAGGACCCACGACCCACATATATGACTACAGGCCTCTACAAACCAAAACGGAAACATATGGCGGGACAGGGCCCCGCCGTACCCCAAATAGCCAAATATACATAAATATATACATGACAGAGATATGTACCAAAATATGGGCTCCGAATCAAAAGGAGCACTTTGCGGTAGCAGAAAGTGTGGCCTACAGTGGCGGATCACCAACGTCTGTACTTGCGGGCATGAAACGCAGCCCCCGAGGAAAGGGGGTCAGTACGAAAGATGTACTGAGTATGTAAAGCATAGAGTACAGAAATTCAAACCATAACCATAGTAAGGGTACAGAAAGGGAATACCGAATCAGTATATCAAAACCGGTACGGAAATCATATGTACATAATGCGAGTAAAAGAAATCATGCATAAGGCTCAGGAACGTGGTCGCCACTCCGACACTGGCGCCACAACACAGCATACTCCGGAAAGTTTCAAATCTCCGTACAACCCCGAACATAACATATCATCACACACATCATATCATAGGCCATATCACAGCATAACTCCATAAACGGAACCCGGCCCTATGGCGAGGTCTTGGGAACCGTAACACAGCATACTGCCGAATATATCATAGTGCGCACGATCATAAAACCGGCTCGGGAACCGGCGAACGATATCATAATAATGGGTACGAGCAGAGTAGTGCGGAAACTAATGCAATTTACATATCAAAACATTTATGAAACTGGATATAATCATATGACAACCCGTTAGGCAAACAAGTCCGGACAACTGATCATTACGGAGTTTATCTCACAAAAGTACTGTTGAAATCGTATTCATAGTTCAAAATGTAAATCAGAATATCATGGAGTAATCAAAACATTATTCTTTAATAGCTAGAGTCATAAGCAAAAGTCTCTTTCCGATATCGTACAAAGTTAAGTCAATTAGGGCAACGAAGGAGACTCGGGGCTAGTGGGCCCACCTCGGTTCAAGTCGAGGCGGCGTACGAATTTTACAGACATTTGACCCTATGGAATCATCCATGAAAGCTTAGGGGTAATTCGATCATGTTTACGAAAGTTTGAACATTTCTTTTCAACAAAGCATAAGTTTCTAATTCAATTTCGCTGAATGGAATAGTACTAAAAGTAAACTCGAATTTCTATGAATAGAATAATCCCCGAGGCTCAAACTCAAACCTAGTACATCTAGGACATGCCAAGAGAAGAAAAGGGATAGCTTTACATACCTTTTCCGCCTCCTATACGTCTCCAAAATCACGTCTCAAGTTCGCCAAAATCTACAATTTGGTCACATTTACCAATTGTGAGTTATAGCTTCTAAGAATTCAACTTAAATTCATATTTGTCTACCGAAATTTCGGCAACACCTCCCCTATAAATTCAACATCCCCGAGAATTTGCTCGGCCAAAAATATCAACAACAACAACAACACAATACCAAGAGCATCAATAATCATCACAGAATATATTATAACACAACTATTCTTCCTTTCTACATAGTTCAACAACTTCCATTCCAACTTCACAATTTCGAGCTAATATCAACATTTCCATATTCATTTACTAATTCAAGATCATTCAAACATAATTCAATAACATTTCAAGCAATGCTCATGGATTCAAGCATTCCCGCCAATTCCATAGTCTATCCAAAACCTCCACAATTGTAACAAAACTACCAAATCACATTGTCTTCTTCCAAAATTAATAATAATAACAATAATTCACATTCTAACATCTTACTTTCGTAATTACATATAACTATATAAAAATCACATTAAAATGACATAATCTTCTACAATCAATTTCCATGCCAATTTAACTCATGTGACCTTCATTTACATCATAAGGGTCACAACTAACATATTAAACAAAATTAATTCATTTTCATTCCCCCACTATATACCACACGGCCAACACCCTTTTTTTTTCTTCACTTCAACCAATTTCATTCAACTTTCATCTCCAATACAAAACCCACAACAACTACAACTAGGATACGACAAAAATTTAATTCATCTTTACCTACCCAACACACACATATACGGCCACATACATACACACACACACCCACCAAGCAAACTTCCATTTTCCCATAAATTCTACCCATTTCTACATACTACAACAGAAGTAAGCCTTCATAACATAACTTAAAGGGATCAATTCTTACCTTTTCTTCAAACTTCAACTTGCCGCAAATGTTGTTCTCTCGCTAAACCAAGTATATCACGTCGGAGAGCGTCTTGAACTTACTAAGAATTCAAGAAGAAGAAAAATTTAGGATCAAAGCTAAAGGAACTAGAAAAGAAAATTGATTGGAAAGGGGTTAGGCCGAATGGCCATGGAACTCTTCAACTTTTTCTTTTGTGTTTCTTGAATCTTCTACTAGAAGATGACTAAGGACCCCTTTATTTTAATTGTCACATGCTAATCACATGACCATTCTTGTGGGCTTGGGGCCAAGCCCATGGTCGGCCACCCCACATACAATTGGGCCTCATTTTTCTTTTATATTTTGAGCCCAATTAACTTATGGATCTTATTTTTGTAATTCCCGAACTAATTTTCCAAAATTCCAATTTTAGCTCCTAGCTTTCCTCACTAATATTTTTCTTTCATGAACAACTCATATGTTGAATAAAATTAATTATGACCTCATTTATTACAAGTCAACATTATTTCAAATTTTTCAAGCACGCAAAAACACGGGATATAACACTTTCCTCCCTTGCCTCAAATGTCTTTGGAATCTTAATTAGAATCATTAAGCATCCCTTCTTACTTGTAGGGACATGTACACCTTAACTTACGTTAGTCCATTCACCGCTCAGCAATCCAAAATTCCGAGGTGTAACAGTTATAGATTGTCTATAAGCTCTAATGCATGTTCTATGACCAATGTTCCGAAAAGTTACGAGTCTATGTACATAGGGGGTTCCATATGTGATAAGGGTAAGAGATATGCCATAGATACGATGATGGTAATGATGAGCCTAAGTTTAGAGATTATAAAGTCTATCTTGCGATATTTTTACGAAGTTCATGCTACGAATATGATATGATTTTCATGGATTGTCTTTAAAATTCAAATGCATGCTCTATGATAAGATTATGATATGCCTATAAGATGTGCAGTTATGATAAGTTATGTTGACTGTATGACGATACGATTCCACCGCGCCTACATGGCCGGGCAGACACCGCTAAAGCGGGCAGCGTATACACCATGTCTAGATGGCATGGGCAAACACCACTAGTGGGCGGCATGAGATAAGTATGTGATGATGATATTACACCGCGCCTGCATGGCCGGGCAGACACCGCTAAAGCGGGCAGCGTATACACCATGTCTAGATAGCATGGGCAGACACCACTAGTGGGCGGCATATGATGGTTATCCGAACGCGGGTTAACGATGATGATTTATATGACACGATGATGAATGCACTATAATGATACATGCACTATGATTATATATATAATATGTGTATGAAAAGCCCGGAAGATATGTATGTGATATTGTCGAGCCACTACGTGGCCGAATACGAATAATGTTTAATGTGTATGAGTAGATACGATATTATGATATAGGTATGATGCGATGATGTATGCGCGATGATGTTACATGTACTGTGATTATATATATGATATAGGCATAAAAGGTATCCTCCCTTTAAAGTTACGCAGGTTACGTCTTCATCCTATGTCTTATGACTTCTCTATCATGTTCATTTCATTCATACCTTACATACTCAGTACAATATTGGTACTGACGTCCGTTTTCTTTGGACGTTGTGTTCATGCCCACAGGTAGACAGGGAGGCGACCCAGATTTATAGAAGCCGTTAAGCAGACTTTTGAGAGCACTCCATTATTCCGGAGGTGCCATTGATTCACTATTTTATGTACATATATGTTTTGGGCACGATGGGGTCCTGTCCCGTCCATATGTCTAGTACTCTAGTAGAGGCTCGTAGATACGTATGTGTGGGTAGCATGGTCCCACGATGTTATTATTGTATGAATATTATTTTAATAGCCGAAGGGCTTATGTGTATAAAAGTAATTATGTTTCGAAATGAAAAATGATTTGAGTATGAATTTGATGAATAATCGCTTAACGAGTATGACAAGTAGTAGAATTAGTGGTGCTCGGTGGTTAGCCCCGGGTACCCGTCATGGCCCCTAGTCAAGTCGTGACAATTATGATTCATCATTTTCAACATGTGAAAAGTCATCGAGCACAATTTTGACTTAAGACTTGAAGTGTCTTTTTGTAATGATAGCATTATAGTAACTCATTGTGACTTGAGAATTAGAAGTTGTTTTTTATGATGACAATATTAACCGTTGTTTTGTCATTAACTTTTTTATTGCCATGTTTGAGTGACTGTACATTTATACTATGTATTTACTAGCAACTTTATGTTTAAGAAAGTGAGCACCCACGACCTTCAAATCCTGGATCCGTCACTGGATACAACCTTTCATTCACTTTTTATTTAAAATACTAGTTTTAAATTTTATTTAAACAAGTTTCCAACAGTTACCCCTTACGACAATTTATGAGTTTTCGTTAAATATCATGATGCAATCGTATCCCGTGTCAACAAGGTGGGGGAATAGTATTGGTAATAATTAGGAAAGGATATATATGGCTTTATGATTTGTCCCTTCAAAATCTTCAGGTGTATCTCTAGTTAAATATACAATTTACACTTGAATTCAGGACTAGTTGGCCACCATATAATATTATTTCTTAATATTATAACAACAATGAGTATTTACAAGTACATCACTGACAATATAGCTCAAACTAGAATTCAGAACTAATTAATTGGACATACAAAGACATTACCAAAACAAAGATGCTACATTCTGCAGAGTACTCTTGAATTACTGGCCTATGCACCAGTCATGTCTTTTCCTTCCCATATTAATAAAATACCTGAATTTTTTGCATGTTTTACTCGTTGAGAGCTATGCCAAGAGGGGTTCTATCAATGGCTTAGGATGGGATATGTGGAATCTTATGAAGAATGCGACTACGACTCCAATTAAAGCAGAAATCCCTGGAATGAAACCTAGAGAAAAACGTGTAACGGAGAAACAAGGATATGCTGGATCACAGGCAACAGGATCTGCACCTGCATTATTGACAACAAACCTCAGGTTAATTAGTTTATCATTAACCTGAATCAAACTTGTCGCGCATAACATTAAGAGAACGGGATACATGGAAGACAAACTCTTTAAGTTTACCAGAGAAGAACAATACCTTAGAGCAAATGTTAGAAGAAAGGAAATGAAAACATTTTTCCTTTGGTGCTAGCAAAGCGTTGTAACTAAATCTCAATGGGAAATCTTTTTACAAGGATTTGATACATTATCACTTTCAACATGCAAGGAACTTATAATGTTTAAGATATTGGGTAAATCTTGCAAATTAGTATATATAATCTTCAGCATAATCGAAGCAAAAATTCAAGAAAGGACATAGGGAAACTGTTATGGACATAGTAGATAAAGAGAGGAGACCAGATGCGTACTCTCATATGACTCGAGGAAGTACAAAAAAACTCCACATAGAACTTTGTCAACAAAGCCCAATGATCCATAAACAAAAGCAGATCCATCCAGATTTTTATCAACTAGCTCGCTTTCCATCCCTATTGATGTTACCTGTCATCCAAATGAAAAACTTCTATCATATAGCAATGCACATATATGACATATGAACTGGGTGGCTTATCAATTCAAGAGTTACTTTAATTTGCAGCAAGAAGCAATGGATACACTGAGTCTGATGATCTCACAATCGATTCACGATCAATTTGTTTTTTCTAGAAATATTAAATGAAGCATATATAAGTTTGCGACGCCAAAGGTTAACTCTCTCTAGCAATTAACTTTAAGCCTTGTTCATTTACTCAGACAATTGCCTGTTTATTTTCTGTTTTCTAGTTTTCATTAACAGAAAAAGACATTCAGAATGATAGATCAACAACTATGCCTCAGTTCTAAGCTAGTTGCGGTCGGGTATATCGATCCGCACTTCCCATAAGGTTCCATTTAGATTCATCCTGAGATTAAAGCACTATTTTATGGAAGTAACTTGTCCATACCTCATGTCTTAACCCGCATTAATTTATCCTGGTCAAGTGATAGAATTGAAGCATGTATACATATTAAGTCACCATGGTTAAGTGACAAAAGTATATGTAAGAGAAAAGTTTTGTTATTCATTTTTGCTTAGTATAAACACAAAGTGACTAATCAATCTAGAAAAAAGAAACGGAAGAAAGAAGCTCACTTACCATCATCAAGGCGTTTGCTATGCCAATAAGTACGGACAAGACATACATAAAAGCATTCATGTTTATTGGGAGGAAAATTACTGCAGCTCCACAAAATAGCCAAAGGAGACCCCCAGCGGAAAAGAAGGCCTTCAACCGTTCACCACTCCATTTGAGCTCCTACATGCAATCAAAATAATGAGCAGAAAAAGTGAGGCTGGGGGAACAAATATGAATTGAATGGTGAAGAGAACCTGGAGGAGGACAGACGCGATGAAGCTGGATAAGTAGATGATGGCGGGAATCTATTCACATTAATAAGACTAATTAGTACATTTTTTCCCTCAAAAGAGGAGCACCTTATTTCAATTTGATAGCAAGGCCCATACCAAGGCTTTCGAAGATGAGCTCATCCGTAGATCATTGATTACGTAAACTGCTAAGAAGGTCTTAGCCAAAAAGAAATACAGATAGTAAAAATTAGGTGACTTAAGCAATGCATTACTGTGTATTCAAGTGTTCAATCTTATTGAAAAGGAACAAAAAAGATCAGGTTAATACTGACCTGTGAAACGTTAGTCACAACTCTAGTTAACACATAGATGCTAAGTACTTGGTAATATAGGACTTTCTTTAACCAGTATGTCCAAGAAGCTGTAGCACGTTTCCCATCAGATTCTTGTTTTAGACTGCACAAGTTAATATTTTGAATACCACAACGTGAAAGAAGTCTTCAAGTTCTGAAAGATGAACGTGCATAAAAGAATTTACACGGTTCTCTTCAATTTTGATGCTTTGCACGTGTGCAATAGTGTTCAGTATATTCTCACTACGAGAGAAACATATATCACAATTGACGCCAAGAATCATCCACAAGCAATAGCAATAAGGGGATTGGCAACATGTAGCAAACCTTGGTTCTTTAATTCCAAGCTGAAATATAATCACAAAGACTGCTCCAATGAGAATTGAAATATAAGCCATCAATTGGTACTGCATGTATTGTTTCTTTAATCAAAATTCAGCCCAATAGGAAACACTTGAAAATACAGATGAGCACTTGATGAAATTAAGTACCTGATTTGTAATGTCAACCTTTGAGCTAGAAGTTTTCTTATTGAAGACGAAAAATGCGATCCCGTATAAGATTAGGCTTGCAATCTTCACTAACGTTTTTAGGCAAATAGTAAAAGAGGGAAAAGATTAGTATACCATGCTCCTAAACTTTCAATGCATGCAACAGATCATATAGAAACTAGCCAACCATTGTAAAAGCATTGCGAGAGCTAACACATGCTACTCTGCTTGTTGGGTTTAGTGTGACACCATTCACCATTGACCTGCAATAAGCATTTATCCGTGAATCCTTATCCTGGGTTTTTTTAGCATAGATAAAAGTGGACATGACAATTAGTAAAGAAACGAGTATGTGTGTGACAGTAAACAAAATATTTTTCTCATTTTTTAGCTCCTGATAAGAAAAAATTCCGCCATAGAGTTCTTGAAGATGAAATGATAACTAAAGCTTTTAGTTCTACTCTTAAAAACGTATATGTACAAACAAAGGCAAACACATGAGAAATCTAAATGCATTCTGTACTAAGCCATCCATTTGTACAAAAAAGATTCTTAACACGTTGAAGTAGATGAACCGAGGAGATTACATGTGTGATATCTGAGTGCAAGACCATCCGCTGCAGAAAATAACTGCGGATATGCAGTAACCGACAGTTTGAACAATAGGTGAATCAGATCCAACAATTTTGCAAGGGAGGCAACCACCGAAGAGTGATGTAAAAGATAGAGCAACTAACAGGCATCCCATGCCATGCCATATTTTGAAATGACCAAACCTGTCTATCTGCAGTATAAAAGGAAAGAAAAAATCTTGTAGGGTTAAATGGTCAAACTTATTTTGCTAGAGCAATACAAGGAAATGATCAGATTTATTAGACCAAATGAGAAAAAGCTTTGTACTTTTATTTAAGTACATAAGTGGTGTTCAAAATGATCAAAATGGTGATCTATAATAATAAGAAACAGATCATGTACTTATCTGCACTGACATGGACAAGCTAAGTCTGACTAACCCTAGCACAGAATATTAAGCTTCAAATGATGCTTCCACAAGACATAAAACACAAAAGGTAGTCGCGGTTCTTCATGAATAGATATAGCATATACAGCAAAGTGTATATAAGCATCATTTTGTGTAGAGTATATACAAGGAAAATAAAATGGAAAATACCAGTTCACCAGCTATTATGGTCGTAAATGCATCAGCAAACTGGCCAGTAAGTGTGACTGTTGCGGCATTGCTGTGAATTAGAGAGAGTTAATTCAGAGATGAATCTCAAAATATCAAAACAACTCACAGTCTAACAGTAACAATAGTTTGCCATAGAAAGAGAATTTATGAAGAGACAAAATATCCTGGTTTACCATCCAATCAAACACAGAGAAGTCTTAAACATTTTCAATCTTACAAGTTCTGACAAAATAAAAATAACAGCAAGGTTCTATGTGTTGCTTAAATATTGAATTCCATTTTTTCTTCTGTACAGATTTATATAACTTTTCTTATTAGGATGTTGAAGCAACTGGACACAGATGATCATATGATTTGATCACTTTAGCACTTCAAATTATTATAAAAGAATTAATGTCTATAACGTAAATAATTTATGCACTTCTACTTCATCCCTTTTTTGTACATTTTCTTCTTCATAGACATCCCATTACTATTGAAACACTGAATAAAAGAAGAAACTACCACTATCAATGAGACCAGCTATAACACATGCTATCAAACAACATTTTGGTGCATCCTTAAACATAGGGGGAGGAAAGAAAACAATAAAGAAGAAAGACATGTATTTAGTGAGTTAGCAAATAAATAAGTGTAAATTACAAACCTTGGGGCCAATCCAATAGCTGTCAAGTAGAGCAAGAGATATGTATACCAACAGGCAGATGTTATATCATTCAACATGTGCCCCACTCCATATGTAAAGACAGAACACCTTCCAAGGGGCTTTGGTTCATCATCAGCCATATCATCTGCCATGATGTATGATCTCGGTTGTCGTAGTTATTTGAGGCCTGCACCAGAGTAGATGTCACTTCGTCATGAATTTTAAGAAGTTTGGTACTTTGGTTCACAACGTAAACATAGGACATTTACTTGGCCAAAGAGAAGAGTAAAATCTTTGGGACATTGGATTGTTTGCACTATCTGCTAGTCCATCCGTCCCAATTTAAGTGTCTTACTTTCCTTTTTGGTATGTCCCAAAAAAACTATCTATATTTGGTAAGTTGACAATCTAAATATCCTACATGACAAGTTTAACACCACAAGATTCAAAGGATATTTTAATACATTACTCACATCTTTAATTTAGGACCACAAGATTCAAAAGTCTGTTTTTATTCCTTAAAGTGAAACTCAGACACTTCAATTGAGACACAGAGACTATATTATTATCACTGGAACAGAAGAAAGAAAGAACATTCAAGTGAGATCACGCCTTGTTAATCTTCTTGAGACATCCTAATCAGAACTGGGATGTTAACACAACATTGTGACTCAAAAGGAAATAAAATGTCTTTCTTGAGTAATCTTCTTGAGTAATCTGTACCGAGCAACGTAGGTCGCTAATTTATGTACTGTATAAGGCATAGATTTAAGCCATGTCGTCTTCCAGTAATTTATTGCATTTATTCTAAGAAATTGTTCAATTTACCATATCAGTCTGTGCAGTTCAACATCAAATTAATAAATAGATAAAAGAAATTAAAAAGAAAAGAGTGGTGAGCCATCATCTTCAATGAGGGGAAGATATATACATTCCTTATTGATACTATATAACTCAATTCATCGCAAGAGGAAAAAGCTAATTAAGCTGAAACAAGACACAAAATGACTAATATGAAAGTGACATTCTACCCTACCATTCAAAACTCGAGTAGCATACTCCTCTCTGAAATTTTGGCAGTTCTCATTTCACAGACTATTCCAAGATGACACAAACTTCTAATGCATTCATGTTTTTGTTCTATTTACTGTCATCAAGTATTTCTTTCATGTTTATAGAAGAAATATATAGCATATTCTTACTTATCCAAAAAATGAAAAAAAAAAAAAAAAAAGTGCAATTGTTCTTGCCCTTTGTATGCATTCTTATGTTTGTACGTTTACAATGATCAAACATTGTTTCATATTTTAAAGAAGAAATGCAACTGTTCTTTCTTTCTTTCTTTTCTCCACTCGGGGGAAAGGAACAGGAAAATATATCACCTAAAATATCTGATAATAAAAAACTTTGAAAACGAAATTGACAACGTTATATGTCGCCATCACTCTCCAACTACTTGGCTCATTTTGGCACATAGGGAAAATAACAAAGTGGAGATACTAAAAGGCAAAAGTGATAATAGCACTCTAAACTTTATCACATTTTGTTCTGGGCTATCTAAATTGAAAGTTGTATCTATTAAGTACCTAAACCAGTTTAAATTAATTCTATTGGGTACCTTTTGCCTATGTGGCGCCTACATGACACAACAATTGATTCCACCTTTTGTTGGGCGCGTGAACAGCCCTTTCATCCTTAATTTTTTTTTAATTAAAATTTTACCTCTTTTAAATAAAATTTAATAGATAAATTAATAAAAAACTAACCACTCCCCCAAGCCGCCTGTACGTTCCTTTTTTTTCTCTTCTTCTTCACTATACGTTTCTCTTCTCTTCTCCTTCTTCTTCCTTTTTTTTTTTTAATCCACTGTACGTTCCTGTTTTGTTCTCTTCTCTTCTTTCTCTTTCTTCTCCTTCTTCTTCCTTTTTTTTTTTAATCCACTGTACGTTTCTCTTTCTTTTTTTTTTCTCTTCTTCTTCTTCGTTAATAACACTTCATTTATTTTAATTATTTATATAAAATTGATTTTTGAATTAGATGTTAATTTTTATCATCATTGTTTTTGTCTTTTTTACATCTAAAAAGTAGCATTACCATTTTATTTACCGGAAAAAATAGGGATTCATCATTATTATGACTCGTTCACCAAAAAAAATGGGGATTCACCATTACTATGACTCTTTTTTTTATCTCACCTTTCATTAAAGATTGGTGGGTCTTGTAAAGACATTAATAGACCTAAATAAGAGAAGAAAAGGAAAATAAATTATTAGTGGGGTGGAGAGACGGCGATTGGGGGCGGTGGTGTGGCGGCCGGTGGTGGGGGAGCGGCGGCCAGTTGGGGGAGGGGGGGAGCGAAGGAGATGAAAATTGAGGGAGGGGGTGTATAATTTATTTTTTAATTATTATGATGGATCCCCACCGCCACGTGTCACATTTTCATTGGATAAATTTGTCACGTCATGGAGAGTATAATACACTCTCTTAATTTTGCTGATTATTGTGAAAAAGGTACCCAATAGGATCAAATTTAGACTGATTTAGATATCCAATAGATACAACTATCGGTTTAGATAGCCCAAAAATAAATGTGATAAAATTTAGGGGCTATCTATGACTTTTGCCTACACTAAAATAAATAAAAAAAACCCACGGGCCACGGCTACAAAGGAGAGTTAATAACTGACTTTGAAGTGACTTGATAGTTCAAAAATTCATTAAATGGTCGTGTACAAAAGCTAATGTACACTTTATTTTGATAAATAGATACATCCTACAACAAAGCTGACAGCTCGATATTTCTTACCTCAAGTCATTGAAAACATTTGCATATCTCTATCAGAGTAATCAGGATTTAAAACTTGTGGGTTCGGAGTTCTAATTTTTTAATGTTAGTGAATTCGTAATTAATTATTAGTATATATTTAATAAAAAATTTAATACAAATATATGATTCGGACAAAAGCAACTGGATTCGACCGAACCCACACCCAAAGGGCTGGCTCGGCCCCTGGTCTCTATATAGCAAGTAATTTTGCAAGTTCCTATCTTTACACTCGAAATTTCATTTGGAGTATCTCTAAACACTTCATTGAGATAAATTGAGAAACTAAATAAGAAAGAAACAACTGAACCTGAGCATTAAAGTAAATATTTGTAATTTTATGTAGTAATTTTGGATCACGTGAACACATGATCTCTACGTAAAATTAACTATTTTATGTATATATTTTTTTAAATTCGTATAATATTAACTGCTGGAACACATGCTACAAGAACGCTAAATGGTGCATTGGTTGAAGGTTGAGTTATACACCTAGAGGACTAGGGATGAATTACCACTTAATACATTTATCTGTCTTTTTTTTTTTAGTGGTGAACTCATAATCTAGAAATTCTAGATTTGCCTCTGCTTCTTCCGTCCCAAACACATTTTTCTTTTTAGTCCGTCAAAAAAAAATGTCAACTTTTATTAGAAATAATTTAGTTCCCCTTTTACCCTTAATGAAGTTATTTATAATCACACAAATATTCAAGTTTTATTTTAGATCACAAATTTCTAAAATATTTCTTTTTTTCTTAAATTTTATGACCAATCAAATTGTGTTAAGTAAATTTAAGACGGAGAGAGTAGTCATTACCTGGGTGATGTAGAACAAGACCCAATTGACCCACTATTACTTTTGAGCAAAAGGTAGAAGTGAGAAACGAGAAAAGGAAAAAAAAAAAATTAAAGATTGTGGAGGAAGAAAGTTGAGTTGCTCTCTAGCTTTCCCTTACATTTATACTGCACTGCTTAGGAACGTCCCCGATATTGCATAATACGGGCTGCTAATTTATTATTAGGAAAAACATCCACCAATGTTATTATATTCACGAAGAAGCATATATTGATGAAACAGATGATGTGCTAGAGAGGCTGGGGTCCTATGGGAGTTGGAGCAATTGGTTATTTTCATATCAAAAGAATTGTTTTTTTTATTCCTTTTTTGGAGCATTTGGTGGGAAAGATTTGAAGACAATGAAATGTTAAATAAACAATGAAAATCATGCTATCCTAAAAGATTTGGACCCACTCCTATGGGTAACCCATGTTTCTTCTTTATTAAAATGACAATTTATATTGTATTCAGTATTAATATATATATATATATATATAAACATCCACCAATGTTATTATATTCACGAAGAAGCATGTATTGATGAAACAGATGATGTGCTAGAGAGGCAAGGGCCCTATGGGGGTTGGAGCAATTGGTTATTTTCATATCAAAAGAATTGTTTTTTGTATTCCTTTTTTGGAGCATTTGGTGGGAAAGATTTGAAGACATTGAAATGTTAAATAAACTATGAAAATCATGTTATCCTAAAAGATTTCCACCCATTCCTATGGGTAACCCATGTTTCTTCTTTATTAAAATGACAATTTATATTGTATTCCCTGCATTTTATTTTATTAGTTTCTGGACACGTGCATTGCACGTGTATCCCATACTAATCAGTATTAGTATTTTAATATATATATAACACAAAATCTGAAGGGGCAAACATAAGTTCAAATTGGTAAATGATAAACCTATTTCAACCGGTATTTATTGTCACCATGTAAAGTATTCCAATTATGAATATGTCCGCACTTCGTTAAAATCCAAAGGGAGAACCGCGGAAGGATTTGAAGCCAAAGGGATATTGGAGTTTTATGTTGTCCTTATCTTTGAGATACTTTTCATATTATACATGAATTCAATGGAAGACAAAGAGGTTGTCGATACTTTTTCTTTTAATGGAGGTTATGCGAGGTTTTTGAATATGTTGAATGTAAATGGAGTGCTTCTAATATTATTTAATACACCGATTGAAGCCAAATGAATGGTGTGCACCGTTATAACATCAGTTACATGAAATATTATTAGAATAGAATAATAAATTGGAATAAAATCCACTAATGAATAGGTGCTTTAAAGAAATGATCAGTTATGAAATTCACCCCATGACTTACAATCGTTATAATCTCCAGGTAAGTGTCTTAATTTTTTTTTAAAAGTGACTTTTAAGTTTTTTTAGCATTGCACATAAAATGGAAAAATTAGGGAAAAGATCAAAAAAAGGAGGAAAAATATAAATACCTTTCTTGGCCTATGAGGCATGCCACATTTAGATTAATTAGTTTAGTGCACGCGCTTTGCGCATGATCAAAGTGAGTACCTCATTTGACAATAAATATATAAAAAAAAAATTAGACTTAGGTACGAACTTTGTCGTTGATCCGTCGCTAAATTCCTCACAACTAACAATTTTTTTAATAATTCATTGCTAATCTGTCCGTAAATAGGATTGTCATTTCTTCAATTTCGTAAAATAATTACTTTAGTTTCAGTTTGTAATTTGTAAAAAAAAATTCTGACCAAATAAAATTAAAATTTCCCAATGATTTTTCTTTTTTCTTCCATGTTGCCTGGAGGAAAACTCGTATGACAAATAATTAAGAAAGAATTTAATTAGGTATAAACCTTTCACTTTTAATAGTAGTAACAATATATAGAAACTGCCCTGATTGTTATGAAATATAGGAAATATAGAGTATGGATGTCCACTACACAAATATAATGCCTCTTCCATTATCTTCCACCATCTTAATGGTTCTTCCACCATCTTAATGGTTCTTCCATTATCTTCCACCATCTTAATGGTTCTTCCATTATCTCATATATTGAATGCATATGTAACACTATAAATAGAGACATAAGTTTTCATATGGAATGTACTTGAACACATCTTTGGATGAATAAGAAATCTCTCCTCTCTTGTCCCTCTATTTCTATTGTTTTCATCATTTACTATTGTTACTCTTTTAGCTTAATTTACAACACGTTATCAGCACGAAGCTCTCTAATTCTATTTGCATCGTTAGTTCGAGTTCGGCTTTCTTTCAGGTGAAGTCTTATTTATCTGTTAAGATTCGATAAATACTTAGTGGCAGATTTATTTGTTTTAAACATACTTACATTTGGTTTGTGGCTTGTGATCTTTCTGTGACACATACACTGAGATTAATATTAAGCTACAAAGGATAACACGCTGAATCTTGAAACTTCAAAAGAGATATATTTTACCACCATGTTATGTTAATTGTGCAAGAATCTCTCACCTTTATTTCCTATACAGAGAGGTTATGCTATAAATTTTGCATTTAATTGATTAAAAGATGACAATACTATTCGTTTGTTCAGAAATCTACAAATGTGCTTTAGAAGGAAAGCCAAAAGGCAAGATTAAGAACTATAAAAGTTAACTAGAGTTTGATCACTGTCTTAATCACCAGGATACATACCTACACAAAAAATTGGCAAGATGCAATCACTCATACCAAGATACTAGGATCAAAGCAATTTCAAAACTTTGCTTCTCTTTGATGTTTTTATCATATGTTCTTACTAGACCATTGGAGAAGAAAAAAATGAAACAGGAAAATATTGAAGGGGACATGATCTTTAAGTATGAGGATATGGACAAATTAACAGTGACGAGAACATCTAAAAACAACAGCCGTACTCGATGATATAGATAAACCACGCCAAGAAGAAATGTTAAAGTAGACAGAAAAACTAATAGAGAATGCAGAATGGACAACATATCATAGCACGGGCTGACCAGCACTTCACCATGTCAATTTTAAAACTGATAATTGCAACATCACTATAAGATGACATCAAGGGACATAACTAGCTTTACATATATCACATGACAAATAATGAGCAGTAAGAAGTCATTTCGATATACAAAAAAAAAATCGAATGAAAGGATTAGCCCGTCTAAACTTAGCCCACCTAATTTATTTAGATAGGACAGAAGATGTTTGTGCATCGAGGATATCTAAGCTTCAATGTTTTTCAGCAGACATTGCAAAATGATTATGAGGATTAAAACACACATGATATATTAACCGTACGAGTAATTTTTACTTTTGGTTGTGCATACTGTTTGTGGAAGAAAAAGGGTTATTGGTTCGTGGAAATAAAAATACTATTTTGAGATTATGTTATTTTTATTATTTCTAACTCAAATATTTTTATGATAGTTTTGATCATCATGTCGAATTTGTCAAAGCTTGAGTTTGTGGCACTTGATATCTCCGGAAAGAATCACCTATCATGGGTACTCGATGCTGAAATGCACCTAGACGCCAAAGGTCTTGGTGCCACGATTACTCAAAATAATACAGCATCGAGTCAAGACAAAGCGAAGGCAATGATTTTCCTTCGTCATCATCTGGATGAAGGATTGAAAGTTGAATACCTGACAGTGAAAGATCCACTTGAATTGTGGACTGGTTTGAAGGAAAGGTATGACCACATTAAGGTAACGGTATTGCCCAGGGCTCGTTATGAGTGGATTCACTTACGGTTACAAGATTTTAAAACTGTATGTGATTATAACTCTGTTGTTTATAGAATTACGTCCCAATTGAAATTATGTGGGGATAATATAACTGACGAGGATATGTTGGAAAAGACTCTTACGACTTTTCATGCCTCCAATTTGGTATTACAACAACAGTACCGTGAAAGGGGTTTTAAAAAGCATGCTGATTTGATATCATGTCTTCTTGTAGCTGAGCAGCACAATACCCTTTTATTGAAAAATCATGAAGCCCGTCCCACTGGAACTGCTCCATTCCCGGAAGCGAATGTGGTAGCAACACATGGCCCAACTGAAAGAAGATAAAATAACCGGGGCCATAATAATGAGCGTGGGCGTGGCAGGGGCAGGGGACGATATAATAATCGTCGTGATGGTGGTCACCATAAAAGGGAGAACAATATGGGTTATCAAGGCAATCCTTCAAGGAACAACTGTCATCGTTGTGGTTTGAAAGGTCATTGGAAAAATGAATGCCGGGCGCCTGAACATTTTGTCAGGCTTTATCAAAATTCCTTCAAAAGAAAGACAAATAGAGGTGGTGCCTCTTCTGCTAATGCCCTGGTGGAGTCACACATGACTTTTAAAAATAACGATGAGGCAGGGCCTTCACGAAAATATGATGATAATGTTGAATCTAATTTGGCTTTGAAAGATGATGATTTTGATGGGCTTGATGATATTACTCATTTGGAAGTTGAAGACTTCTTTGGAGATCAAAATTGAGATTTGATCGTTTCACTGGGGAATGTGTTATGTTATTATTTTTATTTATGTGTTTTAAGTTGTCCTTATGTTGTTTTTTTTACGAGAAGTACGTAAGTTCTCTATGTTGTTTTATTTTCAAGGATTAGTAATTAAGTTTTATATTGTTAGTTTCCGTATTTCTTACGATGTATTTTTGTTTTTATGAAGATAAATAAAATTCCCCAGTCTTTAATTGGATCCAAGATGAGTAATGGAGATATGTGCCTTTTGGATAGTGCTACAACTCACACTATATTAAGAGAAAAGAAATATTTCTCTCATTTGGTTACGAAAAGGGCTTGTGTTAATACAATATCTGGTAGTACAAAATTAATTGAGGGCTATGGAAAAGCGACCTTATTACTACCTGGAGGAACAATATTGGCCATTAGTGATGCACTATATTGCAGCAAGTCTCGAAGAAACTTATTAAGTTTCAAGGTTATTCGCCAAAATGGCTATCATGTTGAGACTGCCAATGAAGGAAAGGTTGAGTACCTTTATATTATTACAATGAAAGCTGGGGAAAAGTTTGTGCATGAAAAATTACCCGCACTTTCTTCCGGGTTGTACCATACAAGTATTGGTGCGGTTGAAACACATGTTGTAGTAAATAAAAGGTTTAATGATTCTAATGATTTTATCATTTGGCATGACCGGTTGGGCCATCCCGATTCTAGTATGATGTGCAAAATAATTAAGAATTCACATGGGCATACTTTGAAGAACCAAAAGATTCTTCAATTTAAGGAATTCTCTTGTGCTGCTTGTTCTCAAGGAAAATTGATATTAAACCATCAACAACTAAGGTTGGGATTGAATCCCCCGTATTTCTGGAACGTATACAAGGTGATATATGTGGGCCAATTCACCCTTAATGTGGACCATTTAAATATTATATGGTCTTGATTGATGCATCTATAAGATGGTCACATGTGTGCTTATTATCAACTCGCAATATGGCTTTTGCGAGATTGTTGGCTCAAATAATAAGGTTAAGAGCACAATTTCCAGATAATGCGATAAAGAAAATTCGTCTTGATAATGCTGGTGAGTTTACATCTCAGGCCTTTAATGATTATTGTATGGCCACGGGAATAACAGTTGAACATTCGGTTGCTCATGTTCATACTCAAAATGGTCTGGCAGAATCAATGATTAAACGCCTACAATTGATAGCTAGACCATTGCTAATGAGGACAAAACTTCCTGTTTCGGTATGGGGACATGCTATTTTGCATGCAGCAGCACTTGTGTGTATAAGGCCAACCAGTTATCATGAATTCTCCCCATTACAATTGACTTTTGGTCAAGAGCCAAATATTTCCCATCTTCGAATTTTTGGATGTGCGGTATATGTTCCAATTGCTCCACCACAACGCACAAAGATGGGTCCCCAAAGAAGGTTGGGGATATATATTGGGTATGAATCTCCTTCAATTTTAAAATATTTAGAACCGATGACTGGAGATTTATTTACAGCAAGATTTGCTGATTGTCATTTTGATGAATCAGTATACCCAACATTAGGGGGAGAACATAAGCAGTTGGAAAAGGAGATAGATTGGAATGCATTATCACTATCTCATTTAGATCCTCGAACAAATCAATGTGAGCAAGAGGTTCAAAAGATGATTTATTTGCAAAATGTCGCAAATCAACTACCAGATGCATTTACTAATCTTCCAAGAGTTACTAAATCTCATATTCCAGCTGCAAATACTCCAGTTCGAGTTGATGTCCCGGTAGGACAAACGGTTAATGCAAATGAGTCTAGGCCACGTCTGAAACGTGGTAGACCAATCGGTTCCAAGGATAAAAATCCTCGAAAAAGAAAAGAAATAAATGATCAAGATGATCATCATGTGAGGGAAATTGCTCAAGAAGAGGTCCGAGACATAATAAATGATAATCCCACAGAGAAGGTCCAGATACTTCAAAATAATGATAGTGAAGAGATCTCGATAAGTTATGTCTCGACGGGGAAAAGGTGGAACCGAAATGATATTGTGGTCGACAATACTTTTGCATATAATGTTGTTGTTGAGATAATGCAACAAGATGAGGATCTTGAGCCAAAATCTGTTGATGAATGTAGATAGAGAAATGATTGGCCAAAATGGAAAGACGCAATTCAAGCAGAATTGACTTCACTTGAAAAACGTGAAGTTTTCGGACCAATAGTCCGAACACCTGAAGATGTCAAGCCAGTGGGGTACAAATGGGTGTTTGTGCGAAAACGAAATGAGAAAGGTGAAGTCGTAAGATATAAAGCACGACTTGTGGCACAAGGATTTTCGCAAAGGCCTGGCATTGATTATGTGGAGACATATTCTCCTGTGGTGGATGCAATTACCTTCAGGTATCTAATAAATCTGGTAGTTCGTGAAAAGCTTGATATGCAACTGATGGATGTTATCACAGCCTATTTATATGGCTCATTGGACCAAGAAATTCTTATGAAAATCCCTGAAGGATTCAAAGTGCCTGAAGCATACAAAAGTTCGCAGGAAACCTGTTCAATAAAACTTCAGAAATCTTTATATGGATTGAAGCAATCAGGGCGGATGTGGTACAATCGTCTTAGTGAATATTTGCTAAAGGAAGGATATAAAAATGATCCTATTTGTCCTTGTGTTTTTATAAGAAGGTATGGGTCTGAATTTGTCATAATAGCTGTGTATGTTGATGACTTGAACATCATTGGCACTCCTAAAGAGCTTTCAAAAGCTATAGAGTGTTTGAAGAAAGAATTTGAAATGAAAGATCTAGGTAAGACAAAATTTTGTCTTGGCCTACAAATTGAGCATTTGACAAATGGAATATTTGTCCATCAATCAACATACACTGAAAAAGTTTTAAAGCGTTTTTACATGGATAAATCACATCCGTTGAGTACCCCGATGGTTGTGAGATCGCTTGACATAAATAATGATCCATTTCGACTTAAGGATAATGATGAAGAGCTCATTGGTGATGAAACTCGATATCTCAGTGCAATTGGGGCATAGATGTATTTAGCCAAAAATACCCGACCAGATATATATTTTGCAGTAAGTTTATTGGCAAGATTCAGCTCCTCCCCAACAAAAAGACATTGGAATGGTGTTAAGCATATATTCAGATATCTTCAAGGAACAATTGATCTGGGATTATTTTATTCTTATGAATCCAAGTCAGATATGATCGGTTATGCAGATGCAGGATATTTATCTGACCCACATAAAACCCGATCTCAATCAGGCTATTTATTACATATGGAGGTACAACTATATCATGGCGTTCAATGAAACAAACAATATCTGCCACTTCTTCAAATCATGCGGAGATAATATCCATTTATGAAGCTAGTCGGGAGTGTGTTTGGTTGAGATCAATGACTCAACATATTCAGGAAATGTGTGGTTTTCTTTTGAAAAGGGATATTCCAACTATATTATACGAAGATAATGCTGCATGTATTGCTCAACTGAAGGGAGGATACATTAAAGGAGATAGAACAAAACATATTTCACCAAAGTTCTTTTTTACTCATGATCTTGAAAAGAAAGGTGAGATAGATGTTCAGCAAATTCGCTCGATCGATAATTTGGCAGATCTGTTCACTAAAGCATTACCAACCTCGACATTTGAGAAGCTGATATACAAGATTGGAATGCGTCGTCTTCGAGAATTAAAATGATCCTTTCATCAGGGGGAGAAAATACGCGCTGCACTCTTTTTTCCTTGGTCAAGATTTTATCCCATTGGGTTTTTCTGACAAGGTTTTTAACGAGGCAGCAAATAATGCGTAACGAGCCACATATATGGACATCCAAGGGGGAGTGTTATGAAATATAGGAAATATAGAGTATGGATGTCCACTACACAAATATAATGCCTCTTCCATTATCTTCCACCATCTTAATGGTTCTTCCATTATCTTCCACCATCTTAATGGTTCTTCCATTATCTCATATATTGAATGCATATGTAACACTATAAATAGAGACATAAGTTTTCATATGGAATGTACTTGAACACATCTTTGGATGAATAAGAAATCTCTCCTCTCTTGTCCCTCTATTTCTATTGTTTTCATCCTTTACTATTGTTACTCTTTTAGCTTAATTTACAACACTGATTAATTAATTTAATTATAAGTGCCGTGTATGGAAATTGCCGTTGGCAAATAGAAGTAAATTTTTTTTTTCTTTTTCGACTTCTATTAATAGCAAATTGAAAAAGCAAGTAATGTCTCCAATAGACAATTGTAAAAAGTATCCTTCTTTATTAAGAACCAATTTTCGGATTTTTTTTCTTATAGCCATTCAATGAATATCTTTTCGTAATTGATTTATTTATCAGCCAAAAAAAAAAAAACCAAAAAAAAAAAAGGAAGAGTCCTACACCTAAAAGCAAGGGAAAGTGTTCTAAATTCTTAGGGAAAAAATTACTCGTGTATTACGGAATTAATACATAAATTCTAGTTGATTTTAAAGTACTAAATTTTAGGGGAATAATTAAAAGTCTATTCCCAACTGTTATGGGAGATATTTAAATTATCATCTTGTCTTGTTTGAAATCTACTTTTAAGCATAAAAACGGGAAATGTTATAAATATTATTTATTATTATGGATGTCTGTCTTTAGGAGAAATATTAGGGTTAGTGACTTTGGGATCAAGTTACTTTTTCCCTATAAATATAGAGGTTCTCATTCATTGTAAATTACTCCCTAACAAGAGAAATAAAAGAATTCCTCTCTTCTCTCGTTCCCTATAATATTCTTCCTGCTTGCTTTATTATTTTATAACACGTTATCAGCACGAGTCTCTAATAATTTACGAGCTGATTTTTATGATCTCCGACTGTAAGCAAAAGAATTTGCAATTCTGATTATTTCTGACAATCTGGTATGTTCTTATCTTGAATTTAGAGTGGTGCTTAATGTGTGATTGCCTCGTAGACGTAGCAGCCCAAACATAAAGTGAGGAAGTAATTTATTTTGCTCTGCTAGATAAGTTTCCCTATACTTTTTACTTCGCAGTGTATATTTTGTTGTGGCTCACGTCAATTTTCTTGATCAATGTTATAAGGGTCTCTTTCTATTGAGCTAAAAACTGAATGCATGGGTAATTAATCCTTACTTAATTGATAATTGATTTGTCAAAAATTGTTTGGAGAATTGGACCCAACAGAATCCTTAGTAAACTAGAAGTGCAAAACATTAATTATAAACTTGGTTGATATTTTCTGTGGTTATCAACTTATAATTTATGGTTGCTTTTAAGAGATGTAGTTAAATAGTAGAGTATTTGATGCAAAACTGTTAAACTACTTGTATACGGTAAAAATCGGATATATGTTAAATCGGTAAGACCGGAGACCGAGGGAAGAAAGGGACAAGCATGTGCACGAAGACTTTCTTTCTGAACCAGAGGAGTGCTTGAACCGAAGCAAAGGAAGGGCATCATTTGGTCCGGCTTCTCCATAGCCGAGTTGGTCGTGGCCATTGGTCCGTTTAATCGTGGTCGTTGGTCCGTTTGATCATGGCCGTTGGTCCGGTTGATCGTGGCTGTTGGTCCGGGTGATCCGTTACACAATTGCCACGCGTCAATACCGTTCTGCCACATTGTACTGCCAATCGTACGGGTGTCAGACCGTACGACCAACCTTATCCATTTTAGGGTTTTTCTTTATTCTTTAGGCCCTTATGTTGTATGAAGCCATGAGGGAAAACTATAAATAGGGGGTCATTATCCTACTTTAAGGGGTTGGCTTCTAAAACTCTATAACATTTGTAATAGCAAATATATACAAACTCTCTCTCTCTCTCAAATACCAGATTTTGGTCCGGATTTATTGTGTTCATCTTCAGATTTGTGCAATCAAACAACATTCAACATATTAACACATACGTTTAGCGCAGACCATCAATTACTATCTAGATTATTTATAGTTGATTACATTCCATTTTCTCTCAATCAAAGAATAGATTAAAGTTTACCACATATCCTATATCTCACTCATAAATTTAATTGATTATCCAAATTTGGGGTAAACAGTTTGGCGCCCACCGTGGGGCTAGGATAATAGTGGTCTTTGATCTAGATCTCTATCTTACACGTCAGAATCAAAAATATCTTTTGTTCATCTCGAAAAAAACTGACCAAATGGCTAACAGTGGACAATCTGGTCACGTTAACAACAACGAAATCGTGGCCGAAAATGAAGACAGTGGACCACAAGGATTACCAAATCCTGTTGACCCGAACCCCGTTAATTCGAGGGAGGGCCTCAACCGGCAAAACACCGTGGACCAGGAGAATGCCGCCCAGCCGGCCATCGATCCTTTAAATACTCACAATTCAATTATTTTGTCCCAGACACAGGGCCGGAAAGAACCGGATGCCCCGAATGATAATATTGACTTACGTTTAATTTTTGAAATGTTGCAGGAACAGAGAGCAGCGATTGCCGAACAAGGAATCGTAATAGCCCAGTTGCAGAACAGAAGTGATAAAACGACCCCGGAGAAGGCGAAGGGTGTTGCTGAACCCAGAAGGGAGGCACGGATGGTTGAGAGCAATGGGTCCGGAGCTGGATCATCCACCGAGGTACTGAGAATGCTCGAAACATTGGCAAAGCAAGTGGACTCGACCGAAAAGAGGGTTGAAACATATAACTCTCGGGTGGACCAAATACCGGGGGCTCCACCTATCCTGAAAGGTCCGAATTCAAAGAGGTACATCCAAAGGCCTTTTCCTCCGACTGCAGCCCCGAAATTGATCCCGAAGAGGTTCAAAATGCCGGATATCCAGAAATATGACGGCACAACGGACCCTCACGAACACGTTACCTCATACACATGCGCTATAAAAGGCAATGATATGGAAAAAGATGAGATCAAATCCGTGTTACTGAAGAAGTTCAGGGAAACTTTGTCAAAAGGAGCATTGAATTGGTACAACCATCTGGCCGAGCATTCAATCACTTCTTTCGAAATGCTCGTCGATGCGTTTGTAAAAGCACACGCCGGAGCCAAAAAGGTGCAGGCCCGGAAGGCGGATATTTTCCGTATAGCCCAAAGAGACGATGAGTTACTGCGTGAATTTGTCAACCGATTCCAAAGGGAACGAATGGAGCTCCCCCCGGTTCCGGAGGAATGGGCTGCACAAGCTTTCACAAAGGGGCTCAATGTTCGAAGCTCGACGACTTTGTTCAAATTAAAGGAAAGCTTGCTGGAATACGAGGCTGTGACGTGGGCAGATGTCCATAACCGATACGAGTCAAAGATTCGGGTGAAGGATGACCAACTCGAGCTTCCCCCGGGGCCAGTAACTATGAACAAATGTTTTGAGAGACCAAGGAAAAATTACGAACCGGAGGCCAGATCATCGAGGGAAAGGTATCAGCCATATTCTCATTCGGAAAAACCAACTTCAGGTCAGAGAAATCCAGGGTCGGCCCGAGCCATTTCTCCGTTCGGGGTGATAAATGGGTCTAGCGCCCATCGAACAGTCGGGGTCTCTCATTCAGGAGCGATGCCGGAAGCTATGCCGGCAACAAAGACTTGCCGAGGATATCGGAGTACAATTTCAACGTCAACACCTCGGACCTCGTCTCGGCTATTGGCCGTGTCCCGGATGTAAGATGGTCGAGACCTCTAAGGTCGGATCCGGGCCAACGGGACCCAAACACGATGTGTGAATATCATGGAACTCATGGACACAGAACTGAGGATTGTCGCCAGTTAAGAGAGGAGGTAGCCCGGTTCCTGAAGAATGGCCATCTCCGAGAATTGTTGAGTGAAAGAGCCAAAGGTCACTACAAGGAAAGGGAGAATCATAAAAGGGCCGAGCCAGTAGAACCCCAGCATATAATCAACATGATAATCGGGGGCACCGATACCCCACGAGGGCCGGTGATGAAACGAACCAAGGTTTCTGCTGTGCGTGAAAAGCGCGGCCGGGATTATATATTCGAGGGTTCCATCTCTTTCAGCAACGAGGACGCAGAAGACACCATTCAACCGCACAATGATGCATTGGTAATCTTTATTCTTATTTTTAAAACTCAAATTAAGCGTATTTTGATTGACCCAGGTAGCTCAGCCAACATCATCCGGTGGAGAGTGGTCGAACAGCTAAGGCTACTCGATCAGATTGTACCGGTAACCCGGATACTCAGCGGATTCAACATGGCAAGCGAAACCACAAAGGGGGAGATCTCATTGCCGGTAAACATCGATGGCACTATCCAGCAAATGGTGTTCTATGTAATCGAAGGAGATATGAAGTATAATGCATTACTGGGTAGACCCTGGATACATAGCATGAGGGCCATGCTGTCGACATTGCATCAGCTGCTAAAATTCCCGACTCCAGAGGGGATAAAAACCATTCGAGGTGAACAACCCGCTGCAAGGGCGATGTTCGCGGTCGAGGAAGCGACACCTCAGTCCGAAAAATCGGACCAAAAGGAAGAAGATTCAACCCGGGGAAAGGACACCAAATAGCAATCAAAGCACTCGGGGTTAGATCCGGATGATTTCGGTGTACCTAGATCATTCGTCATGCCAGATGACTCGGATGCAACCAAGTCAACAGTAGATGAGCTGGAGCAGATCATCTTGTTCGAATATCTACCGGACAGAAAGGTATACCTGGACACGGGGTTAACCTCGGAGCTCAGGAACAAGTTAATTGAATTTTTTCGAGCTAATGCCGATTGCTTCGCATGGTCCCATATAGATATGACAGGTATACCACCGGAAGTAACAACTCACAAGCTCAGCTTAGACGGGAGGTTTCCCCTGGTAAAGCAGAAGAGAAGGCCCATGGCAGAAGCAAAACACACCTTCGTAAAAGACGAGGTAACAAAGCTTTTAAAAATAGGCTCTATTCGAGAGGTAAAGTACTCGGACTGGCTAGCTAACGGAGTAGTGGTGCCGAAGAAAGGTAATAAATTTCAAATTTGTGTTGATTACAAGGATCTAAACAAAGCATGCCCGAAGGATTCATTTCTGTTGCCTCACATCGATAGAATGATCGATGCGACGACCGGGCATGAGATGTTAAGTTTTCTCGACGCCTACTCCGGGTATAACCAAATTCGAATGCACCCGGAGGATCAAGAGAAAACATCCTTTATTACCCGATACGGGACTTACTGTTATAATGTCATGCCTTTTGGATTAAAAAATGCCGGTGCAACTTACCAACGCCTAGTTAATGGGATGTTCGAAGAACAAATAGGGAAAACAACAGAAGTTTATATTGACGACATGGTGGTCAAGTCCCTGAAAACAGAGGACCATTTAAAGCATTTGCAGGAAGCCTTCGATGTACTCCGCAAGTATAACATGAAGCTCAACCCGGAAAAATGTGCCTTCGGTCTCCGGTCTGGCAAATTTTTGGTTTTCATGGTGTCAAACCGGGAGATTGAAATCAACCCAGACTAAATCAAGGCCATCGAGGATATCGAGGTAGTGAATAATGTCAAAGGAGTGCAGAGGCTCACCGGAAGGATAGCGGCGCTGAGTCGCTTCATATCGAGGTCCTCGGACAAGAGTCATCGCTTCTTCTCCTTACTGAGGAAGAAGAACGACTTCATTTGGACACCGGAGTGTCAAAGAGCTTTACAAGAATTAAAGAGATACTTGTCCAGCCCACCGCTGTTGCACACACCAAAAACAGACGAGCAACTTTTTCTTTACCTTGCTATCTCCGAGGTAGCGGTAAGTGGCGTTTTGGTCCGAGAAGAATCAGGTACGCAATTCCCTATCTATTATGTAAGTAGAACTTTGGGGGATACGGATACCCGTTATCCCCACTTGGAAAAATTGGCATTGGCATTGGTGCGCTTCTAGAAAACTCAAGCCCTACTTTCAATGCCATCCGATATGTGTAGTGACTACTTACCCCCTAAAAAACATCATGCACAAACCGAAATTATCGGGTAGACTAACTAAATGGGCCGTAGAAATTAGCGGATATGATATTGAATACAAACCTCGGACGGCCATCAAGTCCCAGATCTTGGCCGATTTTGTGGCGGATTTCACCCCAGCTATGGTCCCCGAGGTTGAGAAAGAACTTCTGCTGACCTCGGGGAAAGCCTCGGGTATTTAGTCGCTACACACAGACGGAGCCTCGAACCTCAAAAGTTCCGGGCTAGGAATCATACTTAGAACCCCGGCCGGGGATGCCGTTCGACAATCCATTAGAACTGTTAAATTGACTAACAATGAAGCCGAGTATGAGGCTATGATTGCAGGTTTGGAATTAGCCCGGAGTATGGGGGCCGAAATAATCGAGGCAAAGTGCGATTCTCTTTTGGTCGTTAACCAGGTGAATGGCGTCTTCGAGGTCAAGGACGAACGGTTGCAGAGGTATCTGGAAAAAATCCAAGTGATACTACACCGATTTAAAGAATGGACCATACAGCATGTACCGAGGGATCAGAATAGTGAAGCCGATGCATTGGCCAATTTGGGATCTTCGGTCGAAGGGGAAGATATCAACCCCGGGACTACAGTGCACTTGATGAATACAGCGATAGAAAACGGACGCGCCAAAATAAACACAATGGGTTTAACTTGGGATTGGAGCAACAGGTACATCGATTGCTTGCGTGATGGAAAGCTCCCGAATGACCCAAAAGAATCATGATCATTAAGGACGAAAACTGCGCGTTTCTGCTTGGTAGACGACCAATTGTATTGACGGTCTTTCTTCGGACCCCTAGCCAAGTGTTTGGCTCCCGGAGAAACAAAGCATGTGATGAGAGAGGTGCACGAAGGAACCTGCGGCAACCACTCCGGTGCTGAAGCTCTGGTCCGAAAGATTATCAGGGCCGGTTACTACTGGAACCGGATGGAGGAAGATTCAAAGAATTTTGTCTGGAAATGTGACGGATGTCAGAGACATGCACCGATGATTCATCAGCCCGGGGAGTTGCTGTATTCGGTGGTGTCGCCGTGGCCTTTCATGAAGTGGGGAATGGACATTATTGGTCCATTGCCATGGGCACCAGGTAAAGCCCGATTTATTTTGTTTATGACTGACTATTTCTCCAAATGGGTTGAAGCACAGGCCTTCGAAAAAATTAGAGAAAAGGAGGTCATTGACTTCATATAGGACCACATCATCTGTCGTTTCGGCATCCCTGCCGAGATAACTTGTGATAATGGTCATCAGTTCGTGGGTGGCAAAGTCAACGACTTCCTCGAAGGGTTGAAGATCAAGAAAATCGTGTCAACTCCATATCACCCGTGTGCAAACGGACAGGCGAAATCCACGAACAAAACAATAATCCAAAATCTGAGGAAAAGACTTGAAGCATCAAAGCATCACTGGAGGAAAATATTACCGGAGGTACTGTGGGCTTACAGAACCACATCGAAATCAAGCACGGGAGAAACTCCTTTCTCGTTGGTCTACGGGGCCGAAGCCCTTATTCCGTAGAAGTTGGTGAACCGACTCTCCGGTTCAGCTATACCACCGAGGAGTCAAACGAGGAGGCCATGGCCGTAAAACTCGACCTCACGGATGAACTTCGCGAAAACGCATTGATCCGTATTGCAGCCCAGAAATAGAGAATGGAAAGGTACTACAATCGGAGAGCCAATTTTCGGCATTTCCAAGTTGGGGACTTAGTGCTTTGGAAAGTTACCTTGAACCCCAAGAATCCCAACGAAGGAAAACTGGGTCCGAACTGGGAAGGACCGTATAAGATAACCGAGGTAATGGGCAAAGGATCGTACCAGTTGGAATCCATGGACGGGCAACGGTTGCGCAATAACTGGAATGTGGCTCATTTGAAAAGATACTACTGCTAAGGTATGGACTCCCCGTGTTTTTCTATTAACCTTTCTTTTTTGCAGGGAGTCAAGTACCGGATAAAGTTAGAATCTAGGACTGAAAACACGTGTTGCACTCTTTTCCTTAGTACGGTTTTGTCCCAAAATGGGTTTTCCGACAAGGTTTTTAATGAGGCAACAAGTACAACGTGTTACTCGACGAAGACAAGGACAAACACCCGGAAACCCGGGGTCACACCCTACGAACGGGGACTTAATAGCGCTTACCCGATCTTGCAGCTCGGATAAGCGCTAGGGGACTATTATACCCACATCGAAGTTTACCCTGGTTAGCGGAAATCGGAGGAGCTCAACAAAACAAAATCGGGCCTTTTATATTAGGTTTCGATGTAAGGACCAAACGATTAGAATGAATCGTGTCCACTCAGTATTTGCTACGGCAAAACCAAGAAACGGACCTTCTGCATTAGGTTTCGATGTAAGGACCAAACGATCAGAATGAATCGTCTCCATTTAGTATTTGCTACGGCAAAAGCAGAAGGAAACAAAATTCTCATATCTTGTACAAATACTTGCAATGCAAAAATCATCGAAAGTTCAGATAACGATATCTCGGATGTCTTCTTGTTAAAACAGTTTACCCCGATGATTATCGCCGTAATTCGGCATTACTTCATTCATATACCCTATTCCGGGCACTACGGTCGAAATTCGACAAAGGCAACAAGGTCATAGTGAACCGAGCCAAAATCGTTAACCCCTCAAATGGGGACTGTTACATTAAAATTTAGCTAAGGCTGAGATTCAGGTGTCCGAAAAATACCGGCCCTAAAAAATAATCAAAAAATACCGGCCCTAAAAATGCCCATCATGATTCGGAGACGTCTGAATTCACAAAGCATAAGATAAGTCCCACGGGCAAAAACTCCATCAAATTCCCGGACAAAATATACCGAATGAAGAGAAAAGTCGATATTTAGGCACAATCCGAAATAATGACTCCTTAAAACGGACCGACGATTCAGGAAAAAGTCATAATAAACATTTAAACAAAGTAAAGAATCAAGAAAAATGCATGTTCTATTTATACAAAGGATTTTACATCGGAGACTCCTACAAAGGCAAAAAACAAAAGGCTAAACACAGGCCCGGGTTTATCCGGTATGGCTGGATCCGGAGTGCTCGGACACTGTCCGCTCGGAGTCATCAGAGTCAGTCCCGAAGGCTCCCTTAGCCTCTTCCTCGACTCTTTTAGCCTCGAGTATCAGGGCCGGAAGATCCACAAAGCCATGCCCGGCTTGCTCAAGGGTGATCCTCTAAGATTTCCACTTCTCATACTCCACAGCAATAGTAGTATGAGCCTCGGCGTCCTCCACACTTTTAAGGGCTTCTTCCAAATCGGCTTCGGCCTGGGCTAACTTTGCCACTCGTAAGTCCCGATCTTCTTCGAGGACCTTCTGCATTTGAATGTACGACTCGAGATAGGTCTTAAGCGTGTCATTAGCATCAACCGTCTCCTCGAGCTCGATTTTTAGATCATCACATATCTGGGCCCTCTTCTCCGCCTTCTCCTCAAACACCCTCATACGCTTTTTGTACCGGGCACTCTCAGATTCGAGCAGCCGATGCCTCTCGGCCATGCTCGTAGCATCGGACTTGACAGAGTCCAGCTCCTTCCGGAGTTGAGAGATGGTAGCTTCGAGCTCACCGAGCCTTGAGGAAAGACGAGTGTTGTCTCGGTTAAGGGCTATCTTGTTCGCTTCGAGACGCCAGTTATATTCGACCATCTCGGCCATCTCACCCTTTAATTGACGGTTTTTGGCCTTTGTTGCATCGAGCTCGGGTTGGAGGTTGGAAAGAGTGACTGCTCGGTTCAACTCGTCCTCCTTCACCCGCAGAAGGTGTTGAAATTTATCCATCTCTCGACCTTGGGCATCTAGTTGGCCCTTAAGATCATCCACCTCTTGCTGAGCACAGACGAAGGCTTCGTTGACAAGCACCACACTCTGCAAATGAAGTTAAAAACTTTAAACAAGATCAAAATTCTCAATGAAATTATGCAAGGATGGTTGATAAGCTTACCCGATTGCCCGCATGCATACCCTCATTAATGAGGCACTGCCAAGGGACTCCGTTCATCTTTCGTTTGTCCGAGTCCGAGACAAGGGGCCTCAGGTAGCTTGCCACACCCACCGGGCGAGAAAGAAAGCTCGGGCTCTGCTTCATCCCTTAAAGTCCTAACGACGCTCCACGCCCTTTTCTTCGGTTTCTACCCTTTGTCCGAGGGCCTCTTCCTCTTGGAGGCGGCAGCAAGGATACGAGATGCACCCGCTGAATCGAACTCGGGTGCCGACGTTGTGGGCTCAGCTGCTGACTCTGGCCTTGGATCCACCGAGCCCTTAGGTAAACCTGAAAATCGAAGATGTTACAGAAGGGTAGAAGATGCAATGAATACGGATATAAGCGAAGTATTACCGTGGTTCTGGGCAACCCATCGGCCACGTGAAAGGTGTCGCCACGTCCGATCGTCGTGGGTATATTGGCTGAGGAGAGTAGTAACCCATTCATTGAGATTCCGGACGACTGGAGGAATCCAACCCATGGCTAATATAAATAAGAAGACAAGTAGTGAGAAGGTGGAGCTGAAGTTTGACAGAACATACAAAAACAATTATTAAAAGGGTTCAGACTTACGCTTATTATTCCACCTTTTCGGAAAAGGCATGTAGTTGTCCGAAATAATGTCCGAGGTACGCACCCGGACATATCGCTCTAACCAGCCCCGGTCTCTATCTTCATCCATTTTTGAAAAAATTAGATTCCGGCTACGCATTGCGAGTTTTATTACACCACCCCGGAACAACCTCGGGGAGTATAGCCGTATTAAGCGGGCCAGCGTGAATTCCTTCTCTGTATTATTGGCCAATAGCCGGAGGCAGGCCACGACCCTCCAAACAATCGAACCAATCTGTGCCAAGGTTACGTTATAAGTCTGGCACATGTCTAAGATGACCGGATCGACCGGGGGTCAAGCTTGAGGGTGAAAGGATAAGTATAAATATATAAGAATCCCTCCCGGTGGTCGGTGACTGATTCATCTGGCCCGGGGGCAAAAACTTGGACTGAACAGTTGTCCCATCCACAATCAGCTCGGACTAAGTCGAGTTTGTCCTCAGTAATGGATGAGGGATATCGTCTCACATCAAACCCTCTGTCGGACACCGGAGAAGGGTTTTTCAACCTCGAAATCTTTGTTGAAATTAGGTTTGGACGGAACAATATGCGAAGTAGTGGGCTCAAAGGTGATTTTTGCCTTAGGTGGTGAAGTTGGCTCGGTTCCTTGAGATGAAACCGAGGGAACATCATGAGAGATGGTCTCGGTGTTAGCAGACATTTGAAAATATGGAAAAGAGAAATTGAGTGAATTCGAAAAAGAAGTTAAAAAGTGGAGTAAAGGAACAGTCAAAGAATTCAAAAATGGCAAAAAAACGAGAGGAAGAAGCAGCAGCACACTCAACAAAATGATTAAAGTCGAGAAGTTGGCCGAATCGTTCCTTTTTACGTAGTATAAGCAGCGAATCAACAAGAAATGTGAGTTGAAAGATGATTGGTGAAGAAGTGAAATGGAGAGGAAATGAAGAACTGAAAAACAAAGAAAAAGTGAGTTGAAGAGGTAAAAATATTCAAATGAAGAGGTAAAGGACGTTATATAGGCATGGGATCGAGGCGGTTACAGGTCCCAGCCAACCGGGGAGAGCCACGTGTCCCATAATTAATGAGAAGCGACTTGAAACGACGTGCGTTACGGCGGTTGTCAGAGCTGACCGTCCGGGATGAGACACGTGGCTGATGACAGACGAGATGTGACGCAACTATTCCCGCTAAAATAAAAAGATAAGAATGAGCATTCGAAACCAACGGTTTTTGATTCATCCACTTCCCGTTACTCCGATAAAACTACGGTCCGGGAAGTGTGGGGACTATCTGTATACGGTAAAAATCGGATATATGTTAAATCGGTAAGACCGGAGACCGAGGAAAGAAAGGGACAAGCATGTGCACGAAGACTTTCTTTCTGAACCGGAGGAGTGCTTGAACCGAAGCAAAGGAAGGGCATCATTTGGTCCGGCTTCTCCATAGTCGAGTTGGTCGTGGCCGTTGGTCCGTTTGATCGTGGCCGTTGGTCCGTTTGATCGTGGTCGTTGGTCCGGGTGATCCGTTACACAATTGCCACGCGTCAATACCGTTCTGCCACATTGTACTTCCAATCGTACGGGTGTCAAAACGTACGACCAACCTTATCCATTTTAGGGTTTTTCTTTATTCTTTAGGCCCTTATGTTGTATGAAGCCCATGAGGGAAAACTATAAATAGGGGGTCATTATCCTACTTTAAGGGGTTGGCTTCTAAAACTCTATAACATTTGTAATAGCAAATATATACAAACTCTCTCTCTCTCAAATACCAGATTTTGGTCCGGATTTATTGTGTTCATCTTCAGATTTGTGCAATCAAACAATATTCAACATATTAACACATACGTTTAGCGCAGACCATCAATTACTATCTAGATTATTTATAGTTGATTACATTCCATTTTCTCTCAATCAAAGAATAGATTAAAGTTTACCACATATCCTATATCTCACTCATAAATTTAATTGATTATCCAAATTTGGGGTAAACACTACTAATATGCGATCTTGTATCCATTTACTAATATGCGATCTTGTATCCATTTTGTTTCTGTATAAATAGTACTCGTATATGTTTGCTTACCGTGGATACATAATAGGTTTTTATTTATCACAAACTTTTTGTTTGGTGTAAATTCACCTAAATTCTGGTATGGATTTTACACTTGTTATATATGCAATTAAAACATCGGATAATCGGTTCTGAATCATTATGCTTCAAATTTGTTCCTGAAGAACAATAATGTTAAGCGGGATTATGATGTTAATTTCATATCCCTTAATAGCTAAATGAGAATTTGGAAGAAATAAATGGTCACCGGAATTGACAATATTTCCTATGAATTGTTGTGGCTACAATTGAAGATGTGCTAGAGATAAATTCTCTACATCATATGTATGCCTTGATTTGCTCTTGAAGTAGCAATATTTTAAGAGGTATTAAAATATCATAATTTGATATGATCAGAACACGTAGAGATGATTCTGTTCCATTCCTGAAGAATGAGAACTTTTATAAATCTTACAAATACAGATCCATTGCCTGAAGTGAATGTGACAGCATGTAGTCAAGCTTATAACTACGGACGTGCGTTTGGTTGTGAATTTATAACGACTCATCTCCAGAAGAGATAAAATAATTGAGAAAAAAAATCCAAATATTATATGATCCCGAAGTAGTAAACTCCGTAATATGCTCCCGAAGTAGCAAACTCAGAAATTTACTCCCGCAGTAGCACATTTTGAATTCTTCTATTGTCTTTACATGTCCATTTAGCTATTGTTTATTTCATGACACCAGCAGTGTCTAAGTAAAATTTCTTTTATGCTACCAGCAGTATCTAAGAGTCCAAAAAACAAAAAAACGTGATTATGGAGAATAAATTAAAGTCTCCTGAAGAGCTTATATACTATTATATCATTCGTTTTAGATTGTAATATGCGAAGTTGTTATGATCGAAATACAAGTTGTAGTAACCCCGAAGTTTACTAAAGTAAATAGCTGTCATATTGAAGCTATAAATGATGGGAGGATTAAATATCTTCAAAATCATAGTGGGCATGAAATATCTATGTGAAAGGTTACACGCCTTATTCTCCAAAGTGTATACTATAATATAAGCATGATGAAATCACATGTCACGGTAACCAGAAGTTTATCGATGCGAAAAAGAATTCATGTCATAGTAAATCAGAAGTTTACTAAAACAAATAGCACATGACATGGTAAACTTGAAGTTTACTATTATAAATAATTTTATCAGTTGGCATGAGCAATTTGGCCATCCCGATTCAAATATGTTGTGCAGATTGAATATTCGAATATATTGAAGAACTAGAAGATTATTCAAGAATTTATTTGTGTTGCTTGTTCTCATGATAAGTTTATTATACTGGTTAATGTTGGGATTGAATTCCCTAAATTCTGAAAATATATAAGAGGTGGATACGGGCCCGTTCACCTATTATGTGATGTCTTAAATAGAAGCATCGATATGATGGTCACATGTGCGTTTATTGTCAACCCGCAGTTTGACATATATAAAGTTACTTGCTCAAAATAATTGAGTTGAGAGCACAATTTTCAGATTATGTAATCAAGATAATTCATCTTGTTAATGCTGGTTTATATCAAAGCTGGTTTGGCATTGAATGCCTCCGATAAATAGCTAAATCATTGCTTATGAGAACAAAGCTTCATATGCTGGTCTAAGATATGATGTGTTATATACAACATCACTTGTATGCTTCAGACCAATAGATTATAATAAATTCTCCCCTCACAATTGGTTCAGGGTTAGGAACCATATATTTCCATCTAACAATTTTTTATGTGTGGTATATGATTAATTAATCTACCATGGATTCCCCCAAAGAAGATGGGATATATGTTAGTTTTTCTAACATAAGGGGGAGAGAATAAATAGCTAGGAAATATGTTGTGAATTATCATGAGTATGATCCTCATTCAAAAAGGAATTCAAGTTAAATGCTAGAAGCATTTCCTCACACAAAACTAGTTTCATATTTCTGCTGAAAATGCTCCTATAATGTTCCTGAAGGACAAAGTATACAACATGCATGAAGCATGGCAGATCAATTGGTTCCAAATGAAATAACCCTTGAAAAGGGAGAGGAGAAAATGATCAAAAAGGTCATAATAAGGAGGCAATGTGCTCCTGAAGAGCATACGACATAACACTTCATGAAACCTCATGAGAGGTTTAGGTACCTAAAAATAATGAAAGTGATGAGATCTCAATAAGTTGTGTCACATTGCGAACCGATACAAATGATATATCATCGACGATATTTTAGTACAATATAGCGCAATATTGTAAAAGATTGCGAGGATCTAAATTCTACGTCTATTAAAGCATGCTAAAGTAGAAAATATTATCAAGTGAAATAATGCATCTTGGTAAGCGTAAAGTTTATTGGACCTGCTGTCCAGACACCAGAAGATGTAACATATTTAAATAGAAATAGATGTTATCACAACCTATATGAATTACTTGACAAAATTATATGAAAATTCCTGAAGAATTTTAAATGCCTGAAGCATATACAAGTTGTAGAAATTTGTTCATAATTCTTATATGAATTAAGTTAAGCAAGGTGAATGCGATTTTATCACCTTAATGAATATTTACTGACTAAGGGCACAAATGACTCTATTTATCCTTACGTCTTTGTGAAATTCAAAATCTGTCATATTGTTGGTGCAAGTTGATTACTTGAATATTATTGAAACTCTTGAAGAGTTCTCAAAAGCAGTATATTATCTATTGAAAGAAGTTGAAATGAGAACTTGCAGAATTCTTTGGTCCTGAAGTGTCATATCTTTATGCAATTGATGCATTTATATATTTTGCTATAACTATGAGGGATTATAGTCATATGATGTTGTTCTACATGAAAGTCAAATCATATAAAGATAACATCTGTTTATAAAGCAAGTCAGGAATGCACTTGAAGTGATTTCAATAATATTATATACCAATGCAACTCTATCCAAAGACTGAAGATGCAACAGCATACATAGCCTAACTAAAGAGGATTCATAAAAGCACAAGACATGTTTCACCAAAGTTGTTCTTCACACACGAGCTCCAAAAGGAATGGTGATATCAACGTGCAAGAGATTTGTTCGAGCGATAATATGACTGATTTATTCACCAAGTCTCTACCAACTGCAACTTTCGAGAAGATGGTGCACAAGATTGAGATGTGAAGATTCAAGTTTTTGGATTGAAGTTCTCATCAGGGGGAGTAAATACGTGTTGTGCTCTTTTTCCCTTTCAAGGTTTTTGTCCCACTGGGTTTTTCCTTGTAAGGTTTTTAATGCGGCAACCAAATGGCGTATTATTAGAAATGTGTACTCTTTTTCCTTCACTAGAATTTTTCCCACTGGGTTTTTTTCTAGTAAGATTTTAACCAAGCACATTATCTATCAAATAGACATACAAGGGGAGTGTTATAAATATTATTTATTATTGTGGATGTCTATCTTTAAGAGAAATATTAGGGTTAATGACTTTGGAATCAAATCACTTTTTCCTTATAAATATAGAGGTTCTCCTTCATTGTAAATCAATCCCTAACAAGAGAAATAAAAGAATTCCTCTCTTCTCTCTTTCCCTATAATATTCTTCTTGCTTCCTTTATTATTTTATAACAGGAAACATAATTTTACTAGTTTTAGTGTACGTACACACGTGTAACCCTAGCGCTTATATTAAATTTAATAATCTTTTAATATAATGCATAACTTTAAAATATTTATTTAAATTATAACAAAAATGAAATCTTACAAAAAGTGCAAATTCTAATGATAAAAGAAAAAGGAATACCAACTTTATTTCTAATTTCTTGCGTACTCTCTTTTAATTAAAAAAAAATTCTTACTACAATAATGAAATTATAAAAAATCAAATCGATTATACTTCTATAACACAACATGAAGACTATAGAACCTAATGGAGTTCTAGGTGCACCAAAGGTTCCTACTTTAATTATATAGAGTTATAAAGAATAAAAATTCCTTAACCTAAAAGGAACTTTAGGCTCGTGAAGGTTTCTACTTTTTATTTTCTCTCTCTTTTTGGTGTTATTTTTCAAATAAGGAGAGATTTATGAATATATAAAATTTAGTTTAATATTTTAAAAAGTCCTATATATTAGGAAATATTAATTTGTAGTTTTGTTATACGGAGTTGGGTTATCAAAAGGTTAAAATATTCTATTTTATGTGTTTCTGATCTAAATAGGGAAATAATCTGCTGAGGATGAATTCGTTTTGCTCAAAGAAAGTGAACATAAAAACCCACAAAATCGGACAACTACAATAGCACGTGAAAGCTACAGAAAGTTATGATGATGAAGACAGAGAAATAAAAAACGTGAAATAATAATTTTGTTTATGGAGCGAGAAACTAAAACAAATAGGAAGGAGAATATATACTAACCACGGCTTTAACAATACGATCAATAGCACAGCTTTTGTAACTCATCGAAACAAAATCGTTTTTTAGATGTTGCACTTGATGATCTTCAAGAGTTCGTCCAGATCTTCGACGTAGCATAAATATTTGAAAATAGGGGGACAGGGAATTGTGATTGCAACAGCTTCATGAAAGTGTCTAAATTAACAACAAAAAAAAAAAAAAAAAAACACTGCTTTTTGAATCGGAAAAATTGATCCTTGAAGAGTTCCTAATATTATATTCCCTTCAAAATTCTAAAGAAGAGAATAAGATGCAAGAATTAAAAAAACAACGAAAATAGGCAACAACAAAAAATAGAAAAGAAATAAGAACCTCAATATGATCAATGTCTTCCGAACTTGGATTAACCAGGACGTGAATCGGTTGCTGGAATGGTTTTTACATAGGGAACTATTTCTACAGGAAAGGTATTACTTATAAGGTGTGAAAAAACAAAACCTAAAATTTAGGAGTTATTACCTAGTTAAATAAGGAAAGATTTAATACACATTAATTGCAGTTTTTATTTTGAAAGGAAATATATATTACTAGTTTGTATTATATTAATTTGAAAAAAATAGTAAATGACGATTTTGTCTATTGTAGAGTATTATAATGAAGGACAAAAAGTTCAATAACATTACTAATGCCTTTCAGTCTTTTAATATATTATAGATAATATAATGAGAAACGTTTTTGGAGCCTCCTTCATTTACTTCCAAAAACTTTTTGACTCATCATAAACGTTTTTTTATTATTTGAAGCATTAAAGTTCTATTACTTCATTTCTAATTCATTGATTCACTTTTAGTGTAACTAAAAATTATTTAATCGAAGATTTCTTTTTCTTTAGGTGTTTTATTACACATTGATTTACTGCAGAGGCAAAATCGTAATCCAATTTTGAAGATAGGTTCTTCTCACTTTTAGTAATATGATTAATTTGGTTGTTCACGAAGTATAAGCAACTAATTTTCCAGCTAGCTGGTTTTTCTCCTCAGAACAAAATTCTTCAAGCATCGTCTTCCAAATCTAAATAGGAGATACCTTCAGTGAAAAATAAGGCGTGAATACATTTCATTTCCAAATGAGTTTAAGTTTTGTGCACTGTCAGTGTATTAATTTTTTACATCATCAGGTAACCTTAACCTGCTATAGCAGGTTACCAACCTTCTCCCAACTGTTTTTTTCTTTTTCTAAAATTTAGGCAATGGTAATTTATCTCTCTCTTCCTGTCACGACCCGTCTAGAGGGCCGCAACGAGCACCCGGTGCTAGCCCACCCGGGCACCCTTGGCTTACACATATACTTACACCTAGGTGAGTCATACGATTAAACATACATCTTTTTTTTTTATTATTATTAATCACGCTAGTCCCATTGGACGACAACATCTTTAAATCATCATTGACATCTATGCCACATCAAATGTATATAAGCCGACGAGGCTATCAAAAGATATACAAAATATAGTCCGACAAGGCCGGACACGTCTAATCATACACACGTGACTACGAGCCTCTAAGGAGGGTATAACATATCACATGAGCGGGACAGGACCCCGCTATGCCCACAATTATGTACACAAAAGAATAAGTACCCAAAAGCTATGGCTCCGAATGAAATGAAGCTCTGCTGTGAAGTCTCTGAGAAAGCAGTTATGGATTAAGCCTGTCTCCTTGTGTACCTGCGGGCATGTCGCAGCGTCCACAAACAAAAGAACGTCAGTACGAAGAATGCACTGAGTATGTAAAGCATGATCAATATCAATATAGAAGCATAAATAGCAACATAAGAAATGGCATAGGATGGGAGATGGCAATATTGTCGTCATATGCACTTACTTGCCTTTCATAGGAACTTTCCCTTGCTAATACGTATTTGTGTACATACATCATTATCCGTATTCCGTGATAGTACCCGTACCATATTTGTGCTCGTATTCGTATACAGGCCCTTATTCACATTCATATGCATAGTCATATCATATTCGTACTCATATCATATACATAGCATTTCCATAGCATACCCGACCGCATAGGATCGGTTTTTCATACATACTTGGCCAACCAGGGCTCAAGGTTACTCATACCTGGCCCTACCAAGGCTTCAGGGTTATTTGTACCCTCTGCAGAGGTGCGCGCGCGTTACATAATCATATACATACTTATTTACATATCATACCCGGCCTCATAAGCTCGGGGTTCTATAATAGTCGTACATATACATAATAGCTCATAAACATCTTTACTTTTAATCATCGTTATAATAATCGTCATCGTTATTATCATTATAGTCATCATCAATAGCATTATCACTACTATCGTCATCCACCTCTTCTACCCTAATAGGCCTACTCGTAATACGAGAAACTTAGTATAATCGTAGCGTATCAAGAATCGTGAGCTTACAAGCTCGGAAGATCAATTCATTTGGAAGACAACATACTCGTATAGAGGATTTAGATGTTTGGCCAAAGAACCATGCCTTATGAAAGAAGGGTTAGCCTTACATACCTTTCCGTCGCACTATTCTACACTTGCGCATTCCCCTCCAACGTTAGCGTTTCGACCTTCATTAAAGTCATACTATCATTAGAATCGATAATTAGCACACATGGCTAAAACTAGGGGAAAATCGGACAACATTTCCTTCATCATCATAATTCAACTCCCAAACGTCAACAATACATTCACAATATCATAACAATGGCCATTAGTCATTCACATTATCCACATTCCTCAATTTACTTTCATTTGCCCATATCTATGGCTATAACACATGATTTAGTCCATTCACATACAATGTCTGTTTCATGGTCTTTCAACGTCATTTATAACCCATTCATGTCACAATATAACAACAATCATGATTCGATTCCAACTAATTCTCTAAATGGCACTATTCATCATTCATGACCCATTTTACCATATTCTTCTACACTCCAAGTATTTCAACTCTCCAATATCTTAAACAATATATAAACATCATGAATCTTACCTTAGATGTTATAGGAACAAGCTTTAATTGATAATACTCCACTTTGAGCAAAACCCTAGTTTATCTCCATTTGGATTTCTTGACCTTGGATGATCTTTGATGGTTTTCTTACTCTTGATTTACTTGTTTTATGTTGTTGATCACCAAATATCCTTGAATTCTTGTGGAATAAATGTAGAGAGTTGTTTTAGAGAGAAGGGGTGTGATGTAGAAGTGAAATGAAATAAGTCTTGGTCCCTTTATTTAATGACTTGAAAATCTGATTTGAAGTGCACAGTGGTCGTAAACTTGGTTTACGGTCCGTATTCCAGTTTACGGACCGTCCTTCATGGTCGTATTTAATCATAACAGAACCAGAAACTCAGGCTGGGACATGGTGATTTACGATCATGGTTTACGGGCCGTAAACCATTTTACGGTCCGTATTCCAGGTCGTATTTAACCATTGATCAGTTGGCAAAACGTTTGAAGTTTTGGAAGCCACAATACGACATGGCAGTTTACGGACTGTATACCACTTTACGGTCCGTATTTCATTTTACGACCACTGGCCAGAATGCAAACTTGCAACTTTTCACATTTCCAAAACCTATAATTATTCGTTATGGAGCATAACCTCTCTCTTATTGCGATTGCCTTTGGAATCTTATTTAGGGTCATCAAATGTCGTTTCTTACTCATGGAAACATCATACACTCGTGCTCATCACTAGGTCATTCACTCGCATACCAACGGAAGATTTTTCCGAGGTGTAGCACTTCCCTTCCCTTCCTCTATCTGATTTTTTCTTCATTCCCTCTCCCTCTTCCCTTTAACTCCAATGCTTTCATTGTTCCCAATTAGTTGATCGGGTTTCTGTCATTGCTTCTTCTATCACCGTGAGTTTTTAATTATTCAAACCCTCCTCTGATTTGTTCTAAAGTAACAAACTTTACAAACACTTATTGAAAAGTGATATATTTATTCAAAACTTTCTCATAAGGGGATCCAGAATTTAAATTTAATGGGTTCATGTAATGATTTTTAACACTGAATTCATTGCAACTTTAAATTATGGGTTCAGATATAATATTTATTGAATTTTACATATATGTATTTATACTCCATATCGAAAGTCATGGATTGAACCTGTGTAGCCGAAAAATTTACGTCCGCCTCTGATTAAAATATTGATGTAGATTTTTATATGATATAAGACTACATTTACTGATAATACTATATTAAAAAGAAAAGAACAGTCAAAATTTATTTATAGAGCAGTCATAAGGAAAACAAAAATATGTGTAATAGTAAATCCTCAAAGCAAAAGGAACTCCTCAAGGGAAATAATGGCTGAAGTAATGAAAAATTACTTCTTTGCAAAGTTAAAAAAATTTACAACATTAAAAGATTGCTTCATTGGTAGTGACATCTTGTGAAGAAAAAAATCATGGAAACTTAAATTTTTTATTGATGCTAACTAGGGGCAGAGATTTGATTTACGCTAAAAAAGGAAATACCAAATTTGATTAGAGTAAAATTAGGACTCTACTTATTTTTAATATTATTTTCTAAATCTTAATTATAAAAGTTACTGTAATTATCCTTTAATTTACCTAATGGTGTAAATAATTTTGTCCACTGACAGTGCACAAAACTTAAACTCTTTCCAAATTGTAATATTTGTAGGATTTCAGTAGAAACATTGACTTCTAACTGGTACAAGTTGTTGTTTAGAGTTAGTAATAGATTAAAACACACCTAAACTATTGCACTTTCACGAGTTTCATATCTCAACTATCTAGTGTTCTCTTTATATACCTAAACTTTCACACCTATAAATTAAAACACAGCTTGTTGCTTAATTAGCTGTTAGTGTGTCGAATACACGCTCTATTTTCACACAAAAAAACGTTTCAAGTGGATACGTGGCTGATTTTGTCCACCTAATCTAATTAGGATGTTTACTAGTGATTTAATTAAATAGGTAAAAGTTAAGAGGGGGTTAAATACTAAATATTAGGGTATTAATGTCACGACCCAACTAGTGGGCCATGACGGGTACCCGGAGTTAGCTACCGAGCACCACTCATAATACTATCTATCATACTTAACCTGGACATACATCGTTTTCAACATAAAACTTGTCATAAACTAATTTCTAAATCTCCCAAAACATGTATCTATGCATAAGCCCACGAGGCTACAAAATGATGTACAAAATGTACACTGAAGAAGTCTCATAACATATACTACCCACACATAAGTATCTACGAGCCTCTACTGGAATACTGAAATCAAAAAGACGGGACAAGACCCTACCGTGCCCCAATATATACACAAAGGAATATACCAAGAAGTGGCAACTCCGGAGTAGTGGAGTGCTCCTGCAAATCTGCTGAGTAAGCTCCTAAGCGTTTGCGCCATCTCCTTGTCTACCTGTGGGCATGAACACAGCGTCCATAAAAGAAAGGAAGTCAGTACGAACAATGTACTGAGTATGTAAGGCATATATGATAATATAATAAGGAAACATAGAAAGCATCAGAAGAAAAGGTAACTGTAACTGCTTGCCTTTTGAGGCGGAATCATGCATGCTCACTTTTACCTTTAGAACATATCACACATATATACATAAACTGTCTAAATCAATAACATTATTAGCCCGTGTCCAGGGTAATCATATCACGCCGCCCACTAGTGGTGCTGCCCGTGCCATATAGACGCGGTGTAGTTAGCCGACCGCCTTAGCGGTGCTGCCCGGCCATCTAGGCACAGTGTAATCATCATCATATACTTAACATGAAGCATGCATAAGAGCTCAAGTAAAAGCTGTAACTCTATCGGAGTGACGTAAGGTCGAGAAACCTCCGATTATGTTATGGAATAATCCTCATCACTATGTCTCACCTTGGAAGAATTAATATCATGAAGTGAGATAACAACAAGAGGTAACATCAATAAAGTCATAAAGGTAAGAATATCACCCTCATCATAGCATCATTATCAAGGAACATATCTCATCTTTATCTCATAAGAAGCTTTTAATACTCTTTAGCTTTCATCTTTTGGAATGTAAGAAGGTTATGGAAATGTGGAAAAAGAAATCATAGTATAAAAGTCATGCCTTTGAAAGAAGGGGACTAGCCTTACATACCTTTACGTCTCCTTAATGACTAAGAGTTCTCCTTTCAAGCTCATAACTCTTTGATGATGTAGGAATGGACTTTGGGTGAAAATACTTCACTTGGAGGAAAACCCCACTTCAACACCAAGGAGATTCCTAGTATCCACAAACCTTACAGAGCATCCTTGCACTTGATTCTACTAATTTTTGGTATTTGATCTTTGATTTACCTTGGATTCATGCTACAGAAGTGTATGGAATTTTCTAGAGTCTTCAAGGCTTGTAGAGAGGGTGAAATCTGAAAAATAAGGGTAGGGGTCGTTTATTTATAACTGGAACTGGAAAGTTCCAGTAAAGCGGTTCAACGAGCGGGTCGACGACCCATCGACGTGTCGACGACCCATCGACGTGTCGACGGTCCGTCGACTTACGCCTGCAAATCTCTGATTACAAAAACACAGGGACGGTGCACATTGACGGTCCGTCAACATGTCGACGGCCCGTCGACAGTGACTGGTGTCTGTAGAATTTTCCTAATTCAGCTCAGATTTCATCAATTCGATCCATTCAACTTATAATCCCGTAATTTACCAAGAATACCTATTGGTACATTTGTACACGGGGTAAGGCACTTTCTACCTTAACTTTCTCCAACAAGCTTTCCTCTCTCTCCTCAAATGTCTTTGGAATCTTAATTAGGATCATTACTTATCCCTTCTTACTTGTAGGGACACCATATACACCTTAACTTGTGTTAGTCTACTTACTGCAACAACTCGAAATTCCGAGGTGTAACATTCTCACCCTTTTAAGAACATTCGTCCTCGAATATTAAGTTCTCGGGGATTCTACAGAAATATTGCCAGAGTTTCCCTTGTAATATGGCACTACCATCCTGTCACAACACCCAAAATAACATCGCCATACAGGGCTACGATAACAATAGCAAAAAAAAAAAAAACATGGCCACACACGACCCAAAAGTAATAAAAGAAGTATTTCGTACCTAGGGATAATGGCGTCTCATCTTGAATCTCTTCCGGGGGTGTAAATAAATGTGGATATCTGATCTTCATATCCTCTTCTGCTTCCCACGTCATCTCTTCTCTGTTGTTATTTCTCCACAATACCTTAACCGAGGCGACATCTTTAGTCCTGAGTCTTCGTACTTGCCTAGCTGGTATAGCCATAGGCACTTCCTCATAAGCTAACTTTTCAGTGATTTGGACATCCTCTACAGGTACGACTCTGGAAGGATCTCCGATACATTTACGGAGCATTGACACGTGGAAAACTGGATGAACTGACTCCAATTCTGGAGGTAGATCTAGCTCATAAGCTACTTGGCCCACCTTGCGTACAATCTTATTGTCACAACCCGACTAGGGGCCATGACGGGTACCCGGGGCTAACCACCGAGCACCACTCATTCTATTACTCATCATACTCATTTTACGCCTCTTCATTATTCTTGTACTCATAATCATTGGAAAATCATTTTCATTTGAAACATACTTACCTTTATACACATAAGCCCTTCGGCTATCAAAATATATATACATACATATACAATGAGGATATCGTGAGACCATACTACCCACACATACGTATCTACGAGCCTCTACTGGAGTACTAGACATATGGAGGGGACAGGACCCCGCCGTGCCCAAATGTGTACACAAAATAATAAATCAAATAGCACCTCCGGAATAATGGAGTGCTCCTGTAAATCTGCTGATAGCTCCTATGGATCTGCACCATCTCCCTGTCCACCTGTGGGCATGAACACAACGTCCAAGAAGAAAGGACGTCAGTACGAACATTGTATTGAGTTTGTAAGGCATTAACAATAACAATACATCAATGGAATAAGGAGGCATCAAATGAGGAGCAACCTGTAACTGACTATCAATTATAAAAGAAATAATGCATGCTGGCTTACTTCATAATCATCATCATATCATGTATGCATATATGTATAAGCTGCCCAACCATATAGGTACGGTGTGATAATCATTAGCCCGCATTCAGGCCTCCCGCGTCCGGGGTACCATCTCATGCTACCACTAGTGGTGTCTGCCCATGCCATCTAGACATGGTGTATACGCTGCCCGCTTTAGCGGTGTCTGCCCGGCCATATAGGCGCGGTGTGATATCATCATGTACATCTCATAGACTTATCATAATGTTATTATACTATTATCATAATGCATGCCTGGGAACTCAAGACAACTATACTCTATCGGGGTGACATAAGGTCGTGAACCCCCCGATTCCGTTATGGAGCATTCATAAGCATTCTACCTCACCTTGAAGGAATTAGCATATAAGGTGAGTGTATTCAATTAACAACATCAAGGGATCGTAGTTAAAATCATATTCGCGAACTCTAGAATCTTTGGATTTAAGTTCATCATCATCATGTTCATAATATCTCTTATTTTTAACTCACGGGGCTATTCATGAACGTAGACTCTTAGTCTTTCAGAATGTAGGAATGTCATGGAGAAGGAGGGAAAATCATGCCATAGGATTCATGCCTTAGAAAGAAGGGACTAGCCTTACATACCTCTTTCGTTTAGCTACTCTATCGTTTGATCGTTCTTCTTCGTTGCTGTTACACCTCGGAAGTTTTCCCGTACTGGTATGATGAGTGTATGGTGTTTCACTAAGTCGGGAATGGCTAATTATGAAATCTCGAAAAAATAATAAAGTTACAGAGAAATTCACTGCTAGTGGTCGTATATGGCACTATACGGACCGTATAGTGCACTCGTCCTTCAACCTGCCAAAAATCTCAACTTTCTGGACATTGTTGAATATGGTTAAATACGACCAAGTTTATGGCCCGTAAACCAGGTCGTAAACTGCCCTGTCCACCAGCCAAACTCTCTGCTTTTGAGAGAATGCTTAAACACGTTCACTGGGACGGACCGTAAATCAAAATACGGTCCGTAAGCTGCGCATTACGGTCACTGTTCATCCCGACAGAAATTCATTAAACCTTATCTTTGAGTTATTAAAAGGAACATTTGGCCTCATTTTATTTCATTCACCATTCATGCAACTCAGGAAACCTCTAGAACTTTCCAAACACTCCATCCACAAGAACCCAAGAGAATCAAAGGGGATATCAAGTCCAACAACACAAAATCTATGAAACCAAGTGCAAGAACACATCAAGGCATCATCTAAGTCAAGAAATTCCTAAGAAGGTGGAACTAGGGTTTTGGCTAAGTGAAGAATTTCAACTCAAGGGTTGTTCAACCACTATCCAAGGTAAGTTTCATGATTATTCCGTGTTGTTTGAGGTATTGGAAAGCATAGACACTTGAAATGTAGAAGGACATAGAAATGGGTCATTGTTGAGTGAATAGTGACATAAATGAATGATTGTAGAATTGAACTATGAACATTGAAGTGTCATGAATACAAATACGTTATAAATGATTTTATATCATGAAACAAGCAATTAATGTATGAAAACGCAAGGATAAGCTAGAAGTAGAAATAAGGGGAAAATTTGAGGAAAATGGTGAATTTTGCCAATTGTATGTAAATGACGAATGTTGAGTACGATTTTGACGGTAGAATTATAAATGTTGGGAGTGATATGAAACATGAGAAAAATGGTACGAACGATGGAAGCGTTGTACGACTTTTCCTAGAATTTGCGATACGTTCTTGTAGTTAGTTTATTAATGGTGATACGGATTCTCTTATGAAGGTAACGACGTGATATCGACGAAGCATAAGTGAGCGACATCTTAGCTAAGCGACCAAGGTATGTGAGGCTAGTGTTTCTTTCTAATGGCATGAATCTTTGATGTAACTTCCTATTCCCTTCATGAGCTCTCACTTTCTAAGAAGTTAAAAGCCTACACTTATGAATGTCCATATGAGATAAGTTATACGATATGATGATGCTAGTATAATGATGATGTTAATTATCGCTTACACTCACCTTATGTACTAGTTCCTTCAAGGTGAGGCAGAGTATAAATAGTTGTTCCATAATGGAATCGGGGGATCTCGACCTTACGTCACCCCGATAGAGTAAAGTTGATCTTGAGCTTTATGCATGTATTACAATGAGATAAGTATTTTATGATGAGTATATTATTATTATGAGCATTTTATGATAAGCATGACATGAGCATTTCACATCGTGCCTAGTTGGCCGGGCAGTCACCGCCAAGGCGGGCAGCTATACGGATACACCATGACCTTCGGGCATGGGCAGACACCACTAGTGGGCGGCATAAGATGGTACCCCGGACGCGGGAGGCCTGGACGCGGGCTAATATTATTGATTATCACACCGTTCCGACATGGACGGGCAGCTTGCATATGATGCATATATGTTACGAGGATGAGTATGAGTAAGATGGCACGCATGATTTCCTTTATGATTATCAGACAGATGTAGATATTTCATGTTGATGTGCTTACTATATTGTTGATGTTTTCTTTCATTGTTTATGCTTCTCATACTCAGTACAACATTCGTACTGACGTCCTTTCTTCGGACGCTGTGTTCATGCCCACAGGTAGACAGAGAGGAGAGCTTGGCCCAGATCCTCAGTAGCAGTCAGCTGGTTGAAAGCACTCCATTGTCCGGAGGTGCTTAGGATTATCCTTTTGGTATATATATATATATATATATGCATATTTTGGGCACGACGGAGTCTTGTTCCGTCCATGTATATACAGTATGTTAGTAGAGGCTCGTAGATACGCAGTGTGGGTTAGATGGTCTCACAAGACGTTTTCATATGCATGTATAGTATTTTGATGGCCGAAAGACAATTGTATATAAAGTATTTATGTTTGTTTAATTACGATTTTCCTACAACTGGCATGCAAATGGATAAAAGAATATTAGATGGGCAAGATAAGTAGTAGAGTGAGCGGTGCTCGGTAACTAGCTCCGGGTACCCGTCGCGGCCCTAGCTGGGTCGTGACAAAAGTGATATCAGAGCAGTTCGTCCTAGGAAGTGTCTGCGAGCCGTGTCTAGTAAAGTCTTGTTTATGGTGTGTTGCGCGCCACACTAATAAACAAGAGGCTACAGGGCATTTAGGAAAATGACCATCCTTCTTCTCATGAAATCGTGCGATAGGGCCATGCTTAGGATTATGTTATTCCTAAAAGTGCGTTATGGTTTCAGAAAATGCCGCCAAAGGGAAAAGCTACAGCTGCCCAGAAGGGCAAAGCTACGACAAAGAGGCAGGCGGAAAGAGAGCCTCCGACAAATGTAGAGGAAAGCGAATCGCAAAGTGAGGCCGCGCCCAATGTAGGAGAGCAGGGAGGAGCCTCAGCTCCGATTCCTCCACCGGGTGTTTCGGGTCAACAAGTGTCCGAGGCCATCCATTTATTGACACAATTGGTTGCCGCTCAGGCACAACGACAGGATGCGGGTCCAAGGGATCGTTCAGCTAGCACGAGAGCCCGTGACTTTATGGCCTTAAATCCTCCAGAATTCTTTGGGTCGAAGCCAGATGAAGATCCACAAAATTTTATCGATGAGATGTTGAGCACTTTAGAGATTATCCATGCTTCCGAGACCGAATCCGTGGAGTTGGCTTCCTATAGACTCCGCGATGTGGCGGTGTTATGGTATAAGAATTGGGTGATAACAAGAGGAGAAAATGCTCCACCTCCCGTGTGGCAAGAGTTTGTAGATGCCGTTATTCGTCACTACTTGCCACCCGAAGTCCGCCGAGCTAGAGCGGACAAGTTCCTGAATTTAAAGCAAAGGGGTATGAGTGCCCGAGAGTATAGCATGCAATTCAACTCATTGGCTCGATATGCTCCGACTATGGTGGCCAATATGGGAGACAAAATCTATAGATTTGTGAGTGGTCTGGGGCCACATTTGTACAGAGATTGTTTGACGGCCTCCTTGCAAGACGGGATGGATATTTCCCGGATACAGGCCCATGCTCAGAATCTCGAGGAATGACAACGACAGCAAAGAAGTGATCGTGATGGTGACAGAAGATAAGGTAAGAGGGCTAGGTCTATGGGAGAGAACAGTGAGTATAGAGAGGGATCGAGACAGACACATCCCAGGCACTCAGGTCAGTCCGCGACTAGTGCGCCTCCCAGATTCTCAGACGGAAGGTTCGATCGCTCTTTCCAGTCAGGGCAGGGTCAGAGTTTGAGGGCCCCAAGTTCTCAGTACCAGGGAGATGATAGTCAGAGGAGACCTCCAGTACCGCGGTGTAGCCAGTGTGGCAAATTACATTCCGGACGGTGTCGTCAGGGTTCGGATGCTTGTTATGCTTGCGGGCAAGTTGGTCACATGATGAGAAATTGCCCCTCAGCGAGGGATAGAGCTGGGACTCAGCCTACAGGTTCAGCAGCGGGTTCTTCTTCAGCACGCCCGACAGCACAGACTCCCCAGACTACAGCAGGTAGAGGCAGAGGTAGAGGGGGAGCATCTACTTCAGGTGCTGTCCAGCCCCGTGTGTATGCTTTAGCTGGGCGACAGGACCTCGAGTCTTCCCCAGATGTTGTCACAGGTACCCTGACTATATTTTCCCGTGACGTATATGCTCTGATTGATCCAGGTTCTACCTACTCATATATTACTCCGTATATTGCTGATTGTGTTGGGGTGAGACCCGAGCCAATTAAACCTTTCGAAGTATTCACTCTGGTTGGTGATCCTGTAATAGCGAGGCAAGTATATAAGAACTGTGTAGTCATTATACGTGATCGTCAAACAAAGGCTGATTTGATTGAACTTGAGATGATAGATTTTGACGTAATTATGGGTATGGACTGGTTGGCGTCATGCTATGCTAATGTTTGTTGCCGGACAAAGGTAGTTCGATTCAAATTTCCGGGAGAGCCCATACTCGAGTGGAAGGGTAATACAGTTTCCCCAAAGGGTAGGTTTATTTCCTACCTTAAGGCGAGAAAAATGATAGCCAAGGGTTATGTTTGTCATCTAGTTCGGGTTCAGGACACGGAAATGGAAGTGCCCACTTTCCAGTCGGTTCCGGTAGTGAATGAATTCCCAGATGTGTTTCCCGACGAGTTACCAGGTCTTCCTCCAGAAAGGGAAATTGATTTTGCCATCGATGTATTGCCGGACACCGAGCCTATTTCTATTCCTCCCTATCGAATGGCTCCGGCAGAGTTGAAAGAGCTAAAGGCAAAGTTGAAGGACTTACTCGAGAAGGATTTTATTAGACCCAGTTCATCACCGTGGGGAGCACCGGTCTTGTTCGTGCGAAAGAAAGATGGGTCGCTACGAATGTGTATCGATTATAGACAGTTGAACAGGGTGACTGTGAAGAACAAATATCCCCTTCCCAGAATCGACGACTTGTTCGATCAATTACAAGGTGCTAAGTGGTTTTCTAAGATAGACCTAAGATCGGGTTATCATCAAGTGAGGATCAGAGAAGAAGACATTCCCAAGACAGCCTTCAGAACGAGGTACGGCCATTACGAGTTCCGAGTAATGTCGTTTGGGTTGACGAACGCCCCAGCGGTGTTCATGAATTTAATGAATAATGTGTTCAGGCCGTTCTTGGATCTTTTTGTGATAGTGTTTATCGACGATATCCTGGTATATTCTCGCACAGAGTCAGAACATGCAGATCATCTAAGAATTGTTCTTGGCGTTCTTCGAGATCGGGAATTGTATGCAAAGTTTTCGAAGTGCGAGTTTTGGCTAAAATCCGTGGGATTTCTAGGTCATGTTATTTCAGATGACGATATCCGAGTCGACACCCAGAAAATAGAAGCTGTGAAGACTTGGCCAAGGCCTACAACACCTACAGAAGTTCGTAGTTTTCTTGGGTTAGCAGGGTATTACAGGAGATTTGTAGAGGGCTTCTCATCTATTTCAGCCCCATTGACGAAGTTAACTCAGAAGTTGGCTAAATTCCAGTGGAATGATGCCTGTGAGCGTAGTTTCCAAGAGTTGAAAAACAGGTTGACCTCAGCGCCAGTGCTAACACTTCCAGAAGGGACCGATGGCTATGTCGTATATTGTGATGCCTCAGGTGTGGGAATAGGATGTGTATTAATGCAGCATGGTAGAGTCATTGCATATGCCTCGAGACAGTTGCGAAGGCATGAACAGAATTATCCGACTCATGATCTTGAATTAGCCGCGGTCATTCATGCATTGAAAATATGGAGACACTACTTGTATGGTGTACGTGTTGACATCTATACGGATCACAAAAGCCTTCAATATATTTTCAAACAGAAGGAGTTGAACCTGCGGCAAAGGCGATGGTTAGAATTACTGAAGGATTACAATGTGAACATTCTATATCACCCAGGAAAGGCGAATGTAGTGGCAGATGCACTTAGCCGCCGATCGATGGGTAGTTTATGTGGAGTTCCTTCGGAAATGCGAGAAATGGTTCGTGAGGTCCATCGGTTAACAAGTCTTGGCGTACGACCAATTGATTCAGGAGATGCAGGTATTAGCGTTAATAACCCCACAGTTTCATCATTGAATCTAGAAGTGAAGGAACGACAATATGAAGATCCTCAGTTAATCCATTATCGAGATCAAGCTCACGAAAAAGAAAAGTCTCCATTCGAAGTTTCCATAGAAGGGGTCCTTAGATATCAGGACAGGTTATGTGTACCGGATGTGGCAAACTTGCGCCAACAGATTTTAGAGGAAGCACATTATTCCCGGTATTCTATTCATCCAGGTGCAACCAAGATGTACCATGATCTTAAATCGATATATTGGTGGGATGGCATGAAGCGAGATATAGCAGAATTTGTAGCCCAATGTCTGAATTGCCAGCAAGTAAAAGCCGAGCATCAAAAGCCAGGAGGCTTATTGCAAGCAATGGAAATTCCTACGTGGAAATGGGAAGAAATTAATATGGATTTTGTGGTAGGATTACCCCGTACGCGAGGGAAGTGTGACTCTATATGGTGATCGTGGATAGACTCACGAAATCAGCTCATTTCCTCCCCGTTAGAACCACATACTCAGCGGAAGATTATGCTAAATTGTATCTCAAGGAGATTGTACGACTTCACGGTATTCCTTTGGCCATTATCACAGACAGAGGGGCACAGTTCACAGCTAAGTTCTGGAAGTCCTTTCAAGAAGGTCTAGGTACCCAAGTCAAGCTCAGCACGGCGTTCCATCCGCAGACCGACGGACAAGCCGAGCGCACTATTCAGACCTTAGAAGATATGCTACGAGCATGTGTGCTGGACTTCGGTGGTAGTTGGGATGAGCATTTGCCTCTTATTGAATTTGCCTATAATAACAGCTATCATTCCAGCATTCAAATGGCCCCGTATGAAGCCTTATATGGAAGAAAATGCAGATCACCAATTGGATGGTTTGAAACCGGAGAAGTACAATTGATAGGCCCCGACTTAATCCAACAAGCAGTTGAAAAGGTTAAAGTGATTCGAGACCGACTATTAACAGCTCAAAGTCGCCAAAAGTCTTATGCGGACAACCGCCGACGGGATTTAGAATTTCAAGCTAATGATTGGGTATTCTTGAAAGTCTCGCCAATGAAGGGAGTAATGAGGTTCGGCAGAAAGGGGAAATTGAGTCCAAGATACATTGGACCGTATCAAATCATCCGTAAGGTGGGTAGAGCAGCCTACGAATTGGACTTGCCTTCAGAGCTCGAATCTGTACACCCAGTATTCCATGTTTCGATGCTCCGAAAGTGTATTGGAGACCCCATAAGGATTGTTCCGATTGATGATGTACAAGTGATAGAGAAGTTGACATACGAAGAAGTGCCCATTGCTATTTTGGATAGACAAGTGCGAAGGCTTCGGAATAAAAAGGTTGCTTCAGTCAAAGTTCTGTGGCGGAACGATAATCGGGAAGAAATGACTTGGGAAGCGTAGGAGAAGATGAAATCTATGTACCCCCATTTGTTCCAATCCCCAGAAGAGATTCAAGATGAGACGTCGACGATATGAGGTATGAATGTTTTAATTTTATGTTTTTGGTCGTGTGTGGCCGTAAATGTGTTGAAATTGTGATATAGCCCTGTGAGGCGATGATATTATGGGTCGTTGTGGTAAATTGGTAGTGCCAAATTACAAAGGAAACTCTGGCAAAAATTTTGTAGAATCCCCGAGTGTCGAACATTCGAGGACGAATGTTCCAAAAGGGGGGAAGAATGTTACACCTCGGAAGTTTTCCCGTACTGGTATGATGAGTGTATGGTGTTTCACTAAGTCGGGAATGGCTAATTATGAAATCTCGGAAAAATAATAAAGTTGCAGAGAAATTCACTGCCAGTGGTCGTATATGGCACTATACGGACCGTATAGTGGTTTACGGACCGTATAGTGCACTCGTCCTTCAACCTGCCAAAAATCTCAACTTTCTGGAAATTGTTGAATATGGTTAAATACGACCAAGTTTATGGCCCGTAAACCAGGTCGTAAACTGCCCTGTCCACCAGCCAAACTCTCTGCTTTTGAGAGAATGCTTAAACACGTTCACTGGGACGGACCGTAAATCAAAATACGGTCCGTAAACTGCGCATTACGGTCACTGTTCATCCCGACAGAAATTCATTAAACCTTATCTTTGAGTTATTAAAAGGAACATTTGGCCTCATTTTATTTCATTCACCATTCATGCAACTCAGGAAACCTCTAGAACTTTCCAAACACTCCATCCACAAGAACCCAAGAGAATCAAAGGGGATATCAAGTCCAACAACACAAAATCTATGAAACCAAGTGCAAGAACACATCAAGGCATCATCTAAGTCAAGAAATTCCTAAGAAGGTGGAACTAGGGTTTTGGCTAAGTGAAGAATTTCAACTCAAGGTTTGTTCAACCACTATCCAAGGTAAGTTTCATGATTATTCCGTGTTGTTTGAGGTATTGGAAAGCATAGACACTTGAAATGTAGAAGGACATAGAAATGGGTCATTGTTGAGTGAATAGTGACATAAATGAATGATAGTAGAATTGAACTATGAACATTGAAGTGTCATGAATACAAATACGTTATAAATGATTTTATATCATGAAACAAGCAATTAATGTATGAAAACGCAAGGATAAGCTAGAAGTAGAAATAAGGGGAAAATTTGAGGAAAATGGTGAATTTTGCCAATTGTATGTAAATGACGAATGTTGAGTACGATTTTGACGGTAGAATTATAAATGTTGGGAGTGATATGAAACATGAGAAAAATGGTACGAACGATGGAAGCGTTGTACGACTTTTCCTAGAATTTGCGATACGTTCTTGTAGTTAGTTTATTAATGGTGATACGGATTCTCTTATGAAGGTAACGACGTGATATCGACGAAGCATAAGTGAGCGACATCTTAGCTAAGCGACCAAGGTATGTGAGGCTAGTCTTTCTTTCTAATGGCATGAATCTTTGATGTAACTTCCTATTCCCTTCATGAGCTCTCACTTTCTAAGAAGTTAAAAGCCTACACTTATGAATGTCCATATGAGATAAGTTATACGATATGATGATGCTAGTATAATGATGATGTTAATTATCGCTTACACTCACCTTATGTACTAGTTCCTTCAAGGTGAGGCAGAGTATAAATAGTTGTTCCATAATGGAATCGGGGGATCACGACCTTACGTCACCCCGATAGAGTAAAGTTGATCTTGAGCTTTATGCATGTATTACAATGAGATAAGTATTTTATGATGAGTATATTATTATTATGAGCATTTTATGATAAGCATGACATGAGCATTTCACATCGTGCCTAGTTGGCCGGGCAGTCACCGCCAAGGCGCAGCTATACGGATACACCATGACCTTCGGGCATGGGCAGACACCACTAGTGGGTGGCATGAGATGGTACCCCGGACGCGGGAGGCCTGGACGCGGGCTAATATTATTGATTATCACACCGTTCCGACATGGACGGGCAGCTTGCATATGATGTATATATGTTACGAGGATGAGTATGAGTAAGATGGCACGCATGATTTCCTTTATGATTATCAGACAGATGTAGATATTTCATGTTGATGTGCTTACTATATTGTTGATGTTTTCTTTCATTGTTTATGCTTCTCATACTCAGTACAACATTCGTACTGACGTCCTTTCTTCGGACGCTGTGTTCATGCCCACAGGTAGACAGAGAGGAGAGCTTGGCCCAGATCCTCAGTAGCAGTCAGCTGGTTGAAAGCACTCCATTGTCCGGAGGTGCTTAGGATTATCCTTTTGGTATATATATATATATATATATATATATATATATATATATATATATATATATATATATATATATATATGCATATTTTGGGCACGACGGAGTCTTGTTCCGTCCATGTATATACAGTATGTTAGTAGAGGCTCGTAGATACGCAGTGTGGGTTAGATGGTCTCACAAGACGTTTTCATATGCATGTATAGTATTTTGATGGCCGAAAGGCAATTGTATATATAGTATTTATGTTTGTTTAATTACGATTTTCCTACAACTGGCATGCAAATGGATAAAAGAATATTAGATGGGCAAGATAAGTAGTAGAGTGAGCGGTGCTCGGTAACTAGCTCCGGGTACCCGTCGCGGCCCTAGCTGGGTCGTGACAGTTGCTCACGTCTTTACCTTCGAGGGAGTTCATACTCATATTAGATAATCGATAACATAAGCGTGTTTGAACTAAAGCTAGACAAAATTGATCAGTATCTCCTTTGTTTCTACTACTTTCTCCATATCATATATCAACGCCCAAACATCAATAATAACATTCATAATATCATCATCAATAACTTTTGTCAAATTCGTCATTATCCAATCCCCACAATTTCCTCTCAAGGTCATCCATAATCATGATCATAATACAATATTACATTCATTCTCATCTAATGTTTCTCTCATATTCTTAACATGATTCATAACGTAATTACAATCACAACATATCAATATTCATGATTCACTCCAAACTACTACTAAAAAATGACACTATTCCCACATTCATGACCTTTTTCCTATATCCTCCTACAATCCAAGTGTTTCAACTTTTCAACACCTTAAATAACATGGAAATACCATAAAGCGTACCCTTGATAGTGTGGGGATGAGCTTTAAGTCGAAATACTTCACTTGAGTAAAACCGTAGTTCCACTTCCCATGAGATTTCTTGCCTTAGATGAACCCTAGTGAGTTTCTTGCACTTGTTTCTCTTGATTTGGTGAAGTTGATCATTAATTTCTCTTGGGTTCTTGTATATGAAGAGTGTGGAAGGTTCTAGAGAGCTCTTGAGTCGTGGAGAAGAAATGGGAATGAAATAAATGAACTTGGGGTGCTCTTTTTATAAAATAAAAATCTGTCCCGACACTATTATACGGACACTTATACGGTCCGTATAAACTTATACGGTCCGTATAAGTGACCGTGAAATTGCTTCAGCAACCATCCCTTTCTGTGTCAATTATACGGCACATTATACGGTCCGTATAAGTGATCGTGAAATCACCCCATCAACATCTCGCTTTGTGACCATTATACGGTCCGTATAATTTTATATGGTACGTATAAGTGACCGTATAATCCAATCATTGAGGTACCTTCACTGTGACGACTCTGCGGACCATTATACGAACCGTATAACATTATACGGACCGTATAATTGGTCGTATAATCTATCTTTTCTCCGATTTTGTCACTTCGTTTGATCTCAAATCCTTATGGGACCTTCTTAGCACTTGTTTAACACTTCATTAACAATCTAAGGGAAGTTATAACTCTTCTCCAAAACATCCTTAAGTCATCATTAATTCGATACTCGTAAATCTTTCCCGACGCACAACCTATACCTTGCTTTCCTTAACAATTCCCGTCTCCTACCTCACATATCTTTGAAATCTCATTTAGAATCATCAAATGTTATTTCTTACTTATTAAAACATCGGATACGTCGCGCCCTTCGTTAGTCTATTCCCTGTACATTCATGGGAAATTTTTTGGGGTGTAACATTCTTCCCCCTTTTTGGAAAATTCGTCCTCGAATGTTAAGCACTCGGGAATTCTACGAAATTCTGCCAGAGTTTCCCCTATAACATGGCACTACCATCCTGCCACAACAACCCATAATAACATTGCCTTATAGGGCCACAACACAATAGCAATATAAGTTGGCCTCACACGACCCATATGCATAAAAAGAAAATATACATACCTCATAATCCCGATGTTTCATCACAGATCTCTTCTGGGGGATGAAATAAGTGCAGGTATTTGGATTTCATACTCTCTTCTGCTTTCCAAGTCATTTCTTCTCGGTTGTTGTTTCGTCATAAGACTTTAAATTAGGCCACTTCCTTATTTCGAAGTCTCCGTACTTGCCTGTCTAATATGACAATGGGCACTTCTTCATAGACTAGCTTTTCTATCACTTGAACATCATCTACTGGAACAATCCTCGTAGGATCTCCAACACACTTGCGGAGCATTGAGACATGGAAAACTGGATGGACTGATTCAAGTTCTGGAGGCAAGTCCAATTCATAAGCTACTTGACCCACCTTACGGATAATCTTATAGGGTCCAATGTATCGAGGACTTAACTTCCCTTTCTTACCAAATCTCATCACTCCTTTCATTGGTGACACCTTTAAGAATACCCAATCATCAACATGAAATTCTAAGTCTCGCCGGCGATTGTCCACATAAGATTTTTGGCTTCTTTGAGCTGTCAATAATCGATCTCGGATCACCTTGAATTTTTATACTGCTTGTTGAATCAACTCAGGGCCTATTAGCTGTACTTCTCCCATTTCAAACCATCCAATTGGAGACCAGCACTTCCTTCCATATAAAGCTTCATACGGAGCTATTTGGATACTGAAATGGTAGCTATTGCTGTATGCAAAATCGATTAGAGGTAAGTGGTCATCCCAACTACCACCAAAATCTAGAACATATGCTCTTACCATATCCTCCAAGGTCTGAATGATACGTTCGGCTTGCCCATCAGTCTGCGGAGGAAATGTCGTGCTAAACTTTACTTGAGTACCTAGACCTTCTTGGAAGGATTTCTAGAACTTGGCTGTAAATTGCGCTCCTCTATCTATGATAATGGATATCGGAATACCATGGAGTCGCACAATCTCCTTGAGATACAACCTTGCATAATCTTCCGCTGAGTATGTGGTTCCGACTGGAAGAAAATGAGCTGCTTTCGTGAGTCTGTCCACGATCACCCATATGGAATCATACCTGCCTCGGGAATGGGGTAATCCCACAATAAAATCCATATTGACCACTTCCCATTTCCAAGTAGGGATTTTCATTGCTTGTAATAATCTTCCTGGCTTTTGATGTTCGATTTTAACTTGCTGGCAATTTTGACATTGAGCTACAAATTCTGCTATGTCTCTCTTCATGCCATCCCACCAATATATCAACTTGAGATCATGATACATCTTCGTTGCATCTGGGTGAATAAAATACCGAGAATAATGAGCTTCTTCGAGGATTCGATGACGTAATTCTGCGACATTCGAAACACATAGCCTGCCTCGGTATCTAAGAATTCCATCCAAAGAAGTTTCAAATAGAGACTTCTCTTTTTCATGAAGTATGTCTCTATAATGGCTCAACTGAGGATCTTCATGTTGACTCTCTTTTACTTCCATATTCAGGGACGAAACTGTGGGATTATTAATACCAATCCTTGCACTACCTGAATCAATTAAACGTACTCCAAGATTAGCTAGTTGGTGGAGCTCATGAATTAATTCTTTCTTATCCAAAGGAACTTCACATAGACTTCCCATTGATTGGCGGCTAAGCGCATCAGCTACTACATTTGCCTTTCCGGGGTGGTATAAAATACTCACATCATAATCTTTCAATAATTCTAACCACCGCCTCTGCCGCAGATTCAACTCCTTCTGTTTGAAAATATATTGAAGGCTCTTGTGATCTGTATAGATATCAATATGCACACCATACAAGTAATGTCTCCACATCTTTAATGCATGAATAACTGCGACCAATTCGCGATCATGAGTTGGGTAGTTCTTTTCATGTTTCCGCAGCTCCCTCGAAGCATAAGCAATGAATTTACCATGCTGCATTAACACACATCCTAACCCAACACCGGAAGCATCACAATACACAACATAACGATCTGGCCTTTCTAGGAGTGTCAAGACTGGGGCTGAGGTTAATCTGTCCTTCAACTCTTGGAAGCTGCGTTCACAACCATCATTCCACTGAAACTTAACTGACTTTTGGGTTAGCTTCGTCAATGGGGCTGAAATAGAGGAAAATCCTTCTACGAACCTTCTGTAGTAACCTACCAATCCCAGAAAACTACGGACTTCTGTAGGCGTCGTAGGCCTTGGCCAAGTCTTCACAGCTTCAATTTTCTGAGTATCAACTTGAATGCCATCATCTGAAATAACATGGCCCAAATAGTCACAGAATTCAGCCAAAACTCGCACTTTGAAAATTTTGCATACAATTCTCGGGTTCGAAGAATTCCAAGAACAATACGTAAATGATCTGCATGTTCTCATTCTGTGCGAGAGTATACCAGAATATCGTCAATGAACACTATTATGAATAAATCCAAGAGCGGCCTGAATACATTATTCATCAAATTCATGAACACTGCCGGAGCATTGGTTAACCCAAACGACATCACTCGGAATTCATAATGGCCATATCTCGTTGTGAAAGCTGTCTTGGGAATATCTTCTTCTCTAAATCTCACTTGATGATAACCTGACCTCAAGTCTATTTTGGAAAACCACTTAGCACCCTGTAATTGATCAAATAAATCATCAATCCTTGGGAGAGGATATTTGTTCTTTACTGTCACCTTATTCAACTGCCTATAATCGATGCACATTCGTAAGGAACCATCTTTCTTTCACACAAATAGGACTGGTGCTCCCCACGGTGATGAACTTGGTCTAATAAACCCTTTCTCAAGCAAATCTTTCAACTGTGCCTTAAGCTCTTTCAATTCTGCCGGGGCCATCCAGTAAGGAGGAATAGAAATAGGCTTGGTGTCTGGAAACACATCAATAGCGAAATCAATTTCTCTTTCCAGAGGAAGGCCTGGAAGTTCATCTGGAAATACATCCGGAAATTCATTCACTACCAGAACGGATTGGAGAGTTGGCGACTTTGCTTCGGTGTCATGAACTCGGACTAAGTGATAAATGTATCCCTTAGCTATCATCTTTCTTGCTCTAAGGTAGGAAATAAACCTACCTCTTGGACATGCTGTATTTCCCTTCCATTCAAGCACGGGCTCTCCCGGAAATTGAAATCGAACTATTTTCATTCGGCAATCAACATTAGCATAACATGAGGCCAACCAATCCATACCCATAATCACATCGAAATCTAACATTTCCAGCTCAACTAAATCGGCTTTAGTCTGGCGGTCGCATATCACAATTACACAATTTTTGTACACTTGTCTAGCTATCACGGGATCACCAACCAGAGTAGATGCCTGAAAAGGTTTAATTAGCTCAAGTTTCACCCCAATACGACCAGCAACGTACGGAGTAATATAAGATAGGGTAGAACCCCGATCTATCAATGTATACACATCGTGGGAAAATACGGATAATGTACCTGTAACCACATCCGGGGAGGACTCAAGATCCTAACTGTTACACCTCAGAAAATCTTCCGTCATTGCACAAGTGAGTGGACTAGCGAGGAGTACGAGTATCCAATATTTCCATATGTAAGAAATAACATTTGATGGCCTTAAGCAAGATTCCAAAGGCAATTGCAATAAGAGATAGGTTAAGGTCCATAATGACTAACTATAGGTTCTAAAAATGTGGAAAGTTGCAGATTTGCACTTTGGCCAGTTGATCGTAAAATGAAATACGGACCGTAAACTGCCATGTCGTATTTCAGCTTCCAAAACTTCAACTTTCTACCAAATGTTCAAATGGTTAAATACGACTTGGAATACGGACCGTAAATCGAAATACGGCCCGTAAACCGTAATCGTAAATCACCATGACTCCAACATACCTTTCTGGTTCTGATATGCTTAAATACGACCACAAAATACGGCCCGTAAACTGGGTTTACGACCACTGTGCACGTTCCACTACTGTTCATTTCAAATTAGATTTTAAGTCATTAAATAAGAGACCAAGTCTTATTTCATTTCACTTCTACATGACACCCCTTCCCTCTAAAACATCTCTATACATTTGTTCCACAATAATTCAAGGATTATTAGTGATCAACAACATAAACCAAGTGAATCAAGTGTAAGGAAACCCATTAAAGATCATTCAAGTCAAGAAATCTCATTGGAGATAAACTAGGATTTTTGCTCAAGTGGAGTATTATCAACCAAGGCTTGTTCCTACGGCATCTAAGGTAAGATTTATGATATTTCTATGTTGTTTAAGGTATTTAAGAGTTGAAATACTTGGATTGTAGAAAGGTATGGAAAAATGGGTCATTAATGTGGAATAGTTCCATTTTTAGATATAGTTTGAATTGAGTTATGATTCTTGATGTGTTGTGATGTAAATATGTTATGAATGATGTTGAGAACGTGAGATGAATAATGTGTGTAAATGGACGTAGTCATGTGTTATAGCCATGGATATGGGTGATTGAAGGTAAACTAAGAAATGTGGATGAATAATGACTAATTTTATTGTTATATCCCGCGTTTTGTGAAATTGGATAATTCAAGATAATCGCGGGAATACGACAAGCAAAGCAATATTTTATGTTGTTGGATACATGAGTTGTTTATGAAAGATTTAGAAGTAAAGACAATGAGATTGGTTAAGAGCATAAAGGGGAATTCATGACATGACTCGTGGAAATATGGAGAAAGACGAAGGGCAAATTTGGAAGTCGGAAAAATTGTTTTTAAAAATTGCAAGAATTAGCCAAAAATATAAGTGGGCTTGAAAGTCTTTGTGGACAAAAAATTAAAGGCCCAAACGGCCATTGATAGGGGTCCAAGCCCATGTGGGAATTTTTTTTTTTGAATTAAATAGAGGAGAAGGTCCATAATTATCTCATAACCTCTAGAAATTTCAAGAAAAAGAAGAGCAAAGAGAGAAGGAGAAAAACCATGGGGGTTTCGGCCATAGAAAAATTTCCCAAGGAAAATTGATAAAATTCTTCCAAAAATCATTTCCTACCAAGCTAAAGGTGCTTAACAAGGTGGAGTTGTTGTTGGAGCAAGAACAACTCATAATCCTACAAGTTGCCAAAAGATAGGCAAGTGAGAAGTTGAAGAAGAAAGGTGAGTATTGATCTTGTTTTATGAGTTATGCATGGTTTATATGTGTAGTAGTATGTTAAAATTGATGAAAATCATGAAGGAGAGGAATATGAAGCATGGCCGTGTATGTATATGTATATATATGTGTGTAGAAAGTGTGTTTTAATTATCTTGCCTAGTGTTGGTTGTTATGGTTGTGAATGAAATGTGGAAAGTGGAAGTTGAATGAATTTTAGGAGAGATTGTAGTATGCATGCATGTGGCCGTGTGTTGTGTGTAGTGGTGTGGCCGTGTGGTTGTGGTATAATATGGAGGAGAACGAGTCAATTTTATGTAGTGCTTTGATTGTCGTTATGTTGCGGATTCTTTGTGTTAATGATTATCTATGAACCTTAGCAAAGTTGAAATGGTGGAGACTTGCTTTAGAAGTTAAACGAATGGAATGTAATGTTTCTTTGTATGCATGAAAGACTATATGATTAGTGTGATGTCGTTGGAACGTATACATGAGCTCGTTATTGATTTTATTGAAGTTGGACGGTTTTTGAAAAAAAAAAGTAGTGAATTGTTTGAATATGGAAGTTGCTAGTGTAGTCGTTGAATTCATATCGATAGTTTGGCCCGGTTTGAATTCCCGGATTGTGATTGATGCGAATTTGAATATGTTGAATGTCGAGGATGGTATAATTACAGAGGAAATGCTGCCAAAATTTCGGTAGCCAAGTGTTTCCTTAAGATTCTAACTCAAAGTGTACTAATGAAAGTTTTGGTAAAAATGACCAATTCGCAGATTTCGACGAGATTGTGACGTGAATTTGGAGTAGCTAAAGGAGCGGAAATAGGTATGTAAGGCTTCACCCTTCTTTCTATGGCATGTCTTAACTAAAAGAAGTCAGGTACGAGCCTCGGGGACAACCCTAATCCCCGGAATCCGCACCTAAGGTTTTCAACTTTTCGTTCAATTGAATTGAAGTAGAAAGTGTGCAAAATGATGAAAAGACCTTCTAGACCCCTATAACTTGCCTAAGTGGGACCCGATTACCCTAAGACTCATACAAGTAACGTTATGACACGTAATATGGGTAAATTGTATACGCTACCTCATCCGGCCCGAGGTGGGCCCGTTACTCTCGAATCTTTCTATAGCCTTGGTTGACGTACTTGAAGTGAATCCAAAGGGGGCCTCTGATCCCGATTCCGTCACCAAGTGATAAGTACTGTGGCTACTCCAACGAGAGTGTTTCTATGACGATAATGATAACGACAATGTCAGATAAGAGAAGGTAGCTATGATAAGTACGACCGGAATGATCCTACGACCGAAATCTCTAAGCTAAGGATCTAATGTTATATGAAATTGATAAACTAATTTCTAAATCGTATTTATATTTCCTAGTTATAACTTTATTTTCTAAGACTCCCAAAACCTATGACTGTCATCTAAAATGCCTACGATTTCATTTTTGGTTACTGTAACATTATTCTCCGTTGATAGTCTCACCTTAAAATACTTGTTCCTTCAAGGTGAAACAAAGCTATCACTAGCATTCCGTAAAGTAATCGGAGATCACCGAATTTATGTCACTCTGATGGATATATGATTTTCCTTGGCTCTCTTGTGTGCCTATATGATATATGTATATAAAACGGGTATACATGTATGGATATGTATATATATAAGATAAAGTAATTGTATATGAGACAGGTATATGCATAAAAGATGAGTAAATGTATATGTATGTGTATATGGGGAAAAGGGAAGGGCCACTGTGATATCACCACCTGATCAGCTGGATTCCATCCTGGACGCGGGATGCCCGGACGCGGGATATGGGATGAGCCGTACGCGGCGTCTGTATATATATATATATATATATATATATATATATATATATAATGTGTGATACATATGTGATGTACTATGTTGGGTCATCGTTGGGGAGGGGGTTGGGAGAGCCGATTGTATTCGGCGTCCGTAAAGGTGAGCAAAAGATATCGTTACTGAAACGTACTGTTTTATTTCTGTACACGAGAATAAGTAATATGAAAATGTTGATTCCTATGCCTATGAAAAGAAACGTTTCAAAGACGGAAAGGCAAGTCTACATGACAGCCGGCCCGAAAAGGGGCCTCCCTATGTACAGGTTACGTTCTTGCCTCGTTATACGTGCTATGATTCCGTGATATTATTATTGATCGCACTCTATGTTACTGCTTGCATTGTTTTCCGTGCCTTACATACTCGGTACATTATTCGCACTGACGTCCCTTCTTGTGGACGATGCGTTCATGCCGCGCAGGTCAGCAGGTATACGGACCGGGTTTCTAGGGCTCTATCTGCAGCATTGTACAGCGCTGCAGTCGTTCCGGAGCCTCATATCATTGGTACTATTTTGTGTATGTATTTTCGGGCGCGACAGTACTCGGCCCTTTCTATGTATAAATGTACTATGTCTAGAGGCTCGTAGACAGATATACACAGTCAGTTATGTACAGTTTAATGTATTGTATTCTGAATGGTTCGCGCTCCGGTGTGACGCGATATTAGAAAGATTACTGCTAATGTTAATGTGGAAAAAAATATGGCACTGTTTATGCAGGATAACCAAGGGGTGCTCGGTACAAGTATCGGGTACTCGTCACGGCCCCTAGTCGGGTCGTGACAGAAGTGGTATCAGAGCAGTTCGGTCCTAGGGTTTGTCTACGAGCCGTGTCCAGTAGAGTCTTGTCTATGGGTGTGTAGCGCGCCATACTTATAGACAGGAGGTTACAGGGCATTTAGGAAATGTGACCTTCTTTGTATTCTGAAATCGTGCGATAGAGCTGTGTTACCAGGCTTCCATGTTCCTTTTCTAAAACCAATGTTATGGTTTCAGTAATGCCGCCGAAGAGAAAGGCTACGACGGCCGAGAAAGCCAAGGGGGTGGCGGCCCGCAGAGTTGAACGGGAGCTAGACGAAGAAGAATCTCACAATGAAGCTCCCCCTCAGATTAATCCTGTTCCCCTTGCACCGGCAGAGCAGGGAAGAGTTCCAGCTCCAGTCCCCGCACCTCCAGTTCCACCGCCAGCAGCTCCGGGCCAGCATATGGCAGAGGCCATCCAGTTATTGACCCAGTTAGTCGCCGCACAGGCTCAGCGACAAGATGTAGACCTGGGAGATAGGGCGGTAAGCGCAAGGGCCCGTGACTTTATTCCCCTGAAGCCGCCAGAGTTTTATGGATCAAAGCCAGAGGAGGACCCGCAAAACTTTATAGATGAGATGCTAAGGACTCTGAGGATTTTACATGCTTCAGATACGAAGTCCGTAGAGTTGGCTTCATACAGGCTGCGGGATTTGGCAGTTCTGTGGTACAGTAGCTGGATATCATCGAGGGGAGCAAATGCACCCCCTCCGGTTTGGCAGGAGTTCACTGAGGCGTTCCTGCGACATTTTCTACCGCTAGAGGTTCGACGGGCTCGCGTCGATATGTTCTTGAACTTGAGACAGGGAAATATGAGCGTTCGGGAATACAACCTTCGTTTCAACTCGCTCGCCAGGTATGCCCCCGCCCTGATAGCTGATAGGGGAGACCATGTGCACCGGTTTGTAAGTGGGCTAGGGCCACATTTGGTTAAGGAGTGCTTGACGGCCTCACTCCAGGACGGGATGACTATTACCCGCATCCAGCCCCACGCCCAAAATCTGGAAGAACAATATCAGCCACGGAGAGAGGAGAGTTTTCCAGATAGGGGCTCCAGAAAAAGAGGCAGATTTTCCAGGGCTAGAAGCGAGTATAGAGGGGGGCAGGCACAAGAACAATCTAGGTATTCAGGCCAATCAGCGGCCAGTGCCCCACCTCGATTTGTGGATAGGGGATTTGATCGCCCTACTTATTCAGGACCAGGTCAGGGTGCCAGAGCTTCGGATTCCCAGTACAGAATTGATTCCGGCAGGACGGGGATTCCCCCACCACGATGTGCTCGGTGTGGCAAGCCACACTCTGGGCAGTGCTACTTAGATACCGGTGGTTGTTTTGCCTGTGGTCGGACTGACCATTTTGTACGTGATTGCCCGCTAAAGGATGGAGGAGGCCAAACTCAGCCAGCCGGATCAGCGATCGGTTCGACGTCGACCGTGCGCCCTCGTGGACAGACTTCTCAGGCGCCAGCGGGCCGCGGCCGAGGTAGAGGAGGAGCACCTAGTTCAGCCGGTCCTCCACACCACCTATATGCACTGACAGGATGACAGGACCCTGAACCTTCCGCAGACGCGGCCACAGGTACTTTTCAGTATTTTCTGCGATAAACGTGTGTTAATTAATTCAGATTTTATTTTTCCCCTATACTGTCCTCTGTATTACTGAACACACTGAGAATTTGGACGAAAAATGGTCATACGCATAGGTAAAAAGGCGAATACGGGAAATTGCGAAGGTCAGAACCGTGAATAAAGGAAAAGACGTGTTACGCGGACCTTTCGAAAACTGCCGAGACCCCAACTCGTTCCATATTATGTGACATAAGTAGTACGGGGAAGCGGAAGTAAAAATATTGACGCCAAGACATCGAAATGCATTAAAGTTCCAAGGTTAAGCGTGCTCAGGTGGGAGTAATTCCATGATGGGTGACCCCCTGGGAAATATGCTAAAAATTTCATAAATGCGAAAACAAGAGACGAGTGTAATATTAGGCAGCCCAGAGTAAGTTGGGGTGTGAAAAGTGGTTAGAAACCCCATACGAGCCATATAGGCTGAGACGGATTAAACTAACAGAAAAAGAAAAGCCATGACAACAGAAAGCCTTGGGAATGAAGGAGAAAAGTACAGGTGTCACAGGGTGGGACCAATATTGAGTCCACACTGTCTAAGGGAAGGAATTCCTAATATGGAGATATACAGGAACATGTCTAGTGAAGGGATAGACGCAGCAGACTCCACGGAGAAAGGAGCACAACTGTAAAGATCGCTGAGGGCAACCTAAGCCTCTAAGATGGACATGCTAAGTGACATGAGGTATCTATGACGGAGACCTCCCCGAAATGATGCGCTACGCTATGAGGCCAGTTCAACATTCGAGGACGAATGTTATAAAGGGGGGGAGGATGTTATATCCCGCGTTTTGTGAAATTGGATAATTCAAGATAATCGCGGGAATACGACAAGCAAAGCAATATTTTATGTTGTTGGATACATGAGTTGTTTATGAAAGATTTAGAAGTAAAGACAATGAGATTGGTTAAGAGCATAAAGGGGAATTCATGACATGACTCGTGGAAATATGGAGAAAGACGAAGGGCAAATTTGGAAGTCGGAAAAATTGTTTTTAAAAATTGCAAGAATTAGCCAAAAATATAAGTGGGCTTGAAAGTCTTTGTGGACAAAAAATTAAAGGCCCAAACGGCCATTGATAGGGGTCCAAGCCCATGTGGGAATTTTTTTTTTTGAATTAAATAGAGGAGAAGGTCCATAATTATCTCATAACCTCTAGAAATTTCAAGAAAAAGAAGAGCAAAGAGAGAAGGAGAAAAACCATGGGGGTTTCGGCCATAGAAAAATTTCCCAAGGAAAATTGATAAAATTCTTCCAAAAATCATTTCCTACCAAGCTAAAGGTGCTTAACAAGGTGGAGTTGTTGTTGGAGCAAGAACAACTCATAATCCTACAAGTTGCCAAAAGATAGGCAAGTGAGAAGTTGAAGAAGAAAGGTGAGTATTGATCTTGTTTTATGAGTTATGCATGGTTTATATGTGTAGTAGTATGTTACAATTGATGAAAATCATGAAGGAGAGGAATATGAAGCATGGCCGTGTATGTATATGTATATATATGTGTGTAGAAAGTGTGTTTTAATTATCTTGCCTAGTGTTGGTTGTTATGGTTGTGAATGAAATGTGGAAAATGGAAGTTGAATGAATTTTAGGAGAGATTGTAGTATGCATGCATGTGGCCGTGTGTTGTGTGTAGTGGTGTGGCCGTGTGGTTGTGGTATAATATGGAGGAGAACGAGTCAATTTTATATAGTGCTTTGATTGTCGTTATGTTGCGGATTCTTTGTGTTAATGATTATCTATGAACCTTAGCAAAGTTGAAACGGAGGAGACTTGCTTTAGAAGTTAAACGAATGGAATGTAATGTTTCTTTGTATGCATGAAAGACTATATGATTAGTGTGATGTCGTTGGAACATATACATGAGCTCGTTATTGATTTTATTGAAGTTGGACGGTTTTTGAAAAAAAAAGTAGTGAATTGTTTGAATATGGAAGTTGCTAGTGTAGTCGTTGAATTCATATCGATAGTTTGGCCGGGTTTGAATTCCCGGATTGTGATTGATGCGAATTTGAATATATTGAATGTCGAGGATGGTATAATTACAGAGGAAATGCTGCCAAAATTTCGGTAGCCAAGTGTTTCCTTAAGATTCTAACTCAAAGTGTACTAATGAAAGTTTTGGTAAAAATGACCAATTCGCAGATTTCGACGAGATTGTGACGTGAATTTGGAGTAGCTAAAGGAGCGGAAAGAGGTATGTAAGGCTTCACCCTTCTTTCTATGGCATGTCTTAACTAAAAGAAGTCGGGTACGAGCCTCGGGGACAACCCTAATCCCCGGAATCCGCACCTAAAGTTTTCAACTTTTCGTTCAATTGAATTGAAGTAGAAAGTGTGCAAAATGATGAAAAGACCTTCTAGACTCCTATAACTTGCCTAAGTGGGACCCGATTACCCTAAGACTCATACAAGTAACGTTATGACACATAATATGGGTAAATTGTATACGCTACCTCATCCGGCCCGAGGTGGGCCCGTTACTCTCGAATCTTTCTATAGCCTTGGTTGACGTACTTGAAGTGAATCCAAAGGGGGCCTCTGATCCCGATTTCGTCACCAAGTGATAAGTACTGTGGCTACTCTAACGAGAGTGTTTCTATGACGATAATGATAACGGCAATGTCAGATAAGAGAAGGTAGCTATGATAAGTACGACCGGAATGATCCTACGACCGAAATCTCTAAGCTAAGGATCTAATGTTATATGAAATTGATAAACTAATTTCTAAATCGTATTTATATTTCCTAGTTATAACTTTATTTTCTAAGACTCCCAAAACCTATGACTGTCATCTAAAATGCCTACGATTTCATTTTTGGTTACTGTAACATTATTCTCCGTTGATAGTCTCACCTTAAAATACTTGTTCCTTCAAGGTGAGACAAAGCTATCACTAGCATTCCGTAAAGTAATCGGAGATCACCGACTTTATGTCACTCCGATGGATATATGATTTTCCTTGGCTCTCTTGTGTGCCTATATGATATATGTATATAGAACGGGTATACGTGTATGGATATGTATATATATAAGATAAAGTAATTGTATATGAGACAGGTATATGCATAAAAGATGAGTAAATGTATATGTATTTGTATATGGGGAAAAGGGAAGGGCCACTGTGATATCACCACCTGATCAGCTGGATTCCATCCTGGACGCGGGATGCCCGGACGCGGGATATGGGATGAGCCGTACGCGGCGTCTGTATATATATATATATATATATATATATATATATATATATATATATATAATGTGTGATACATATGTGATGTACTATGTTGGGTCATCGTTGGGGAGGGGGTTGGGAGAGCCGATTGTATTCGGCGTCCGTAAAGGTGAGCAAAAGATACCGTTACTGAAACGTACTGTTTTATTTCTGTACACGAGAATAAGTAATATGAAAATGTTGATTCCTATGCCTATGAAAAGAAACGTTTCAAAGACGGAAAGGCAAGTCTACATGACAGCCGGCCCGAAAAGGGGCCTCCCTATGTACAGGTTACGTTCTCGCCTCGTTATACGCGCTATGATTCTGTGATATTATTATTGATCGCACTCTATGTTACTACTTGCATTGTTTTCCGTGCCTTACATACTCGGTACATTATTCGTACTGACGTCCCTTCTTGTGGACGCTGCGTTCATGCCGCACAGGTCAGCAGGTATACGGACCGGGTTTCTAGGGCTCTATCTGCAGCATTGTACAGCGCTGCAGTCGTTCCGGAGCCTCATATCATTGGTACTATTTTGTGTATGTATTTTCGGGCGCGACAGTACTCGGCCCTTTCTATGTATAAATGTACTATGTCTAGAGGCTCGTAGACAGATATACACAGTCAGTTATGTACAGTTTAATGTATTGTATTCTGAATGGTTCGCGCTCCGGTGTGACGCGATATTAGAAAGATTACTGCTAATGTTAATGTGGAAAAAAAATATGGCACTGTTTATGCAGGATAACCAAGGGGTGCTCGGTACAAGTATCGGGTACTCGTCACGGCCCCTAGTCGGGTCGTGACAGTTATGGTATTGTGAATGTATTATTGACGTTTGGGAGTTGATGTACGTTATGGAGGAATATCGTATAAATAGAGGAGATGCTGCTCGATTTTCTCTAGCTTTAATCACATATGCTAGCTATCGATTCTAATGATGGTATGACTTTAATGAAGGTAGAAACGCTAGAATTGGAGGAGAAAGCGCAAGTGTAGACTAGTTGAACGGAAAAGGTATGTAAGGCTAACCCTTATTTCATAAGGCATGGTTCTTTGGCCAAATATCTAAATCTTCTATGAGACTATGATATCCTTTAAATGAATTGATCTTTCGAGCTAGTAAGCTCACGATTCTTGATACACCACGATTGTACTAAATCCCTCATATGACGAGTAAGCCTATAAAGATAAATGCGATGAATGACGATAATAGTAATAATGATAATAGCGATGATGATATTGATGATAATAGTAAAGATGCTTATGAGCCTATATGTATGCGTGCCTATGTATGGCTACTATGAACCCTGAGCCTGTATGGCTGGGTAGTATGTGTATTGATGTATATGTATGTATGCTTACGTAACGCGCGCACACCACTGCAGTTGGGTACGGATAACATTGAGCCTTGGTAGGGCCAGGTATGTGTGACACTGAGCCTTGGTTGGCCAGGTATGTATGATCACCGAAACTTCGTGGTCGGGTATGCTATGCAAATGAGAAGAGTATGAATACGAATATGATATGTTTACGAAATAGAATATGTACACGATATGAATGTAAATAAGTATATGTAAATGAGTACGGACATGAATATGGATACGGGTACGGTTATGGATGTATGTACACAAATTCGCGTTAGAAATGGAAAGTCCCTATGAAAGGCAAGTAAGTGCCCATGACGATGATATTACTATCTCCCATCTTATGCTATTTCTTATATTGCTTATTGTGCTTCTATATGGATATTGATCATGCTTTACATACTCAGTACATTCTTCGTACTGACGTCCTTTTATTTGTGGTCGCTGCGTCATGCGTGTAGGTGCACAGGGAGACAGGATTGACCCATAGCTACATTCTCAGGGACTACATAGCAGAGCTCCATTTCATTTGGAGCCATAGCTTTTGGGTACCTATTCTTTTGTGTACATAATTATGGGCATAGCGGGGTCCTGTCCCGCCTATATGATATGTTATACTCTCCTTAGAGGCTCGTAGACATGTGTATATGGTTAGATATGTCTGGCCTTATCGGCCTATATTTTGCATATCATTTTGATAGCCTTGTCGGCTCATGTACATTGACGTGGTATAGATGCCAACCATGATATGAAATCATTGTCATCCAATGGGACTAGCCTAAGTGATGAATAGAAGTGTATGTTTAATTGTGTGGCTCACCTAGATGTAAGTATAAGAGTAAGCCAAGGGGTGCCCAGGTGGGCTAGCACCGGGTGCTCGTCGCGGCCCTCTAGATGGGTCGTGACACTGACGTCCGGCTAAAGCATACATACGGGGCTGAGTGGCACCTGAAGTAGATGCTCCCCCTCTGCCTCTACCTCGACCTGCTGGAATCTGGGGAGTCTACCCTACCAGGTGCACTGAAGAAGAACCAGCCGCTGATCCTGTGGGCTGAACCCCAACTCTACTACTCATCGACGGGCAATCTCGCATCATGTGCCCAATCTGGCTTCAGGCATAGCAAGCATTTGAACCTTGGCGACACTGTCCGGAATGTAATCTATCGCACTGGCTGTATCGCGGTACTGGGGGTCTCCTTTGGCTATAATCTCCCCCAAACTGAGAATCTGAGGCCCTCGAACTCTGACCCTGTCCTGAACGAAAGGAGCGATCAAATCTCCTACCTGCAAATCGTGGAGGCGCACTAGTCGCTGACTAGCATGAGTGTCTGGGTATGGCTGTCTCGATCCCCCTTTATAATCACTACCTGCCCCCATAGATCTGGCCCTCTTGCTCTGCCCTCTATTAATATCACGATCACTCATTTGCGGACGTTGTTATCCTTCTAAATTCTGGGCATGGGCTTGAATGCGGGAAATATCGATCCTATCTTGCAACGAAGCCGTCAAGCAGTCCTTGAACAAATGTGGCCCTAATCCACTCACGAATCTGTGCACTCTATCTCCCATGTCGGCCACCATAGTCGGGGCATATCTAGGTAATGAATTAAACTGAAGGCTATACTCCCGGGCACTCATATTTCCTTGTTCCAAATTTAAAAATCTATCTGCTCTAGCTCGGCGGACCTCGGGTGGCAAATAGTGGCGGATGAAGGCATCTACAAATTCTTGCCAAACGGGGGGAGGCGCATTCTCTTTTCTTGATGATAGGAAATTATTGTACCATAATACCATCACATCTCGGAGTCTATAAGATTCCAACCCCACAGATTCAGTTTCGGTGGCATGAATAATTTTCAGTGTTCTCAACATTTCATCAATAAAACTTTGCGGATCTTCATCCAGCTTTGACCCGAAAACCTCCGGAGGATTCAAACTCTTGAAATCACGGGCTCTAGTACTAGCTGCCAGATCACTTGGACCTGCATTCTGCCGCTGTGACTGGGCAGCAACTAACTACGTCAATAGATGAATAGCCTCGGTCAATTGTTGACCTGAAGTAGCCGGTGGAGGAACTGGAGGCATAGGAGCTGGAACTGAAGCTCCCTCTTGTTCTTCTAAATTGGGCGAAGTGGAGGAAGTATTAGATGGAGCCTCATTATGTGATTCGCCCGCTTCTACATTCATTGGTGGCTCTCTTTCTACCCGCTTTTTTATCGTAGTCTTGCCCTTCTGGGCTGTTGTAGCTTTTCCCTTTTGCGGCATTTCTGAAATCATAGCACACTATTAAGAGGAGAAAATCTTATAACACAGCTCTATCGCACGATCTCTTAAGATGAAAGATGGTCATTTTTCCTAAATGCCCTGTAGCCTCCGGTTTATTAGCGTGGCGCGCAACATACCATAAACAAGACTCTACTAGACACGGCTCGTAGACACTTCGTAGGACTGAACTGCTCGGATACCACTTTTTTCACGACCCGACTACGGGCCATGACGGGTACCCAGGGCTAACCACCGAGCACCACTCATTCTATTACTCATCATACTCATGCTACGCCTCTTCATTATTCTTGTACTCATAATCATAGGAAAACCATTTTCATTTGAAACATGCTTACCTTTATACACATAAGCCCTTCGGCTATCAATATATATATACATACATATACAATGAGGATATCGTGAGACCATACTACCCACAGATACATATCTACGAGCCTCTACTGGAGTACTAGCATATGGACGGGACAGGACCCCATCGTGCCCAAAAGTGTACAAAAAATAATAAATCAAATAGCACTTCCGGAGTAATGGAGTGCTCCTTTAAATCTGCTGATAGCTCCTATGGATCTGCACCGTCTCCCTGTCCACCTGTGGGCATGAACACAACGTCCAAGAACAAAGGACATCAGTACGAACATTGTACTGAGTATGTAAGGCATTAACAATAACAATACATCAATGGAATAAGGAGGCATCAAATGAGGAGCAACCTGTAACTGACTATCAATTATAAAAGAAATAATGCATGCTGGCTTACTTCATAATCATCATCATATCATGTATGCATATATGTATAAGCTGCCCGACCATATAGGTATGGTGTGATAATCATGTCACGACCCGACTAGAGGGGCCGCGACGAGCACCCGGTGCTAGCCCACCCGGGCACCCCTTGGCTTACTCTTACCCTTACATCTAGGTAAGCCACACAGTTAAACATATGATTCTATTCATTCATCATGCTAGTCCCATTGGACAACCATACCTTTATATCATCACTGGCATCTATGCCACTTCAATGTACATGAGCCGTCAAGGCTGTCAAAATGATGTACAAAACATAGGCCGACAAGGCCAGACATACCTAACCATATACACATGTCTACAAGCCTCTAAGGAGAGTATAACGTATCACATAAGCGGGAAAGGACCCCGCTATGCCCATAATTATATACACAAAAGAATAAGTACCCAAAAGCTATAGCTCCGAATGAAATGGAGCTCCGCTATGTAGTCCCTGAGAATGTAGCTATAGATCAAGCCTGTCTCCCTGTGCACCTGCGGGCATGACGCAGCGTCCACAAACAAAAGGACGTCAGTACGAAGAATGTACTGAGTATGTAAAGCATAATCAATATCAATATAGAAGCATAATGAACAACATGAAAAATAGCACATGATGGGAGATAGTAATATCATCGTCATAGGCACTTACTTGCCTTTCATAGGAACTTTCCATTTCTAATGCGTATTGTGTACATACATCCATATCCGTATCCATAATCGTATCCGTTCAATATTTGTACTCATATTCATATACATACCCTTATTCACATTCATATCGTATCATATTCGTATTCGTACTCGTACTCGTATCTATATCATATACATAATCATATCATATACATAGCATTTACATAGCATACCCGACCATACAGGATCGGTGTTTCATACATACTTGGCCAGCCAAGGCTCAAGGTTACACATACCTGGCCCTACCAAGGCGTCAGGGTTATATCTACCTGGCCCTACCAAGGCGTCAGGGTTATATCCGTACCATCTGCAGAGGTGTGCGCGCATTACATAATCATTTACATATTTATCTACATATCCTACCTGGCCTCATAAGCTCGGGGTTCCATAATAGTCATACATAGATACATATACATAATAGCTCATAAGCGTCTTTACTATTATAGTCCTCATCCATATCATTGTCACTATTATCGTCATTCATCACATCTATCTTTATTGTCTTACTCGTCATACGAGGAACTTAGTACAATCGTAATGTATCGAGCATTGTGAGCTTACAAGCTCGGAAGGTCAAATCATTTGAAAGATATCATGGTCTTATAGAAGATTTAGACATTTATCCAAAGAACCACGCCTTATGAAAGAATGGTTAGCCTTACATACCTTTCTGTTGAACTATTCTACACTTGCACGTCCTCCTTCAACACTCGCGTTTCTACCTTCATTAAGGTCATACTATCATTAGAAATCGATAGCTATCATACATGACTAAAACTAGAGAAAATTGGACAGCATCTCCTTCATTTATACGACATTCCCCCATAGCGTATATCAACTCCCAAACGTCAATAATACATTCACAATACTATAACGATAGTCATTATTCGTACACATTATCCATATTCTAGACTTACTTTCAATCATCCATATCCATGGCCATAACACACGACGACATCCATTCTCATACATTGCTCATCTCATGTTCTCAACATCATTTATAACATATTTACATCACAACACGTCAAGAATCGTAACTCAAGTTAAGCTAATTCTCAAAATGGCACTATTCCACATTCATGACCCATTTTTCTATACCCTTCTACAATCCAAGTATTTCAACTCTCAAATACCTTACACAACATAGAAATATCATAAATCTTACCTTAGGTGTCGTAGGAACAAGCCTTGGTTGATAATACACCACTTAAGCAAAAACCCTAGTTTCACATTCACTTGGATTTCTTACTTTGGATGAACTTTAATGGGTTCTTTACACTTGATTCACTTAGCTTGATGTAGATGATCACTAATGATCCTTGAGTTCTTGTGGAATAAATGTAGAGAGATGTTTTAGAGAGAAGGGGGTGAAGTGTGGAAATGAAATAATAAACTTGGTCCTCTTTTTAATAACCCAAAATCTGATCTGAAATGAACAGTCGTCGAAAGTGCAACAGTGGTCGTAAACTCAGTTTACGATCCGTATTCCAGTTTACGGGCCATATTTCGTGGACGTATTTAATGATAACAGAACCAGAAAGTCAGGCTGAGACATGGTGATTTACGCACACAGTTAACGCCCGTATTTCAGTTTACGGTCCGTATTTCAAATCGTATTTAAGCATTCAAGTCTTTGACAGAAAGTTGAAGTTTTGGAAGTTGAAATACGACATGGCAGTTTACGGGCCGTATATCACTTTACGGTCCGTATTTCATTTTACGATCAACTGGCCAAAGTGCAAATCTGCAACTTTCCACATTTTCAGAACCTATAGTTAGTCATCATGGAGCATAACCTATCTCTTATTGCAATTTCCTTTGGAATCTTACTTAGGATCGTCAAACGTCGTTCCCTTCTTAATAAAACATCATATACGCTATGCCCTTTGTTAGCCTATTCACTGTACGTTCGCGGGGAAATTTTAAAGGTGTAACATTCTTCCCCCCTTTTGGAACATTCGTCCTCGAATGTTAAACACTCGGGATCCTGCGAAAATTTCGCCAGAGTTTCCCCTGTAATTTGGCTCTACCAACATGTCACAACAACCCATCATATCATCGCCTCACAGGGCCACATCACAATATCAACATATCTATGGCCACACACGACCAAAAGCAGAAAAGTAAGCATATATACCTTCTATTGTTGGTGTTTCAACTTGAATCTCTTTTGGGGGTTGGAATAAATGCGGGTATCTGGATCGCATACTTTCTTCCACTTCCCATGTCATTTCCTCTCGCTTACTACTCCTCCATAGAACCTTAACTAAGGTCACCTCTTTGTTTCTGAGCCTCTGTACTTGCCTATCTAATATGGCAATGGGTACCACTTCATAAGTCAACTTTTCTATCACTTGCACATCACTTATTGGCACGATCCTAGTAGGATCTCCAACACATTTCCGAAGCATCGAGACATGGAAAACTGGGTGAACTGACTCCAAATCCGGAGGTAGATCTAATTCATAGGCCACTTTTCCTATCTTTCGTACAATCTCATAGGGCCTAATGTATCGGGGACTAAGCTTCCTTTTTTTGCCAAATCTCATGACGCCCTTCATTGGAGACACTTTCAAGAATACCCAATCTTTAACCTGGAACTCCAAGGCCCTTCGATGATTATCCGCATAGGACTTCTGACGACTTTGAGCTGCTAATAACCGATCTTGTATGAGCTTGACTTTCTCTATGGCTTGCTGGACCAAATCTGGTCCTATCAACTTAGTCTCTCCTGGTTCAAACCACCCAATTGGGGATCTACACTTCCGCCCATATAGGACATCATACGGTGCCATTTGAATGCTACAGTGATAGCTATTATTGTAAGCAACTTCAATGAGCGGCAAATGGTCATCCCAATTACCTCCAAAATCTAGCATACATGCCCGTAACATATCTTCAAGAGTCTGAATGGTGCACTCAGCTTGTCCATCGGTCTGCGGGTGAAATGCCGTGCTGAGGCTCACTTAGGTTCCTAAACCCTCTTGGAAAGACTTCCAAAAATTTACTGTAAACTGAGTCCCTCTATCAGAGATAATAGATGCTGGAATACCATGGAGTCTCACTATCTCTTTAACATAGATGTTATAGCCCGTACTTTGTGCGTTTGGATATTTCAAGGTCGTCGTGGAAAGTTAAGGGCGAGACCATTTTCAAAACTTATTGTTGTATACAAGTCGATTATGAATATTATTTATGAATATTGGTAGTATGGAGAGATTGAGAAAGGTTAAGGATAAGAAGAGAAATTCACAAAAAGGAACCGTGGAAATAATGTGGAAGGCTAGGGGCGGAATGGCAATATTGAGGAAAGTCGAGGGGCAAAATGGGAACTTTATAAAAAGGAGTTCATGAAGGTTCCAAAAAGGGCATATTGGCCATGTGATGGAAATCTATGGACCAAAGTGTACATGGTAAGACAATGAGTCATCTTTTAATTCTTTAAGAGAAATTCAAGAAAAAGAGAAGAATTCTCTAGGAAATAAAGAAAGGAGCATGTGGCCATTTCATAAGTAATGGGGGCTATTTGTAAATTTTAAAAAGGTAGGGGCCAAAGCTTCTTAAGAAGACATTAGTAATCTTCTTTTAATTTCAAGAAAAAGCAAGAATTTTCTAGAGAGGGGCATGTGCCCCTCACATGCTTGGGTATATATATATATATATATATATATATATATATATATATATATATAATGGGCTTATCTTCCAATTCAAGACAAAAAAAAAAGGAGAGATAGAGAGAGGGTTTCGGCCAACCATGGAGGAAATTGGCCATGAGAAATCTTGTCCCAAAAATTATTTTCTTGTGGTATTCCTACTAATTCAAGGGTCCTCTACAACGTGGCATAATTGTTTCGGAAGAAAAGTCACCCGTTTCGTCGTTTCCGCATTCTAGTCAAGTGAAGGAGTTAAAGAGAAAAGGTGAGATTTCATCCTCTTTTACATGTTATTAAGACTTTGTCTATGTTGTGGGATGTAGAAAGGAATAGAAATTATGGAAAGATGGAAGTTTGCATGATGAATATGTAAATATGCATGTGGCCGAATATGTTGGTGTAGAAGTAGAGATTGAATTAATTTTGTATAGTATGTTGGTTGTTGATGTAATGCATGAAAAAGGATGAAAGTTTATGAAAATATGCATGTGGTTGTTGTGGCCGTGAGTGGTATATGGTACAAATGGCCGTGTATATTGATGAATTATGAACGAATGGTGAGCAAGTTTTATTTAGTAGTTTGATTGTTGTGTTATGGATTTTATGTTGCAAATAGAAGCCTAATGAGTTTAGTGAAGTTGTAGTAGTTGGAGGCTTGTTGTGGAAGTTTATGTAAATGGAATGTGATGTTATTGCATGAATAGAATATCATGTTGTTAGTATGATGTTATTAATGTGTAAATTATTAAGTTGTTATTGTTCTTATTGGAGTTAAAAGATCTTGAAGGAAGTAGTATGTTGATTAAATTGTTAGAATGTACCTTGGGTTGGTTATGGAAATTGTTGGTATGATTGTTGGCATTGTGTTGATAGTTTGGCCGGGTTGAATTCCCGGATTGTTTTTGATTGAAATTGGCCAAGATAGATTCTTGGGGACGATGTATTTACAAGGGAAATGCTGCCGAAATTTCGGCAGACAAATGTTACTTTGAAGAATCAACTTCTAAATGCTCTAATTAAGTTTTGGTAAACATGACCAATTTGTAGATTTTGGCGGATTTGGAACGTGAATTTGGAGTCGCATAAGAAGCAGAAAAGGTATGTAAGGCTTCACCCTTCTTTCTATGGCATGTCTTAGACGGAATATGTTGGATGTGAGCCTCGGGAATAACCCTACTCTCCGGAATCCGCGCCTAAAGTTTTCTTTTTTTCCTTCAGTAGAATTGAACTAGAAAGTGCACGAAACGTTGGAAAGACCCCCTAAACCCCTAGAACTTGTATAAATGGGACCCGACTACCCTAAAACCCTCACAAGTAACGCCATGACATGTAACATATGCAAATCGTATACGCTACCTCATTCGGGCCGAGGTGGGCCCATTGCTCTCGGATTTTCCTTATAGTTCTGTTTGACTTACTTGAGGTTGAATCCAAAGGGGACCTTTGATCCCGATTTCGTACTAAATGATAAGTACTATAACTACTCTAACGAGAACACTTCTATGATGACGATGATAACGACGATGTTAGACAAGAGAATATGCCTATGATAAGTACGATCGGAACGATGCTACGGCTAAGATTTCTAGGCTAAGGATTCAATGTAAGCATGAAAGTAATAAGCTAGTTCTTGAACCTTATTTCTACTTCTTAGCTATGACACTATTTCCTAAGGATTCCCAAGCCTATGAGTTGACGTGTATGGTGCCATGATTCCATTCTATGTTTACTTTTGATACTATTCTCCGTTGGTAGTTTCGCCTTAAAATACTTGTTCCTTCAAGGAGAGACAAAGCGACCACGATTGTTCCATAATATAATCGGAGGTCACCGACCTTACGTCACTCCGATGGCTACATAATTCTTCTTTGGGCTCTCCTGCGTGCCTATGTGACATATGTATATAAGATATGTAAATGCATATGAGACATGTAAATGTATGTAAGATATGTATATATATTTATAAAATATGTACATGACACACATATATGTATATGATAAAAGATCCAGAGCGCTATAGACGCTGATATATGCACATGATACACGTATATGTATATGATGAAAGAGCCAGAGCGCTATAGACGCTAATATACGTACATGATATATGCATATGTATACGGGGAAGATGGAGATAAGGGCAGAGCGTTATATACGCATATCCACCTGATCAGTTGGCATTACATGACATGACATCGTCCCGGACGCGGGATGCCCGGACGCGGGATGTGTATATTTATGGTTAAATGGATCGGCTGCCGACGCCTCGGCAATATGACAAGTTCTATTTATTTATATATATATATATATATATATATATACGAACAAGAAAAGATTTCCAAAGGGAAGCTAAGAATACATGGTATCCGCCAAAGGGCATTTATATGTACAGGTTAACTTTCCACCTCATGACATGCGCTATGTCTCTTTTATGTTATTATCCTTGTTCTACATCTTCTGTATGTTATTATTAGTGCCTTGCATACTCAGTACATTACTCGTACTGACCCCTCTTCTTCGGGGGGCTGCGTTTCATGCCGCGTAGGTACTCCCAGATGATTAGAAGACCTTACTGAAGATGTTCCAGCGGAGATGGCGAACTCCATTTGTCCCGGAGAATTGCCAAGTACAAGTATATGCTATGATGTTTTGTTCTATATTAGAGACTTTGCAGACAAAGCAATGGGTATTGGGTTGTCAGTCTGTAAGCGGCTCCAGCAGCCGATATGTTATCATGTTTCATGTCACGAGTCTTACATGATGTCAGAGTTTACTTATGAAAAGAAAAAAAAATTGGAGAGCTTACTATGTATTTCTTTCTTAATTGATTCAAGAGTTTCTACACGTAACAAGAGTCAGCGGGTTCGCTCGGCTCCAGATAGGGGGTCGGGTGCCCATCACACCCTAGTAAAGTCGGGGTGTGACAAAAGCCTTGCATAATCTTCGGCCGCATAGGTCATTCTGACCGGTAAGAAATGAGCTGATTTTGTGAGCCTATCTACAATCAGCCATATAGAATCATACTTTCGTCGAGAACGGGGTAAGCCTGCAATGAAGTCCATGTTAATTACTTCCCACTTCCAAGTTGGAATTTCTATGGCTTGCAACAATCCACCCGGTTTCTGGTGCTCGATTTTCACTTGTTGACAGTTGGGACATTGAGCTACAAATTCCGCTATATCTTTCTTCATCCCATTCCACCAATATATAGATTTAAGATCATGGTACATTTTCGTCGCACCGGGGTGAACAGAATAACGGGAACAATGAGCTTCCCTTAATATCTGGTGGCGTAAACCTGCCACATCAGGAACGCATAATCTACCTCGACATCGGAGAACTCTGTCTCCTGAAATATCAAATGATGACTCCTCTTTCTGAGGGAGTGTATCTCTGTAATGCATTAGCATGAAATCTTCGTATTGTCGCTCTTTCACTTCCGCTACGAGCGACGAGACTGCTGAATTCTGAATGGTAGTTCCCTTGCTACCCGAGTCCTCCACTCGAACTCCTAGACTAGCTAGTTGCTGGAGCTCATGAACCATTTCTCTCCTCTCTGGTCGTACATCACACAAATGTTATATCCCGTATTTTGCACATTCAGATATTTTAAGGTAATTGCGACAAGTTAAGGACAAGGCTATATTTTGATCTTGTTTAATACATAAGTTGTTTTTGAAAATTTTTGATGTGGAAATATTAAGAATGGCTTGGGGTAAAAAGGGAAATTCGCAAGATGAATCATGGCAATATGGAGGAAGGCTAAGGGGCATATTTGGAAAATAAATTTTCATGAAGTGCAAAACAAAACAAAAAAAAAGTGGGCTTAAGTAAAAGGGGCCAAGTGGCCGGCCACATGAAGTGGGCCAAGGCCCACATGGGAGCCCAACTTTGATACATAAAAGATGAGAATTAGAGCTCATTTTTCATTCTTAACACTTAGAATTTTCAAGAACCTTGAAGAAGACCAAAAACAAAGGGCCATTCGGCCAAGGGGCAAAACAAAATTGAAGCCTTCAATTTTGATCCAAAAAAATAATTTCTTCTAGTATTCCTACTAATTTGAAGGTCCTCTTTAACGTGGTATAATTGTTGGAGCAAGAAGACCTCTTTTTGTTTCAAGTTCATTGTTATATCCCGCGTTTTCGCATGTTCGGAAAATTTGAAATAATTTTGACTTGTAAGAAATAAGGCCATAATTTGATCTTTATTTAAAATATATGTGTTTCTTATGAAATTGTTGATGTGAAAACATGGAGGAAGGTCGAGGGCAAAATGGAAAATTCTAGAAACTAGTTTCGGGAATTTTAAAATAAGACTCGCAACAATTTGGGCCTAAATGAAATGAAAAAAAAAAGGAAAAGAGGCCCAAAATATTAGGGGTGGCCGGCCAAGAGGGGGAGGCCCAAGCCCATGGAAAAATTTAAACCCAAATAAATAAAGGAAGGGGACCATAATTCATCTATTGTTCAAGAAAGTTCAAGAACACAAAAGAAAAAAAAAGAAGAGGAGAAAGAGAAAGGCCATTCGGCCATAAGAAAAAAAAAAGGAAAAAAACTTTTTCCCTTCAACTTTGATCCAAAAATCCTAATTTTCTTGAATTCCTATTAAGTTGGAAACTCTCTTCATCGTGATACAAATTTGGAGAGAAGAGAGTACTTTTTTTATCAAGTGGGAAAAATTGGAAAAGGTAAGAATTCTACTCTTTTCTTATGGAAAATTTAAATTGTTATAGTGAGTAGAATTTAATGAAAAATATGGAGATGTTGTGTGTGGTGTGTGAGCCGTGTGTGTGTGTGTGTGTGGGTTGTGGCCGTGTGGTGCCCTTTTTGTGAAGGGAGATGAGTTGAATTTGTTTAGTATGTTAGATTATGTTGTTGTGACCTTGTGATGTGAATGGAAGATTAATGGTTCTAGTTGGCATGAAAAATTTGTTGTTAAGTTGTTGTCGGAAAGTATGTGATTTTATTATAATTTATGTAATTGTGGGAATGGAGTTGTAAGATGCAAATTGTGGTTGTTGTTGATGAAATTGGAAGATGAAAAATGCGTTGTGAATGTCGTGTCGAAGGTTGGAGGTTTCGGGTGAATTATAGTTTTTGGTGGGATTGTCGAATATTTTGTAGATTGTTTAAAATGCTTTTGAATTGTGTTGAATGATCTTGGATTAGTACTTGAATGTGTGATCGAATATGGATTGAATATAATTGAGACGTTGTTGAAGTTGTAGAACGAAATTGCTAATCCTAGTATGCGTCTTGAATCGATGGTGGATATTGTTAGAATAATTGTTGGTATTGTTGATTGATATTGTCGCCGAGTTAAATTCTCGGATTTGTTGTTGTATTTTGGCCGAGTTGAATTCTCGGGGATGGCGCATTTACAGGGGAAATGCTGCCGAAATTTCTGTAGATTAAGTGTTGGTCTTGAATTGGACTCTAAGGGTTGATGGCTAATGTTTGGTATGTATGAATATTGATGTAGATCTTGCGAAGTCAAAGACTTAAATTCGGATTTGCGTAGGGCTTACCTCTCTTTCTTTTGGCATGATCGTTTGGAACGAACCAATAACGTATATGTATAATCCTAAAGAGAATTCTACTCTTAGAGCCACTAGGATGGCCAATGTCTTTGATTTCCATAAGTGTTCCCTATGGTTTGATATGTATATATGATGTTCGAAGATTCTAGTTGGTATGTTTCCGAACGTTGGTCGAAAGTAAATCGATATGACTTAAGTCTTTGAAAAATATTTCGATACGTACATATGGATCTAAGGTCTCCACTTGGTTTGATCCATAATGATATTGGAAAACTACTTAATATGTTTGTTACATGAATTTCCAAATATGGCTTATGTTTTAATGTTCAAATGATAGCAAGTCTGATTATTCCGCTAAGTCTTTGAGACACGTTGATAGGTACGTATGATTCTAAAGGCTATATTTGATTTGATTCATTCGATAGCCGAACGATACATGATATGACTATGACTTCTGAAACCCTCTGTGACATGTTTTCGAGTCTGTCTATGATTCCTATTCACCTTCGATATGAGTACACTCCGCTCGGTAGTTGAGTTATTATATGGATGAATAACGAGATAAGCATAAAGAATTTTGTTTCTAAATGAATTCTGTAAGTTTTGACGTCACTGACTTTTGTAAGAAATCTCGGATTTGCTTTGAAATGTCCGTAAAAGTTCTGTGGTAAAAATGTCCATAACTTTCACATACTAACTCCAATCGACTCAGAATGAGTTTGTGATCTTCAAACATCAGTAAGTGTTCGTATCTATCGAGTCTGGATATATATGTGCATTTAGTTTCTCACTACTCTGCTCGTGCATGTGTCATGATCTCTTTCACCGGGTCCCGGGCCGGTATGTATCGTGCGGATGGTTCGCCGAACACCTTGTTCGAGGGTCGGGTTTCACTACCGCAGGTACAGGCGCTTATTGAGGTAATCCACCAGCCTAAGGTACACAATCTGCGGTTCTGAAGCGCTCCTTTGATCCGGAGCCCATACTTTTAGTACAGATCTTTCTGTTGTACATACCTTTGTGTTTATGATTATTTTGGGTACGGCGGGGCCCTGTCCCGTCATATGATTCTGTTGTCTGTATTAGAGGCCTGTAGATATATATATGTGGGTCGTGGGTCGTGTTTGTTCAGTAATGTTTATTCAGGTTGTGTCTAGCTTTTCCCTACGCTACGTTACTCGATCGATTTACGTGTTACAATATAAGGAACGACTTAAATGATATGTATATGATTTTGTATGCATGAGGTACATAATATGTAAACGCAAGTGAAATTTGGTTAGTAAGTATGTACGAGTGTCCATGTCGGGCACTAGTCGCGGCCCACGGTGTTGGGTCGTGACATTCATAATCATAGACAAGTGAGAAATTAAGGGAAAAAGGTAAGAATTAATCTTCTTTTATATGTTATGGATGGTTGTGTATGTTGTAGTATGTAGAAATGGGTAAAATTCATGAAAAATATGGATGTATGTTGTGGCCGTGTGGTTGTTGTATGGTATGGAAGAGAATGAATCAATTTTTCTTAAGTATTTTGGTTGTTGTTGTAATGGAATCTATGATGAAAATGAAAGTTTAATGATTCTAGTTGAAGTTGTAAGTGTTGGAGAGTTGTTTAGAAGCTAATGTGATGTTAAAAGACATTTCTTGTATTTATGGAAAACAATGTTGTTAGTGTGTGAATTGTTGGGTTGTTGTGATTGAATTTGAAAGAAGGAAATAGGTTGTTATTGTTCTTGTTGAATTTGGAAGGTTTCGGGTGAAGTAGTATGTTGATTGGGTTGTTTTGAATGTTATGTGAATTGAATTGAATATAAATGAAATGTCGTTGAATTGTATGACAAAGGTTGTTAATGTTAGAATGCGTCTTGAATTGATTGTTGATATTTTTAGTATGATTGTTGGTATTGTTGTTGATAATTTGGCTGAGTTGAATTCTCGGATTGTTGTTGATAAATTGGCCGAGTTAGATTCTCGGGGATGGTGTATTTACAGGGGAAATGCTGCCGAAATTTCGGCAGATTATAAATGAATTCATTTGAAGGATTAAGACAAGTATATGATGATGAATCTAATAATTATATATATCTTCTTGAATGTAGACTAGCAAGCTTGGATAAATAAGCGTAGCTAATAGGACGTGGAGCAGGTATGTAAGGCTTACCCTTTCTTCCTTTTGGCATGATCTTTGTGAAACCAACATGACCAAGTATATGTATATAATTCCAAAGAAATTCCTATTCTAGAGCCACTAGGATGGCTAATATTCTTGACTTCTATAAGCTATTCCATACGGTTTTGATGCGTATCTATGATGTCCGAAGATCTATTTGATATGTTTCCGAATGGCATTCGAAAGATAATTGATATGACTAAAGTTTTGATTTTCAAATGCTAGCACGTTCGATTATTCCATTGAGTCTTTGATATATTTCGATATGTACATATGGTTCCAAAAGCTATATTTGATTTGATCCATAACGATATCCGAAAGGTACTTGATATGATTGTTGCTTTGATTTTTCAAAAATGGCTTCTGAAATGTTCATAGAAGGTTCTGTACTTCAGACGCTCATAACTTTCTTATACTAAGTCGGATTGACCCGAAACTTGTTTCTGAGCCTTCAGGTGTCGGTAAGTATACTTGTCTATCGAGTCTTAAGTTTTTTTTTATATGCATATAGTTTCTCACTACTCTGCTCGTGCATGTGCCATTACCTCCTTCACCGAGTCCCAGGCCGGTATGTATCGTGTGTATGGTTCGCCGAGTCCCTTGCTCGAGGGTCGGGTTCCATATATATATTTCGGAGTATGATGTGTCCGGTTCCGGGGTACCGTGTATATGTTATGGAGTATGATGTGTCCGGTTTCCCGGAGTATGATATGTCCCGGGTACCGTGTATATGTTATGATGTGTTATGTGTTACGGAGATGCTACGGAGATATGAAATCTTCTGGAGTATGATGTGTTATGGCGCCAAAGGCAGGAGTGGCGACCATGTTCCTGTGCCCCATGCATGATTTTGATATGCATCATTTGTGATTCAAAAGTAAGCATTCTGACATTCTGGATAAGCTACTTACCTTCTGTATTTCTTCTGATATACGATATCGGCATATATGACGACTCTATTCACCGCGTCCCTCACTAGAGGGCCGGGATCTGTTATATGTATATGTATATGATGACATATGATGTCGGCACACATGGTCTATGTTTGGAAAGTAAGAATTTTGGCACTCTGGATGATTTACTTATTTTATGTACTTCTTCTGACATATGACATCAGCATACATGATCTGTGCTTTGAAAAATAAGCCTTTTGGTATTCTAAATAATGTACTTACCTTTTGTACTGCTTGTTTCGATTAGGGCTCTGTTTTCTGTACTCCATGCTTTACATACTCAGTACATATTCCGTACTGACCCCCTTTTCTTCGGGGGCTGCATTTCATGCCGCGCAGGTACACCCAGATGAGTAGAAGCCATTATAGAAGATGTTCCAGCGGCGTTGGCAAGCTCCATTTGCTCCTGGAGTGCTGCCGAGTCAGAGTATATGTGCTATGATTTCTGATTGATGTTAGAGACTTTGCAGACAGAGTCGTGGGTATATGATGTCGGTTTTGTAAGCGGCTCCATCAACCGATGTGTCTTTATGTATTATGTTATAAATTCCATCTGATTACATATTTTGTTTGATTTGAGAACAACGAAAAAGAATATTCCTGAAAGCTCTCATTATGTATTTCATTTAATTTAAGTTAGAAGTCTAAGCGAGTATGTGTGTAATAAGAGTCAGCGGGTTCGCTCGGCTCCGAATGTGGGGTCGGGTGCCCATCACACCCTGGTAAGATTAGGGTGTGACAACAAACTTCCCATGGATCTGCGGCTAAGAGCATCAGCCACAACATTCGCCTTTCCAAGATGATACAAGATATCAACATCGTAATCTTTTAGCAGTTCCAACCATCGTCGTTGCTGCAAATTCATCTCTTTCTGTCGAAGATATACTGAAGACTCTTATGATCTATGTAAATATCCACATGGACACTATATAAATAATGTCTCCATATCTTTAATGCATGGACCACTGCGGCTAACTCTAGATCATGGGTTGGGTAATTCTTCTCATGTTTTCGTAACTGCCTTGAAGCATACGCAATCACCTTACCATGTTACATTAATACTGTCACGACCCAACTCCGTAGGCCGCGACTAGTGCCCGTGTTGGACACCCAAACGTACCCAATAATCCAAATTAGCATAACGACAGAATATTTTCAAATATAAAAGTCACTTGGCGTTAATAATTATCATAAATGAACTGACACAGTACATGGAAGCCGATGAGGCTGTCACAGATCATATCATACCCAAACATATACAGAACCCACACAAGTATGTCTACAGACCTCTACAGATCATAACAGAATCATAAGACGGGACAGGGCCCCGTCATACCCCTGAATAGCATACATATACATAATAGCGGCAGACTGTACCAATATACAGGCTCTGAACAAAAGAGCGCTCCCAATATAGCAGAATAGATGTCCTAGGCAGGCGGTCAGCAAATCTGTCTTCTGTACCTGCGCGGCATGAAAACGCAGCCCCCGAAGAAAGGGGGTCAGTACGAAATATGTACTGAGTATGTAAAGCACAGAACGTAGTAACAAAGTCATAATCAAAGCAGAAGGTACAGAAAATGGACAGAATATCCAGACTAGCAAAATGCTGATCATAAAGCATAAATAGTATTTGTTGAAAACATATGTCGTACCTGGTCCCATTACGGAACAAGATCATAACCGAAACAGAACTTACAGAGAAGTGAGTGTGACGTCTGAAGTATCAAATGCGTATTTTCAAAACATGAGGAGTATGTGCAGAAACATATACCATATCATATCCGGCCCCTGCCAAGGGACTCGGCAAATAGAACGTGGCCACCCCCCCCCCCCCCGACGCTGGTGCTACCATACATAAGGAACAGAGTAGGGGATAACCCCGTAACATAACATAGCATATCAGATGGCCATATCAGATCATATCATATCATATCAGAGTGTGTACATGGCACAACATACTCCACAAACCCATGTACATATATACCTGCCCCCTCACATCGAGGCACGGCGAACAATGCAGAGGATTACGCTTGACAACATATCCTGGCCCGGGCTCAGTGTGGGAAACATTGAGGCATCCACGAATGGAGTAGTGAGAAACTAAATGCAATAAAAATATCATAGGTTTCCAGAGACTCAATGAGGCATATCGAAAGACAAATCAAATCAATGAGATCGGACAGAATCATAGTAAGTGTATGTCGTATGTCATAATGAGTTACGGAAAATAACCCCTCTGGGATCGTTTTCATATTCCCAAAATGGTTTACCAGACTCGAGGGAATCATTAAAATAATTTTCCTTCAGAAGTTAGAAGGATAGTTAAAACATTTCATTTTATATTGTTCGAAAATAAAGCAATAGTATAATAATAGAGCAAAGCGGGAATAGTGGGAAACTAAATGTAATACGAAATATCGTACCTTTACAGAGACTCAATATAGTATTCAAAATAAGCATCATTAGTAGTTGGAAAAGTAGTTAAGACGTTTCCTTAAAAATCGCTTGAAATCAAGTTACAAATTACCATAAGGGTAAAATCGGAAATAGTGGGCCCACCTCGGGAAAAACAAAGCGACGGGCTCAAATTACGTATATTAAGCTTATGAGGTCACCTACAGCGGTCTTAGGGATATTCCATAACTTTCTAGGCAGTTTGGAGAAGTTTGCATAATTTTTCAATAAAGCATACTTAAGGGGTTCAATTCTATTGAACGAAAAAAGAGTATTTTCAAATGCGGGTTCAGATGGACAGAATGTCTTCCGAGGTGCAAATCCTATCCTAGTACACCTAGGACATGCCAAAAGAAGAATCGGGATAGCTTTACATACCTTTTACGCACTTTACGCCTTCCCAGGTTCACTTCTCGTTTCGTCCAAAATCTGCAAATGGTCACATTTACCAAATGTTAACCATAAGGCTTTAGGCTTAAATCTCAAATCAACACTTTTCTACAGAAATTTGGGCAGCATTTCCCCTATACATATAGCACCCCCGAGAATTCAACTCGGCCAAAATAATCATCAACAACCCAACAACAACACTAACAACAACAACAACAACAACAACAACTACAAAACACACAATATGGCACAACTAGCCTTCTTTCCGACATAATGTCATAAACTTCATTCCCACTTCATATTCTCAAATCAATATCAACATTCTCGTATTCATTACTAATCAAGATCATTACAATAAAATTCGGAAGCATTTCATATCATTTCTACAAAATATTCACAAGATATACCAAATATACAAAGTTTCCACCAAAGTCATAATTCCTCCAAAACTTCTAATCTTTAACAAACATTTTCATAACATGTTTCCATCTTCCAAGTTCATCAACAATCATCATAATTTACACCTTAACAACTTCATTTCCATAATGTCACAAAATCATACTAAAATGGCATAAGCTTCTACATTCCATTTCAATGCAAACTTACATCATTTCACCTTCATTTACATTGCAAAGATCACAACAACACAACTAACATATTAAACAACATTAATTCATTTCCATTTCAATTTCAATACACCACTCGGCCAACACATACATTTCCAACTTCAACCAAATTCATTCAACTTTCATTCTCAATATGAATTCCATCATACTCACAACTAGAATACAACATAAATTCAACTCACCATAGGTATACAACATTTATACACACATGGCTACATGCCAACTTATATACCCACTTTGTAAACTTCCATATTTCCATACTTTCTACTCATTTCTACATACTACAACACAAACAAACCTTCATAACATAATAACATGGAATGAATTCTTACCTTTTTCGCCAATCTTCTTCACTTAACCAAAGTGCGGAAACAATGAAACTGATGAACCATCTTCCGAAATAATTATACCACGTTGTAGAGGGTACTTGAATTGGTAGGAATACTACAAGAAAATAATTTTTGGAACAAAATTTAAGGTACCTAATTTCCATGGGTCTTGGCCGAAATGGCCCTTAGTTTTTGTTCTTGTTTGTCTTGTTTTTCTCCTTGTTAATTTCATGAACCTTCTAAAGGATAAAGGCTACTTATAATTAATTGGCACATGGAAAATATTCATTAATTTGGTGGTCTTGGGCCTATGATGGCCGGCCACCCCTTCTCTTTTGGGCTTGATTTTTTTTTCATTTTTCTTGGGCCAACCCGGTTGGTCCCGAATTGGGCATAGCCCACTGACCTTTCGACCTTAAAACGTCCATATCTCCTTGTACCGACGTCACCTAGGAACCCACGACCTATGGTTGGAAAGCTAATTCAATTATCTATAACTTCCATCTCTTGGTAGTTTTCCAAATTCCAAACTTATAATACCGTTTTTGCCCCTCAAATTCAAGTCACCCGAAAACGTTTTCTTAAAAATATTCGTTTGGAGGGCTTCCACTTTGATTTGGACCAAGGGTACTTCATGAGTTGTGTTTAACTTTGCATATGTGATTCATATGACTTTTCAGATGTTCCAAAAAAAAAATCTCGGTGTGTGGGCCCCACCCCAGCAGATACTCCGAGGTTCAAAAATACGGGATATAACATCCTCCCCCCCCCCCCTTTAGAACATTCGTCCTCGAATGTTAGATTAGTCTTATAGGGTCTGTAAGTACTTCGGGGGAGTTTCTTCTTATGAGTAGCATAATTGATACACATTCGTCTTTGAATATAATCACGTAAGGAATTTAGGTTACCGGTGAGCATAAGAAACAAGTGAGGACACTTCTTTTTCATTCCGTCCTCTACTTCCAAGGTCATTGCTTCTCCATTATTGTTTTACCATAAGACATTAACAGGGGGTATATCTTTAGTGCGTAATCTCTACACCTGGCGATCCAGAATAATTACAGATTGTTCTTCATCAAACAATTCTTCCGTCACTTGAATATCCTTTGCTGGAAATATTCTAGGAGGATTACTGACACACTTGCGGAGCATAGATACACGAAATGCCGGATATATCGTTTCCAGATCAGATGGCAGATCTAATTCATAGGCGACGTTCCTAGTTTTCCGAAAAATCTGATAAGGTCCGATATATCGCGGACCGAGCTTACCCTTTTTGCCGAATCGCATTACTCCTTTCATAGTCGATACTTTCAAAAATACCCAATCACTAAGCTAGAATTACAAGGGTCGACGTCGCTTATCAGCATACAATTTCTGTCGACTCTGGGCTGCTAATAATCTCCCTCGGATAAGTTTCACCTTATCAACTGCCTGTTGGATCATATCTGGGCCTATTAATTCTGTTTCGCCAATATCAAACCAGCCGATGGGTGACCTGCATTTCCTGCCATACAAAGCCTCGTATTGAGCTAGAATGGTAGTGGTTATTATAAGCAAACTCGATCAACGGCAGATGATCATCCCAGCTACCTCTGAAATCAATAACACAGGCCCGTAATATATCTTCTAGCATCTGTATAGTGCGCTCGGCCTGTCCGTCGCTCTGAGGATGAAATGTTGTGCTCAGACTCACCTGAGTCCCTAATCCTTCCTGAAAAGATCTCCAGAAATTAGTCGTAAACTGGGCACCTCTGTCAGTGATAATAGATATAGGAACTCCGTGAAGTCTCACTATTTCTTTAATATATAGTCTGACATAATCCTCAATTGAATAAGTGGTTCTGACAGGGAGAAAAGGGGCTGATTTTGTCAGCCTATCCACAGTAACCCATATGGAAATCATACTTCCGTGGGGTGCGAGGCAAACCTGTACTGAAATCCATATTAATTATCTCCCACTTCCAAGTCGGAATATCCATTGCCTGAAATAGTCCACCCGGTTTCTGATGCTCAATTTTGACTTGCTGACAATTTGGGCACTGGTCAACGAGATCTGCGATGCCCCGTTTCATGCCATCCGACCAGTATAGACTTCTGAGGTCATGGTACATTTTAGTGGATTCAGGATGAACAAAATACCTAACATTATGCGCTTCGCCCATAATTGGTCGTTACAGCCCTACAACGTCGGGCACACATAATCTGCCTCTGTATAACAATACCCATCAGGTAAAACCTCGAACTGGGTCTTTTCCTTGTCAAAAGGTCGTATCTCTGTACCATACCAGAATAGAATCCTCGAACTGACATTGTTTTACCTCTTCCATAATCGATGATTCAGCAACTTCTCGGACAAAAATTTCAATATCTTCTAAATCGACCAAACGGACTCCAAGGCTAGCTGACTGATGAGTTTTACAAACCAATTCTTTGTTTCTGAATGTACGCCGGTCAAGCCGTCCATAGATTCACGACTAAGTGCGTCTGCCACAACGTTAGCTTTTCTAGGGTGGTACGAAATATTAACATCATAATCTTTCAATAATTCGAACCGTCTTCTCTGCCGCGAATTCAGCTCCTTTTTATTAAAATATATATATACTGGAGGCTCTTAGGGTCCGTATAAATATCAACGCGGACCCCATGTAAGTAATGCCGCCATATCTTTTCTTTCTAACCAACAACTTGATTTTCTCCGTACGAGACCTTAACAGAATCACAATTATATAGTACACAATCTTATCCGATAGCTGGCACTCAAGTAATATAATTAATGTAGCAGTTTATCTCTTAATAATCACATTCTTCCTTCATACCCATTCCTTATCTATCGTTCTGTTTTCTCGATAATCGGATTATTTGATATTCACATGATTCATCATTTCATGCCATAAGTTTTCCTTTGCTCTGCGCTATTTCATTTTAGTTTGTTTTTTGCAATTAACTTCGTGCTTTGCCCGTCGACCCTTTTAGAGGCTCCGCTTAATTATGTTTCTTACGGTTCACTTTTTTCTGACATTTGGATCTCCTTATCTTCCCCTCAATTATTCTCTTTTCTTTCTAAACATCGTTGTATTAGGATCTTCTAATCTCAACCGGTAGCAAAATGAATATCAATCTATTTCGTAACATCGGTACCATACCTTTCCCTTTTTCTCGTAAATTCTGTCCAGTTAATGTTTCCATATATTACAACACTGGCTATTAGGGTTCACCAATCAATCGACATAGTCATAAATGGGGGGCCCTACACATACGTATATATATCACTGCCATTTCTTTTACAATACATCTTCAACCACTTGCTCAAATTTACTCTAATTTCAGAGCTGCGCTGCTTTTTCTTTCTTTTTACCAATCTAATTCGTCTCAGCTCACGAGACCCCTATAAAGTTTTTAACCATTCCACATATCCTAATTCCCTTTAGGTTACCCCGAATTTTCCTATTCGTCTCTTATATCTATGTTTGCGAAAAATTTTGTACATTTCCCAGGGGGTCACCCATCCCAGAATTGCTCTGGCCCTGGCACGCTTAACCTTACAACTTTAATGCATTTAGGCACGTTAAGACCGGTATAATTACACCAATTGCCCCGCACGGCCTTTGTCACGTAATTTAAGACAAATCGGGGTCTTAACAACTTTTCAAAACGTTCTCGTAGCAGACCCACCCCGACCTAGCGAGAATTCTTTTACTTTTCTGACTATATAGTTACCGTGTTGCCCCCTGTAAATCTTCAATATTTACCTTTATGTATATATATATTATTTCTAGACAGCCCACGAGTTTAAGTTTTTATTCCACAAATTCCATCTCCAATCAGTCGAGAAAAACTGATAAAATGTTACTGTAAGGCATCTTCCGACCACCAGCAAAAGAAAACTAGAATCCGACGAACTTCGCGGAATCTGTTAGTACTTAATTCACATAATTAACTCCACGTCTATATATATCTATATATTTGAGTCGTAAGCGAACCACTCAATTCCCGACTGCTTGTCATACGCTTTGTATGCTTTCAATTAGAGGAAACTTGATCGTCGGACATTTTTCCCTTCACATGGGCTGTGTTAAAACAAAATGGGGTTGGAACACATTCTGGTCCGTTTAGATAAGTTGCGAGTTTGCTACTCGTATATGCTTTCTCGAGATAAATTTTTTCCAAATAAGGGTAATGCTTTTTACAAATGACATGGAGAGTATCTCTTAAACTTTAATCCGACATAATAGATTTACCCTATCGGTATCGACCTTCAAGACATGTTAAGAGTTTACATCTCATTTTCCTCTTCGTATTTCTAGAAAAATTTGGGCAGAGGTTCCTCTGTATCTCTTACTATCCCAAAACCTGTACACAGGAAATACCAACCATGCCTCACAGGGCCAACACATATACGTATATACATATCATATCATATCGCATCATAGCCACACGGGGCTAACAATTTCAAATAAAAGTATAAAGATGCCGAGGCTTACCTCACATGCCCAACTCAACTGCACCTGCTACACTTTCCTGTTTATTTCTCTTTTCAATCTTCAACTTTATGTTTCAATCGTATTTCAAACACCTTACCCAGCATACATCTTTCATACCATCACTTACCTATGTACTGTGTAGCTTCCAATATCATCAGTCGCTGTCTTACGTCGATACCGTTCTCCAGCTGAAATCAGAGGTTAGTAAAAAAAAGGAATTCATTTCCTACAGCTCGCTCAATCGCACGATCTAAGATTCAAAGAAAGGTAACACCCTAAATGTCCTGTAGCCTCCTGTTTATAGATGTGGTGCACAACACACCGATAAACAAGACTCTACTAGACACGGTCTGTAGACATTCCGAGGACGAACCGCTCTGATACCACTTCTGTCACGACCCAACTCCGTAGGCCGCGACTAGTGCCCGTGTTGGACACCCAAACGTACCCAATAATCCAAATTAGCATAACGACAGAATATTTTCAAATATAAAAGTCACTTGGCGTTAATAATTATCATAAATGAACTGACACAGTACATGGAAGCCGATGAGGCTGTCACAGATCATATCATACCCAAACATATACAGAACCCACACAAGTATGTCTACAGACCTCTACAGATCATAACAGAATCATAAGACGGGACAGGGCCCCGTCATACCCCTGAATAGCATACATATACATAATAGCGGCAGACTGTACCAATATACAGGCTCTGAACAAAAGAGCGCTCCCAATATAGCAGAATAGATGTCCTAGGCAGGCGGTCAGCAAATCTGTCTTCTGTACCTGCGCGGCATGAAAACGCAGCCCCCGAAGAAAGGGGGTCAGTACGAAATATGTACTGAGTATGTAAAGCACAGAACGTAGTAACAAAGTCATAATCAAAGCAGAAGGTACAGAAAATGGACAGAATATCCAGACTAGCAAAATGCTGATCATAAAGCATAAATAGTATTTGTTGAAAACATATGTCGTACCTGGTCCCATTACGGAACAAGATCATAACCGAAACAGAACTTACAGAGAAGTGAGTGTGACGTCCGAAGTATCAAATGCGTATTTTCAAAACATGAGGAGTATGTGCAAAAACATATACCATATCATATCCGGCCCCTGCCAAGGGACTCGGCAAACAGAACGTGGCCACCCCCCCCCCACCCCCCCCGACGTTGGTGCTACCATACATAAGGAACAGAGTAGGGGATAACCCCGTAACATAATATAGCATATCAGATGGCCATATCAGATCATATCATATCATATCAGAGTGTGTACATGGCACAACATACTCCACAAACCCATGTACATATATATCTGCCCCCTCACATCGAGGCACGGCGAACAATGCAGAGGATTACGCTTGACAACATATCCTGGCCCGGGCTCAGTGTGGGAAACATTGAGGCATCCACGAATGGAGTAGTGAGAAACTAAATGCAATAAAAATATCATAGGTTTCCAGAGACTCAATGAGGCATATCGAAGGACAAATCAAATCAATGAGATCGGACAGAATCATAGTAAGTGTATGTCGTATGTCATAATGAGTTACGGAAAATAACCCCTCTGGGATCGTTTTCATATTCCCAAAATGGTTTACCAGACTCGAGGGAATCATTAAAATAATTTTCCTTCAGAAGTTAGAAGGATAGTTAAAACATTTCATTTTATATTGTTCGAAAATAAAGCAATAGTATAATAATAGAGCAAAGCGGGAATAGTGGGAAACTAAATGTAATACGAAATATCGTACCTTTACAGAGACTCAATATAGTATTCAAAATAAGCATCATTAGTAGTTGGAAAAGTAGTTAAGACGTTTCCTTAAAAATCGCTTGAAATCAAGTTACAAATTACCATAAGGGTAAAATCGGAAATAGTGGGCCCACCTCGGGAAAAACAAAGCGACGGGCTCAAATTACGTATATTAAGCTTATGAGGTCACCTACAGCGGTCTTAGGGATATTCCATAACTTTCTAGGCAGTTTGGAGAAGTTTGCATAATTTTTCAATAAAGCATACTTAAGGGGTTCAATTCTATTGAACGAAAAAAGAGTATTTTCAAATGCGGATTCAGATGGACAGAATGTCTTCCGAGGTGCAAATCCTATCCTAGTACACCTAGGACATGCCAAAAGAAGAATCGGGATAGCTTTACATACCTTTTACGCACTTTACGCCTTCCCAGGTTCACTTCTCGTTTCGTCCAAAATCTGCAAATGGTCACATTTACCAAATGTTAACCATAAGGCTTTAGGCTTAAATCTCAAATCAACACTTTTCTACAGAAATTTGAGCAGCATTTCCCCTATACATATAACACCCCCGAGAATTCAACTCGGCCAAAATAATCATCAACAACCCAACAACAACACTAACAACAACAACAACAACAACAACAACAACTACAAAACACACAATATGGCACAACTAGCCTTCTTTCCGACATAATGTCATAAACTTCATTCCCACTTCATATTCTCAAATCAATATCAACATTCTCGTATTCATTACTAATCAAGATCATTACAATAAAATTCGGAAGCATTTCATATCATTTCTACAAAATATTCACAAGATATACCAAATATACAAAGTTTCCACCAAAGTCATAATTCCTCCAAAACTTCTAATCTTTAACAAACATTTTCATAACATGTTTCCATCTTCCAAGTTCATCAACAATCATCATAATTTACACCTTAACAACTTCATTTCCATAATGTCACAAAATCATACTAAAATGGCATAAGCTTCTACATTCCATTTCAATGCAAACTTACATCATTTCACCTTCATTTACATTGCAAAGATCACAACAACACAACTAACATATTAAACAACATTAATTCATTTCCATTTCAATTTCAATACACCACTCGGCCAACACATACATTTCCAACTTCAACCAAATTCATTCAACTTTCATTCTCAATATGAATTCCATCATACTCACAACTAGAATACAACATAAATTCAACTCACCATAGGTATACAACATTTATACACACATGGCTACATGCCAACTTATATACCCACTTTGTAAACTTCCATATTTCCATACTTTCTACTCATTTCTACATACTACAACACAAACAAACCTTCATAACATAATAACATGGAATGAATTCTTACCTTTTTCGCCAATCTTCTTCACTTAACCAAAGTGCGGAAACAATGAAACTGATGAACCATCTTCCGAAATAATTATACCACGTTGTAGAGGGTACTTGAATTGGTAGGAATACTACAAGAAAATAATTTTTGGAACAAAATTTAAGGTACCTAATTTCCATGGGTCTTGGCCGAAATGGCCCTTAGTTTTTGTTCTTGTTTGTCTTGTTTTTCTCCTTGTTAATTTCATGAACCTTCTAAAGGATAAAGGCTACTTATAATTAATTGGCACATGGAAAATATTCATTAATTTGGTGGTCTTGGGCCTATGATGGCCGGCCACCCCTTCTCTTTTGGGCTTGATTTTTTTTTCATTTTTCTTGGGCCAACCCGGTTGGTCCCGAATCGGGCATAGCCCACTGACCTTTCGACCTTAACACGTCCATATCTCCTTGTACCGACGTCACCTAGGAACCCACGACCTATGGTTGGAAAGCTAATTCAATTATCTATAACTTCCATCTCTTGGTAGTTTTCCAAATTCCAAACTTATAATACCGTTTTTGCCCCTCCAATTCAGGTCACCCGAAAACGTTTTCTTAAAAATATTCGTTTGGAGGGCTTCCACTTTGATTTGGACCAAGGGTACTTCATGAGTTGTGTTTAACTTTGCATATGTGATTCATATGACTTTTCAGATGTTCCAAAAAAAAAATCTCGGTGTGTGGGCCCCACCCCAGCAGATACTCCGAGGTTCAAAAATACGGGATATAACAAATACACAGCCTAGCCCAACACCTGAAGCATCGCAATAAACAACATATCCTTCCGATCCCTCTGGAAGTGTCAAGACTGGGGCAGAAGTCAATCTATCTTTCAACTCTTGGAAACTACGTTCACAGGCATCTGTCCATTGAAACTTTGCTGATTTCTGACTCAACGTTGTGAACGGGGCTGAAATAGAAGAAAAACCTTCAACAAATCTCCTGTAATAACCTGCTAAGCCCAGAAAGCTACGAACCTCCGTAGGAGTTGTGGGCCTTGGCCAAGTCTTCACGGCCTCAATCTTTTGACTATCCACTCGAATACCATCTGCGGCAACAATGTGCCCCCGAAATGTCACTGAATTCAACCAAAACTCACACTTTGAGAATTTTGCAAACAACTCTCGAGTTTGGAGAACTCCAAGGACAGTACGCAAATGATCGGCATGTTCTGCCTCGGATCTAGAATATACCAAGATATCATCGATGAATACAATCACAAACAGATCTAGGAAGGGCCTGAACATATCATTCATCAAATCCATAAACACTGCCGGTGCATTAGTTAGCCCAAATGACATTACCCGGAACTCAAAATGACCATATCTTGTTCTGAAGGCTGTCTTAGGGATATATTTCTCCCTAACTCTCAATTGATGATACCCGGACCTCAAATCGACCTTTGAAAACCATTTGGCACCTTACAATTGATCAAATAAGTCGGGAGAGGATATTTATTCTTAATCGTCACCTTATTTAATTCCTGATAATCAATGCACATTCTCAAGGAGCCATCTTTCTTTGGGACAAACAATACGGGTGCTCCCCATGGGGATGAACTAGGCCTAATAAAGCCTTTATCAAGCAAGTCTTTCAACTGCTCCTTCAACTCTTTCAATTCTGCGGGAGCAATTTTATAAGGAGGAATAGATATAGGCTTAGTGCCTGGCAGCACATCAATAGAAAAATCGATCTCCTGCTAGGGAGGAAGGCCTGGAAGTTCTTCCGGGAACACATCCGGAAATTCATTTACTATAGGAACTAACTTAAGAGTCGGTGATTCAGCTTCTACATCTTGAACCCAGACTAGATGGTTGATACACCCTTTTGTGATCATCTTCCTTGCCTTTAGATAGGAAATAAACCTACCTTTTGGTGACGTCGTATTTCCTTTCCATTCTAAAACTGGTTCTCCCGGAAATTGAAACCGAACCACTTTCATTCTACAATCAACGTTGGCATAGCAGGAAGCCAACCATTCCATGCCCATAATAACATCAAAGTCTACCATTTTTAGCTCATGTAAATCAACCATAGTACGACGACCACAAATCACAATTACACAATTCCTATATACTCGGCTAGCTACTACCGATTTACCAACGGGTGTAGACACCTCAAAAGGTTTGATCGACTCCGGTTCGACTCTAAATCTACTCGCAATATACGGAGTAACATATGACACCGTGGAGCCTGGATCAATCAAAGCATATACATCATGAGAGAATGCTGATAATATACCTGTGACCACGTCAGGAGAAGACTCAAGATCTTGGCGTCCAGCCAAAGCATAAACACGGTGCTGGGGACCGCTAGAATTGGGAATTCTCCCTCTGCCTCTACCATGGCCGACTGGCGCATGTGAACCTAGCCCCATAGGACGTACAGATGCTGAAGATTCGGCTACCGACTGTCACGACCCGACTGGGGCCGTGACGAGTACCCGATACTTGTACCGAGCACCCCGTATCTATCATTGTACCCTTACTTCTCAGCGGGCCGTAGGAACTGTACTATACATTTCTTTGTTGCTGAACATTAACATGCTAAAACACCATATATCTGACTGTACCTGACTGACTGTACATATCTGTCTATGATCCTCTACACATAGTACGTTTATACATAGAAAGGGTCGAGTACTGTCGTGCCCGAGAATACATACACAAAATAGTATCACTGAAGTGAGGCTCCGGAACAACTGGAGCGCTGTAGAGTACCGCTGGTAGAGCTCTTAAGGATCAAGTCCACCTGTCTGCTGACCTGCGCGGCATGAAACGCAGCGTCCACAAGAAGGGACGTCAGTACGAATAGTGTACCGAGTATGTAAGACATGGAAGATAACACAAGCAATAACATAGTGTATAATTAATAATGTCATGGAGTCACAGGACATAGAAAATAGAACTTATACCATGTCATGTATTATCATATCGTATCATATCTTATCTTGTCTTGTCGTAGCATATCGCGTTATAGTATATCGTGTCATAGTATGTCAGGCTATAGTATATCATATCATAGTTCATCATATCATAGCATAGCATGTTATAGCGTGTCGTGTCATAGCATAGCGTGTCATAGCATGTCTCACCTTAGCATAGCATGTCATAGCGTATCATAGCATAGCATAGCTTGTCATATCATGTCCTGTCGTGGTAGATCATAGCATATCATGTCATAGTATAGCTTACCATAGCATATCTTATCATAGCATGTCTGGTCATGACATGGTAGGTCATATCATAGCGCCGAGCAATGTCGGCTCACCCACATAGCGCCGATATACACCGGCTCACCCATATATCCCGCGTCCGGGCACCCCGCGTCCGGGATGATAAGCCAGCTGATCAGGTAGCAATGAAACATGTTTCCCTTCCCATTTCCCCCATGTATCCCTTCCCCCCAGCCCAGGTTCATATACATAGCTTGCATATGTGTACTTTGTATGCATATACACATCTTATATACGTACACATATTTTTGTATTCATATACATAGCTTGTATACATATACATGTCTTATATACATTTACTTATCTTATATACATATACATATTTTATATACTTATATATATCTTATATACATATACATGTTTTATATATATATATATATACATATCTTATATAAATATACATGTTTTATATAAACATACATCATATAAGCACACAAGGGAGCCCAAGGGAAAATCATGTAGCCATCGGAGTGACGTAAGGTCGGTGACCTCCGAGTACATTATTGAAAACTCATGATCGCTCTTGTCTCACCTCGAAGGGACGAATATTTTAAGGTGAGATGGTCAACGGAGAATAGTATTAAAGTAAACGTAGAATGAAATCGTGGGTGTCATAGATGACAGTTCATAGGCTTGGAAGTCTTTAGAAAGTGAAGTCATAGCTAGGGAATATAAATAGGATTCGAAAATTAGTTTATCATTTTCATGTTTACATAAGATACTTAGCTTAGTCATCTTAGTCATAGAGTCGTTCTGGTAGTACGTATCATAGGCATATCCTCTTATCTAACGTCATTGTTATCATTATCGTCATGGAAGTATCCTCGTTAGAGGAGTCATAGTACTTATCATTTGGTAACGAAATCGGGATTAAATTTTCCCTTTAGATTCACTTCAAGTAAGTCAAGCAAGATTATAAGGAAAATCCGAGAGTAACGGGCCCACCTCGGGCCGGATGAGGTAGTGTATACGATTTACATATATTACGTGTCATAGCGTTACTTGTGAGGATCTTAGGGTAATCGGGTCCCATTTATACAAGTGCTAAGGGTTTAGGAGGTTTTTCCCACAATTGGCACACTTTCTAATTCAATTCTGTTGAACAAAAAGGAGAAAACTTTAGGTGCGGATTCCGGGGAACAGAGTTGTCCCCGAGGCTCGTACCCGACTTATTACACCTAAGACATGCCATAGAAAGAAGGGTGAAGCCTTACATACCTCTTTCCGCTCCTTTTGCTATCCAAATTCACGTCACAATTTCGTCAAAATCTGCAAATTGGTCGTTTTTACCAAAACTCTCATTAGTATACTTAGAGTTGAAATCTTAAGGAAACACTTGGCTACCGAAATTTCGGCAGCATTTCCTCTGTAAATATACCATCCTCAACATTCAACATAGCCAAATTCTCAACCAACACAATCCGGGAATTCAAACCCGGCCAAACTATTAACATAATCAACAATCGCACTAGCAATTCACATATTTCATCCAAGATGCATGATTTCAATTTATTACCTTCTTCAAAACCTTCCGACTCCAATGAACACGATAACAACCTTATAGTATATATTCCAACGACATCATACCAATATCATTACATACTATCCATGCAAGAACATTATTCTTCAATATACATAATCTTCCAATTACCAATACTTTACCACACTTATCAAGTCTTTACTTGCTATATGCAATCTACAACACAACAACTAAAACACTAAATATAACTTGCTCATTATTCTTCAACAATACCAATAGTCGTAATATCATTTCCAACACCAACATATGCCATAAAACAACCCACACACTATTTTTCAAATTTCTCAACCCACAAATTAACAACATCAATACAACAAACTATCACCTTGTTCTTGCCATTATTTCTTAATTCATATTGATAGAGAAAGAGATTCAACAATTCATACCTTGTTTTTCATGAATGTAGCCAAATCTTCAACATTTACTTGTTTCCAAGCCACTCCAACTCCAAAATGAAATCATATTTGTGACTATGCGTTGCCCGGACTTCGATTAGTACTTCGTAGCTTGAAATTTCGCCTAAAATCTTCACTTTTATGTGAGATTAAGAGCCTTTTAATGGCTGAATTTTCTGGAACTTTGTAGCATTTTTTTGTGATGAAAATGGGGGTTTTTAGCCCTTTTATAGAGGGTGGGCCGACGTACTGTAGCTACAGTACTGCTGCAGTACTGTAGCGGTACTGTAGCAGTGCTGTAGCAGCTCTGTTCCTGCGCGACAATTCAGTTTGTAACGTCTATAATTCTCTACTCCGACGACCTATCGACGAGCGGTTTGTTGCATTACAAACTAGAATCGACGATCTTCATTTTAGGATTTTGAAACGCCTTAAAACTCCAAATATACATGGAGATATGCCCCTCCAAATTTGACTAAAAATCTTTCCAGCATTTCTCAAATTTTCATCGAACTTATTTTCTTCAATTCGCTCGATCTCGAAATATTCCGAAACTCTCCATACATGGTGTTTATCACTTATTATACTAATAATGGCTATGTTCTCGCGTTTCAAAATACACTTTCCCGATTACGACTTACGATATCATAATTCACCCTTTTTCTTCGTTGTTACGTACTTTCCATGGCTTGTGCTTTTCAAAACATTATGGGACGTCTCCGACACTCCCTTACTACGGTGAGGTAAATGTCATACTCCTGCTCTGAAAACGCGGGGTGTAATATCCTCCCCCACTTTAAAAACATTCGTCCTCGAATGTTGAGGCAGAGTTCGCTCCGAGGTAGATATCAATGATTTTACCCGTATTTGTCGGTATTTACTTTACTGACTTGCATCCTTACTTGATCATTTAAAACTAAACTTATTCGAATTACGCAGTTTATCCTTCCTCTTTTGTAGCCAAAATTTATGTCTGCACTCAAGGTCATCTCTTTTCTTATTATCTGTCTGTCTACTAACTCTCCATGCTTTATCTTTTTCATTGTCTCTTCAGTCTTCATTGTTTACATTCTCTTATGCACCTTTCATCCCATGCCTACCACATACCTTTATCCAATTTTTGATCTCATCTTCTTTTTATTCAGGAATTCTTGTTCTCTTCGATCTCCACGTATCTTTCGTACGTTTCATAGATGTCCCAAGCCTTTGTCTCCTTGGAGTTGAATTATTCTTATTCTTCCTCCCTTAAAATAACCTCGAGACTGGTCATATTTTAGCATCCTTTGCTTTCTATAGCAGTTGAATTAATCTTTGCGGTACTTTATCCTTCAACTGATTTAACACCGAAACGTCTCGCTTAATTTCTCTTTCCTTCAATTGGACTTCTGGCCCTTGGCTAACTAATGGAAATTCGTGTACTTATATAAAAAACATCTCAAACCTCTTCTTTAATGATTCATTTCCTTCAATCTACTCTTAAAGTTCTGATCCTTAGTTCGGCTAATAAATTAGGGGTGAATTCAGAAGTTTGTCGAAGAATAACCACGATTCTTAGTCATGCAGTGAATTCGGATCTTTTCATTCTTTCTTTTGTCTGTAACCTATTTGTCACGGATAAGATGTCATGTACATATATACATTTCCATCACTATTTTACTTACCAACACTTCCAGAAGCCAATCAAATTTTCTTTAGTCCTGAAGCCCTGTCATGCTTTCTCCCCTTCTGCTAGCCTAGTCCGTCTCCACTTACCCGACTTCTATAGGGTTTTTTTAACCACTTCATACGCTCTAATTTACCTTAGGATACCTAATTTCACATTCGTCTCTTGTTCCCCCGTTTATGACATTTTCAGCATATTTCCCAGGGGGTCACCCATCGTGATATTGCTCTCACCCTAGCACGCTTAACCTTGAAACTTTAGTGCATTTTAATACGTGAATGCCAGTATAATCATATCGACTACCCCGCACGACCTTTGTCACATCATTTAAGGTAAGTCGGGGTTCTAGCAACTCCCAAAACGTCCTCACGGCGGGTCCCGCTCCTATTTTCACTTTCCTAACCATACGATTTCCATATTTCCTCTATTTAAATCTTCACTCTTTAATCCCATCCATATATATAACTACCTTTTATCCGGGGTTTCTAATTTCGCACTGGTGGCGGAAACATTTCAGTTGCCATTACTCATAACCGCTAAGTCTTTGGCCCCTTTTGAATTTATGTCTACCGTCATTAATTAGTATTTTTACAGAGATCACGTAGGCATAGAAAGTTTCAAAGAAAATCTCATATACCTGTAGCCGATCGATCTCGAGCCTGGTCCGGGGAGCTACCATGTGAAGTATGCTCCACATTCTCGTCTGTCTGTTCGCCGCTCGTTTGACCCTCGTCATTCCTCGCATCCGAATCGGAAGAGTATAGATAACCAGGCGATTCCTGGTTCACTGATGGCCAGGACAAGGGACAGGAGTAATCCGTAGCACTCTCCGAGGTGGCCGGACTGGCATGGTCCTCCATCACAGGAGCAACTGGCATATCCCCGGAAGCCTCCTCCTCCGTCGTCCCAGAAGAGTGCTCTGACGGGTCTGTATCATAGCTATCCTCCGCAGGATCCTCTGCTCTGGGAGTCAGGAACTCTGGAGGAATTGTGGCTGGGTCCTCTGATGGATCTGACTCAATCGAATAGCCGATGCTCCCCTTACTCGGCTCTGGAGATACTCTAGGGGCCTTACTGGTGCCCCCACTATCTGAGGCTGATCTCTTCATCGACATTACAGAAACCATAACATAGGATTAGGAAAGGAATATGGAAACCTGGTAGCATAGCTCTATCGCACGATCTTGAGTACAAAGAAGGTCATATTTCCTAAATGCCCTGTAGCCTCCCGTTTATAAGTGTGGCGCGCTACACACCCATAAACAAGACTCTACTAGACACGGCTCATAGACAAACCCTAGGATCGAACTACTCTGATACCACTTCTGTCACGACCCGACTATTGGCCGTGACGAGTACCCGATACTTGTACCGAGCACCCCGTATCTATCATTGTACCCTTACTTCTCAGCGGGCCGTAGGAACTGTACTATACATTTCTTTGTTGCTGAACATTAACATGCTAAAACACCATATATCTGACTGTACCTGACTGACTGTACATATCTGTCTATAAGCCTCTAGACATAGTACGCTTATACATAGAAAGGGCCGAGTACTGTCGTGCCCGAGAATACATACACAAAATAGTACCACTGAAGTGAGGCTCCGGAACAACTGGAGCGCTGTAGAGTACCGCTGGTAGAGCTCTTAAGGATCAAGTCCACCTATCTGCTGACCTGCGCGGCATGAAACGCAGCGTCCACAAGAAGGGACGTCAGTACGAATAGTGTACCGAGTATGTAAGACATGGAAGATAACACAAGCAATAACATAGTGTATAATTAATAATGTCATGGAGTCACAGGACATAGAAAATAGAACTTATACCATGTCATGTATTATCATATCGTATCATATCTTATCTTGTCTTGTCGTAGCATATCGCGTTATAGTATATCGTGTCATAGTATGTCAGGCTATAGTATATCATATCATAGTTCATCATATCATAGCATAGCATGTTATAGCGTGTCGTGTCATAGCATAGCGTGTCATAGCATGTCTCACCTTAGCATAGCATGTCATAGCGTATCATAGCATAGCATAGCTTGTCATATCATGTCCTGTCGTGGTAGATCATAGCATATCATGTCATAGTATAGCTTACCATAGCATATCTTATCATAGCATGTCTGGTCATGACATGGTAGGTCATATCATAGCGTCGAGCAATGTCGGCTCACCCACATAGCGCCGATATACACCGGCTCACCCATATATCCCGCGTCCGGGCACCCCGCGTCCGGGATGATAAGCCAGCTGATCAGGTAGCAATGAAACATGTTTCCCTTCCCATTTCCCCCATGTATCCCTTCCCCCCAGCCCAGGTTCATATACATAGCTTGCATATGTGTACTTTGTATGCATATACACATCTTATATACGTACACATATTTTTGTATTCATATACATAGCTTGTATACATATACATGTCTTATATACATTTACTTATCTTATATACATATACATATTTTATATACTTATATATATCTTATATACATATACATGTTTTATATATATATATACATATCTTATATAAATATACATGTTTTATATAAACATACATCATATAAGCACACAAGGGAGCCCAAGGGAAAATCATGTAGCCATCGGAGTGACGTAAGGTCGGTGACCTCCGAGTACATTATGGAATACTCATGATCGCTCTTGTCTCACCTCGAAGGGACAAATATTTTAAGGTGAGATGGTCAACGGAGAATAGTATTAAAGTAAACGTAGAATGAAATCGTGGGCGTCATAGATGACAGTTCATAGGCTTGGAAGTCTTTAGAAAGTGAAGTCATAGCTAGGGAATATAAATAGGATTCGAACATTAGTTTATCATTTTCATGTTTACATAAGATACTTAGCTTAGTCATCTTAGTCATAGAGTCGTTCTGGTAGTACGTATCATAGGCATATCCTCTTATCTAACGTCATTGTTATCATTATCGTCATGGAAGTATCCTCGTTAGAGGAGTCATAGTACTTATCATTTGGTAACGAAATCGGGATTAAAGTTTCCCTTTAGATTCACTTCAAGTAAGTCAAGCAAGATTATAAGGAAAATCCGAGAGTAACGGGCCCACCTCGGGCCGGATGAGGTAGTGTATACGATTTACATATATTACGTGTCATAGCGTTACTTGTGAGGATCTTAGGGTAATCGGGTCCCATTTATACAAGTGCTAAGGGTTTAGGAGGTTTTTCCCACAATTGGCACACTTTCTAATTCAATTCTATTGAACAAAAAGGAGAAAACTTTAGGTGCGGATTCCGGGGAACAGAGTTGTCCCCGAGGCTCGTACCCGACTTATTACACCTAAGACATGCCATAGAAAGAAGGGTGAAGCCTTACATACCTCTTTCCGCTCCTTTTGCTATCCAAATTCACGTCACAATTTCGTCAAAATCTGCAAATTGGTCGTTTTTACCAAAACTCTCATTAGTATACTTAGAGTTGAAATCTTAAGGAAACACTTGGCTACCGAAATTTCGGCAGCATTTCCTCTGTAAATATACCATCCTCAACATTCAACATAGCCAAATTCTCAACCAACACAATCCGGGAATTCAAACCCGGCCAAACTATTAACATAATCAACAATCGCACTAGCAATTCACATATTTCATCCAAGATGCATGATTTCAATTTATTACCTTCTTCAAAACCTTCCGACTCCAATGAACACGATAACAACCTTATAGTATATATTCCAACGACATCATACCAATATCATTACATACTATCCATGCAAGAACATTATTCTTCAATATACATAATCTTCCAATTACCAATACTTTACCACACTTATCAAGTCTTTACTTGCTATATGCAATCTACAACACAACAACTAAAACACTAAATATAACTTGCTCATTATTCTTCAACAATACCAATAGTCGTAATATCATTTCCAACACCAACATATGCCATAAAACAACCCACACACTATTTTTCAAATTTCTCAACCCACAAATTAACAACATCAATACAACAAACTATCACCTTGTTCTTACCATTATTTCTTAATTCATATTGATAGAGAAAGATATTCAACAATTCATACCTTGTTTTTCATGAAGGTAGCCAAATCTTCAACATTTACTTGTTTCCAAGCCACTCCAACTCCAAAATGAAATCATATTTGTGACTATGCGTTGCCCGGACTTCGATTAGTACTTCGTAGCTTGAAATTTCGCCCAAAATCTTCACTTTTATGTGAGATTAAGAGCCTTTTAATGGCTGAATTTTCTGGAACTTTGTAGCATTTTTTTGTGATGAAAATGGGGGTTTTTAGCCCTTTTATAGAGGGTGGGCCGACGTACTGTAGCTACAGTACTGCTGCAGTACTGTAGCGGTACTGTAGCAGCTCTGTTCCTGCGCGACAGTTCAGTTTGTAACGTCTATAATTCTCTACTCCGACGACTTATCGACGAGCGGTTTGTTGCATTACAAACTAGACCCGAGGAACTTCATTTTAGGCTTTTGAAACGCCTTAAAACTCCAAATATACATGGAGATATACCCCTCCAAATTTGACTAAAAATCTTTCCAGCATTTCTCAAATTTTCATCGAACTTATTTTCTTCAATTCGCTCGATCTCGAAATATTCCGAAACTCTCCATGCATGGTGTTTATCACTTATTATACTAATAATGACTATGTTCTCGCGTTTCAAAATACACTTTCCCGATTACGACTTACGATATCATAATTCACCCTTTTTCTTCGTTGTTACGTACTTTCCATGGCTTGTGCTTTTCAAAACATTATGGGACGTCTCCGACACTCCCTTACTACGGTGAGGTAAATGTCATACTCCTGCTCTGAAAACGCGGGGTGTAACACCGACCCTGAAGGCTGGGTCCTACCTCTACCATGAACTGAGGGGAAATCACGCATGATATGGCCTGGTCGACCACATGAATAGCAAACATCTGAACCCAATCGGCATCGACCCTAATGCAACTTCCCATACTGGGAACATTGTAGTGCGGGTGGCCTCGCCTGACCCGAATCATCTATGAACTGAGACCCCGAATAACTCTGACTCGGCCCGGAATGAATAGATCTATCGAATCTCTAGCCGGAAAATCGTGGAGGTGCACTAGTCATAGAATATCCTGAGTGCCTAGAAATCTACCGTCTGTGCCCACCTCTGAACTCACTCATCGGACCTGAAGATCTATCCCTCTTGCTATGACCCCTATTGTTACACCTCAGAAAATTTTTCCGTTGGTACGTAAGTGAACGAACTAGTGATAAGTATGAGTGCATGAGGTCCATGAGCAAGAAACGACGCTTGATGACCTTAGGCGAGATTTCGAAGGTATCCGATGTGAGATGAGAAAGTTGGCTAAGTTAAGATGAGATATAAGGTGAGCAATGCATGTGCATGGACGTGGGTGATTAAAATGAGAAGTCTAAGAGAAATGAAAAGTTGCAGATTTGAAATCTGCCCAGTGGTCGTAAAGTGCAAAATACGGACCGTAAATTGGTATACGGTCCGTAAACTGGCAGTCGTAAATTACCATGCAAGACTTCGACTTTCTGCCCAGTTGAGAAATGGTAAAATACGACCAGGAGGACGGACCGTAAAGTGATTTACGGCCCGTAAACCATGGTCGTAAATCACCATGCATGCAGCCAAAGTTTCTGGTTCTGGAAATGGTTAAAGACGACCACGAGGGACGGTCCGTAAAGTGGAATACGGACCGTAAACCTCCATGGACGACCACTGTTCACCCAACACAGATTTTTGCAATTCATTAAATAAGGGAACCAACACTTATTTTATTTCATTACAACATTACACCACTTCTCTCTAAAACCTCTCTCTACATTCTTTATACAAGTTTTCACGGATATTTGAGGATCAACAACATAAAACAAGGTGAATCAAGAGTAAGAACATCATCAAAGATCATCCAAGTCAAGAAATCCAAATGGAGAAAAACTAGAGTTTTTGCTCAAAGTGGAGTATTATTAACCAAAGCTTGTTCCTACAACTTCTAAGGTAAGATTCATGATTTTTAAGGTATTGAAGAGTTGAAATACATGGATTGTAGAAAATATGGTCATGTAGGTCATGAATGATGAATAGTGACATTTTGAGGAATAGTTTGAATTGAATCATGAATGTTGTTGTGTTGTGATATGAATGTATTATAAATGGCACTAAGATCATGAACTAGACACATTAGACGAATGGACGAAGTTGGATGTTATGACCATGAATATGGGTGAATTAGAGGCAAATTGAGGAATCTAGATAATGTGGATAATGTGAATGACTAATGGCCATTGTTATGATATTAATGAAGGTATAGACGCTAGCATTGGGAGGAAGCGTGCAAATGTAGAATAGACCGACGAAAAGGTATGTAAGGCTAACCCTTCTTTCATAAGGCATGGTTCCTTGGCCAAACTCTTAAATCCTCTATATGAGTATGTTGTATTCAAACGATTGACACTCCGAGCTCATAAGCTTACGATCCTCGATATGTGCTACGATTGTACTACGCACCCCATATGACGAGTAAGCATAAGATATAGATGTAGCGAAAATGATGATGATAGTGATGACGATGATAATAATAATGATGCTAAAGGTGCCTACGGGCTATTATATTTACATGTGCCTATGAAGGGCTATAATGACACCCTGAGCTTATAACGCCGGGTAGGATATATGTATATGAATATGTATAAAGTATGTATACGATTACGAAACACGCGCACACCTCTACAGATGGTACGGATAACCCTGAACCTTGGTAGGGCCAGGTATAAGTAACCTTGAGCCTTGGTTGGCCAAGTATGTATGAAACACCGATCCTATGTGGTCGGGTATGCTATGTAAATGCCATGTATATGAAATGACTATGTATATAATATGAATATGAATGTGATAAGACTATGTATAAGAATACAAATAGGAACATGTATACGAATATGAGCACAAGTATGGTACGAGTAGTATTATGGAATACGGATGATGATGCAGGTGTACAAATACGTATGAAAAATGGAAAGTCCTACGAAAGGCAGGTAAGCGCTATGACGATGATATTATTGTATCCCCACTCCTATGCTATTTCATATGTTGTTTATGATGCTTATTTATTGATGTTGCTCATGCTTTACATACTCAGTACATTCTTCGTACTGACGTCCTTTTGTTTGTGGACGCTGCGTCATGCCCGCAGGTGCACAGGGAGACAGACTTGATCCATAGCTGCCTATTCGGAGATTACATAGAGAGCTCCATTTCCTTCGGAGCCATATCTTTTGGGTACTCATTCTTTTGTGTATATAATTATGGGCATAGCGGGGTCCTGTCCCGCTAATGTGCTATGTTATACTCTTAGAGGCTCGTAGACATGTGTGTGTGTGGGTAGATGTGTTTGGCCTTGTCAGCCTATGTTTTGTATATCATTTTGTCGGCCACGTTGGCCCATGTACATTGATGTGACATAGATGCCTATGATGATATAAATGTGCTGTTGTCCAAATGGGACTAGTTGACAAATGAATGGAAATGCATGTATATTATGTGGCTCACCTAGATGTAAGCATAAGAGTAAGCTAAGAGGGTGCCCGGGTGGGATAGCACCGGGTGCTCGTCGCGGCCCCGAGTTGGGTCGTGACAAAAGTGGTATCAGAGTAGTTCAGTCCTAGGGTGTGTCTACGAGCCGTGTCTAGTAGAGTCTTGGTTATGGGTGTGTTGCGCGCCACACTTATAAACAAGAAGCTGCAGACATTTTAAGAATAAATGACCTTCTTTCTTCATAAGAATTGTGCGATAGAGCTATGATGTAGGATTTTCTTGCTCCTAAATCGTATGTTGTGTATTTCAGAGATGCCTAAAAAGGGAAAGACTACGGCAGCCCAAAAGGGCAAGACGGTGGCAGAGAAGCGGGCTAAGAAAGCACCGCCACCGGTAGTAGAGGAAAGTGAGTCCCAGGGTGCTGCTCAATCTTAGCCCTCCCAGACATCGCCCGTCTCTGAGGAGCGTGAGGGAGCCTCAGCCCCATCTCCAGCACCTCCAGCTCCTCCACCAAATGCTTCAGGCCAAGATGTAAAAGAGGCCATTACTTTATTGACTCAATTGGTTGCGACCCAGGCTCAGAGGCACAGTTCAGGGTATGGTGATAGGGCTGTTAGTGCAAGAGCCCGTGATTTCATTACTTTGAACCCTCCGGAATTCTTTGGGTCAAAGTCGGAGGAGGATCCTCAGGATTTCATCGATGGTATGCTAAGGACGCTCCGATTGATACATGCTTCAGACACCGAGTCGGTAGAGCTAGCGTCATATAGATTGAGAGATGTCTCGATCCAGTGGTATACAGTATGGATGGCTTCACGGGGAGCTAATGCACCTCCCCCGGTATGGCAAGAGTTTGTTGATGCTTTTCTCCGTCATTATATGCCTCCAGAAGTTCGGCGAGCAAGGGCCGATAAATTCTTTAACTTGAGGCAAGGAAGCATGAGTGCCCTAGAGTATAGCCTCCATTTTAACTCCTTGGCCAGGTATGCTTCGGCCATGGTAGCAGATATGGGCGACAGGGTACACCGATTTGTAAAGGGCCTAGGGCCCCATCTGATGGATAAATGCTTGACTGCGTCCCTTCAGGACGGTATGGACATTGCACGCATTCAGGCACATGCTCAGAACTTAGAAGAAAGACTACAACAGCGAAGAGGTGAACGTGAGCAAGATTGGGGACATAACAAGAGGGCCAGATCTTCAGGCCCAATGAGTGAGTCCCGAAGCTGACACAGGCAACAGTTCCCTAGACATTCGGGCTATTCTATGACCAGTTCACCTCCACGGTTTTCAGGCCAGAGCCTTGATAGATCTATTCATCCCGGGCCGAGTCAGAGTTATTCGGGGTCCCAGTTTAGAGGTGATTCAGGCCAGTCAAGGCCACCTATACCACGATGTTCCCAGTGTGGGAAGTCGCATTGGGGTCAATGCCGATTGGGTTAAGATGTTTGCTATTCATGTGGTCGACCAGGCCATATTATGCGTGATTGCCCCTCAGTACATGGTAGAGGTAGGACCCAACCATCAGGGTCGGTAGCTGGATCTTCGGCATCTGTACGCCCTACGGGGCTAGGTTCACATACGCCAGTCGGCCATGGTAGAGGTAGAGGCAGAGCTCCCAGTACTAGCGGCCCTCAGCACCGTATTTATGCCTTGGCTGGACGCCAAGATCTAGAGTCTTCTCCTGACGTGGTCACAGGTATATTATCGGTATTCTCTCATGACGTATATTCTTTGATTGATCCGGGCTCCACGTTATCATATGTTACTCCTTATATTGCGGGTCAATTTATAGTTGAGCCGGAGTCGATCAAACCTTTTGAGGTGTCCACACCCGTGGGAGAATTGGTAATAGTTAGCCGAGTATATAGGGATTGTATAGTCACGATTTGTGACCGTCGTACCATGATTGATTTGCATGAGCTAGAAATGGTAGATTTTGATGTTATTATGGGCATGGATTGGTTGGCTTCTTGTTATTCCAATGTTGATTGCCGAATGAAGATGGCTCGTTTCCAGTTTCTGGGAGAACCAGTCTTAGAATGGAAAGGGAATGCGGCATCACCAAAAGGTAGATTTATTTCTTATCTAAAGGCAAGGAAGATGATCACGAAAGGATGTATTTATCATCTAGTGCGAGTTCAAGATGTAGAAGTTGAATCGCCGACCCTTCAGTCAGTTCCCGTAGTGAACGAATTTCCGGATGTGTTCCCGGAAGAGCTTCCAGGCCTTCCTCCCGAACGGGAGATTGATTTTACCATTGATGTGTTTCCAGGCACCACACCTATATCTATTCCTCCATATAGAATGGCACCCGCAGAATTGAAAGAGTTGACGGAGCAATTGAAGGACTTGCTTGACAAAGGCTTCATTAGGCCTAGTTCATCCCCGTGGGGAGCGCCCGTATTGTTCGTCCGAAAGAAAGATGGCTCCCTGAGAATGTGCATTGATTATAGGAAATTGAATAAAGTAACGATTAAGAATAAATATCCTCTCCCAAGGATTGATGACTTGTCTGATCAATTGCAAGGTGCCAAATGGTTTTCAAAGATTGATTTGAGATCCGGGTATCATCAAGTGAGGGTTAGGGAGAAAGATATCCCTAAGACAGCCTTCAGAACGAGATATGGTCATTTTGAATTCCGGGTGATGTCATTTGGGCTAACTAATGCGCCAGCGGTATTTATGGATTTGATGAATAATGTGTTCCGGTCCTTTCTGGACTTATTTGTAATCGTATTCATTGATGATATTTTGGTGTATTCTAGATCCGAAGCAGAACATGCGGATCATTTGCGTATTGTCCTTGGAGTTCTTCGAACTAGAGAATTGTTTGCAAAGTTTTCCAAATGTGAGTTCTGGTTGAACTCAGTGGCATTTTTAGGGCATATTGTGGTAGCCGATGGTGTTCGAGTGGATAGTCAAAAGATTGAGGCCGTGAAAACTTGGCCAAGACCCACAACTCCTACAGAGGTTCATAGCTTTCTAGGCTTAGCAGGTTATTACAGGAGATTCGTTGAAGGTTTTTCCTCTATTTCTGCACCACTCACAAAGTTGACACAGAAATCAGCCAAGTTTCAATGGACAGATGCTTGCGAACGTAGTTTCCAAGAGTTAAAGGGTCGATTGACTTCTGCCCCAGTTCTGACACTTCTAGAGGGATTGGAAGGATACGTTGTGTATTGCGATGCTTCAGGTGTTAGGCTAGGCTGTGTGTTGATGCAACATGGCAAGGTGATTGCGTATGCTTCAAGGCAATTACGGAAACATGAGCAGAATTATCCTACCCACGACTTAGAATTGGCCGCGGTGGTCCATGCATTAAAGATATGGAGACATTGCTTATATGGTGTCCACGTGGATATTTACACAGATCATAAGAGTCTTCAATACATCTTCAAGCAGAAAGAGTTGAATTTGCGGCAACGACGATGGCTAGAGTTGCTAAAAGACTATGATGTTGAGATCATGTACCACCCCGGAAGGGCAAATATGGTGGTTGATGCTCTTAGCCGTAGGTCGATGGGAAGACTAAGTGATGTACGACCAGAAAATAAAGAGATGGCCCGTGATCTTCAACAGTTAGCTAGCCTAGGAGTCCGAGTAGTGGACTCAGGTAGCAGCGGAGCTACTATCCAGAATACCGCAGTCTCGTCGCTAGTGACAGAAGTGAAAGAGCGACAATATGAGGATCCCATGCTAATGCAGTACAGAAATACACTCCCTCAGAAAAAGGAGTCATCATTTGACATTTCAGGAGACGGAGCTCTCCGATGTAGAGGAAGATTATGTGTTCCCGATGTGGCAAGTTTACGCCACCAGATTTTGAGAGAAGCTCATAGTTCCCGTTATTTTGTTCACCTCGGAGCGACGAAGATGTATCATGATCTTAAGTCTATATATTGGTGGAATTTGATGAAGAAAGATATAGCGGAATTCGTAGCTCAATGTCCTAATTTCCAACAAGTGAATATTGAACACCAAAAGCCGGGTGGATTGTTGCAAGCTATGGAAATCCCAACTTGGAAGTGGGAAGTGATTAACATGGACTTCATTTCAGGCTTACCCCGTTCTCGACGTAAGTATGATTTCATATGGGTGATTGTGGATAGACTCACCAAGTCAGCTCATTTCTTACCGGTCAGGACGACCTATGAGGCAGAAGATTATGCGAAGCTTTATCTTAAAGAGATAGTAAAACTACATGGCGTCCCGGTATCTCTTATCTCCGACAGAGGGACTCAGTTTACAGCTAAGTTTTGGAGGTCTTTCCAAGAGGGTTTAGGGACCCGAGTTAGCCTTAGCACGGCATTTCATCCCCAGACCAATGGACAAGCTGAACGTACTATTCAGACTCTTGAGGATATGTTACGAGCATGTATGATAGATTTTGGAGGAATTGGGATGATCATTTTCCACTCATTGAATTTGCTTACAATAATAGTTATCATTCCAACATTCAAATGGCACCATATGAAGCTTTATATGGGCGAAAGTGTAGATCCCCAATTGGGTGGTTCGAAACCGGAGAAACTAAATTGATAGGGCCAGACTTGGTCCAGCAAGCTATAGAGAAAGTCAAGCTTATACAAGATCGGTTGTTAGCAGCCCAAAGTCGTCAGAAGTCCTATGCGGATAATCGTCGGAAAGGCTTGGAGTTCAAAGTAAAGGATTGGGTATTCTTTAAAGTGTCGCCAATGAAAGGCGTTATGAGATTCGGCAAAAAGGGGAAGCTTAGTCCCCGGTATATTGGACCATATGAGATTGTGCGCAAAATAGGCAAAGTGGCCTATGAGTTAGATCTACCTCCGGAAATGGAGTCAGTCCATCCAGTATTTCATGTCTCGATGCTTCTAAAATGTGTTGGAGATCCCACTAGGATCGTCCCAGTAAATGATGTGCAAGTGACAGAGAAATTGACTTATGAAGAGGTACCCATTGCCATATTAGACAGGTAAGTACGGAGGCTTAGAAACAAAGAGGTGGCCTCGGTTAAGGTTCTATGGAGAAGCAGTAAACGAGAGTAGATGACATGGGAAGCAGAAGAAAGTATGCGATCCAAATACCCACATTTATTTCAGCCCTTGGAAGAAGCCCAAGATGAGACGTCAAGATCATAAGGTATGTATATTTCCTTTTATGCTTTTGGGTCATGTGTGGCCAAAATTTTTATGTTGTTATGTTGTGGCCCTGTGTGGGATCGATATTATGGGTTGTTGTGGCAGGATGGTAGCGCCATATTATAAGGGAAACTCTGGAGAAATTTTTGTAGAACTCCCGAGCACTTTAACATTCGGGGACGAATGTTCTTAAGGGGGGGGGGGGGGGGGGAGAATGTTACACCTCGGAAAATTTTTTCGTTGGTACGTAAGTGAACGAACTAGTGATAAGTATGAGTGCATGAGGTCCATGAGCAAGAAACGACGTTTGATGACCTTAGGCGAGATTTCGAAGGTATCCGATGTGAGATGAGAAAGTTGGCTAAGTTAAGATGAGATATAAGGTGAGCAATGCATGTGCATGGATGTGGGTGATTAAAATGAGAAGTCTAAGAGATATGAAAAGTTGTAGATTTAAAAATCTTCCCAGTGGTCGTAAAGTGAACACGCAGGTACAGACGCTCGATTTGCTGACCCGCCCGCTTAGGATTTTACTCTGCTGTCTTGGAGTGCTCTCTTGTCCGGAGCCCACATTTTGGTACAGACTTTTCTATTGTACATGTATATGTTATTCAGGGGTATGACGGGGTCCTGTCCCGTCTTATGAGTCTGTTGTTATTCGTAGAGGTCTGTAGACATACATGTGGGTTGTGTATATGTTTTGGGTTGATATATTCTGTGATAGCCTTATCGGCTTCCACGCGCTATATCTGTTTATCTGTGATAGTTAGTAACGTCGTTCGACGTCTATATCTGTATACTCTGCTTATATATTGGTTTGGGTTATTGGGTACGTACGGGTATCCAGCACGGACACTAGTCGCGGCCTACAGGGTTGGGTCGTGACAGTATGCAATTTAATTCTTTGGCCAGGTACGCCCCGGCTATGGTGGCTGACATGGGAGATCGTGTTCACAGATTTGTGAGTGGTTTGGGACCACATTTATTCAAAGATTGTTTGACGGCTTCATTGCAAGATGGGATGGACATTTCACGTATACAGGCCCATGCCCAGAACTTAGAGGGGCGACAGCAACCATCGAGGGGTGATCGTGATATAGACAGAAGGCAAAGCAAGAGGGCTAGATCTATGGGAGCGAGCAGCGAGTACAGAAGGGGATCGAGGCAGAATTATTCTAGGCAGTCAGGCCAGACGGCGACTAGCGCACCTCCCAGAATTCCAGATAGAAGATTTGACCGCTCCTTTCGCTCGGGACAGGGTCAAAGTTCGAGGGCTTCAGGTTCCCAGTTTGAGGGTGATTATAGTCAGGGGAGACCCTCAGTTCCACGATGTAGTCGGTGCCGCAAATTACACTCAGGACCGTGTCGCCAGGACACAGATGCTTGTTACGTTTGTGGACAGACTGGGCATTTGATGCGAGATTGTCCCTCGCAGTATGGTAGAGGTGGAGTTCAGCCCACAGGCTCAGCTGTTGGTTCTTCATCAGTACGCCCGACAGCACAGACTCCCCAGATGACAGCAGGCCAAGGCAGAGGTAGAGGGGCTGCATATACTTCAGGTGCCACTCAGCCCCGAGTGTATGCTTTAGTAGGGCGACAGGATCTCGAGTCCTCCCCAGACGTTGTTACAAGTATATTGTCTATATTTTCCCGTGATGTGTATGCATTGATAGATTCGGGGTCTACATTCTCTTATATTACCCCATATGCTGCTAGTTGTATTGGGGTGAAACCCGAGTTAATTAAACCTTTTGAGGTACTCACTCCAGTTGGTGATCCCGTGATAGCAAGGCAAGTGTACAAAAATTGTGTCATTGTGGTATGTGATCGTCAGACCAAAGCTGATTTGATTGAGCTGAAAATGATAGATTTCGATCTAATCATGGGTATGGATTGGTTGGCCTCGTGTTATGCAAATGTTGATTGCCGCACAAAAGTGGTTCGATTTAAATTTCTGGGAGAGCCCGTACTTGAATGGAAAGTTAACACGGCATCCCCAAAAGGTCAGTTTATTTCCTACCTTAAGGTGAGAAAGATGATAGCCAAGGGCTATATTTACCATTTAGTTCGAGTACATGACACAGAAGTAGAGTCGCCAACATTTCAATTTGTCCCGGTGGTGAATAAATTTCCGGACGTATTTCCAGATGAACTTCCAGGTCTTCCTCCAGAAAGGGAAATTGATTTCGCCATTGATGTGTTGTCGGACACCGAGCCCATTTCTATTCCTCCATATTGAATGGCTCCGGCAGAATTGAAAGAGCTAAAGGCACAGCTGAAAGACTTGCTTGACAAGGGGTTTATTAGACCCAGTTCATCGCCGTGGGGAGCACCAGTCTTGTTCGTGAGAAATAAGGACGGTTCCCTACGAATGTGCATTGATTACAGACAGCTGAACAAAGTGACGATAAAGAACAAATATCCGCTTTCGAGGATTGATGAGTTGTTTGATCAGCTGCAGGGTGCCAAGTGGTTTTCAAAAATCGACTTGAGGTCGGGTTATCGTCAAGTAAGAGTTAGAGAAGCGGATATTCCCAAGACTGCTTTCAGGACAAGATATGGCCATTATGAGTTTCGAGTAATGTCATTTGGGTTGACTAATGCTCCGGCCGTGTTTATGAACTTGATGAATAATGTGTTCAGGCCACTCTTGGATTTATTTTTAATAGTATTTATTGATGATATTCTGGTATATTCTCACACTGAATCGGAACATGCAGATCATTTGCGAATTGTTCTTGGCATTCTTCGAGCCCGGGAATTATATGCGAAATTTTCAAAGTGTGAGTTCTGGCTGAATTCTGTAACATTTCTGGGCCATGCCATTTCAAATGATGGTATTCGAGTCGATACTCAGAAAATTGAGGCTGTGAAGACTTGGCCAAGGCCTACGACACCTACAGAAGTCCGTAGTTTTCTGGGGTTGGCAGGTTATTACAGAAGGTTCGTAGAGGGTTTCTCGTCTATTTCAGCCCCATTGACGAAGCTAACCCAGAAGTCAGCAAAATTTCAGTGGAACGATGCATGTGAGCGCAGTTTCCAGGAGTTGAAAGACAAATTGACTTCAGCTCCAGTGCTAACACTCCAGAAGGGCCAGATGGCTATGTTGTGTATTGTGATGCTTCCGGAGTGGGATTAGGATGCGTATTGATGCAACATGGTAGAGTTATTGCTTACGCTTCGAGACAATTGCGGAAACATGAAAAGAATCATCCCACTCGTGATCTTGAATTGGCTGCGGTCATTCATGCGTTGAAGATATGGAGACATTATTTGTATGGTGTGCACGTCAATATCTATACAGATCATAAGAGTCTCCAATATATTTTCAAGCAGAAGGAGTTGAACCTGCGGTAGAGACGGTGGTTAGAATTATTGAAGGATTATGATGTGAATATTTTATACCACCCCGGAAAAGCGAATGTAGTAGCTGATGCGCTTAGCCGCCGATCCATGGGCAGTCTATGTGAAGTCCCTCCAGAAAAGAAAGAAATGGTTCGTGAGCTTCATCAATTAGCTAATCTTGGAGTACGTGCCATTGATTCGGGTAGTGCAGGTATTAGCATTAATGACCCCACAGTTTCATCTTTGAATATAGAAGTGAAGGAACGGCAGTATGAAGATTCCCAGTTAAGCCAGCACAGAAACTTATCTCATAAAAAGGAGAAGTCACCATATGAAGTTTCCACAGATGGGATCCTTAGATACCGAGGCAGACTATGTGTGCCGGATGTGGCAGAATTGCGCCGACGGATTCTAGAGGAAGCACATTATTCTCGGTATTCTATTCATCCAGGTGCAACCAAAATGTATCAGGATCTCAAATTGCTATACTGGCTGGATGGCATGAAGAGGGACATAGTAGTATTCGTAGCACAGTGTCCAAATTGCCAACAAGTAAAAGTCGAGCATCAAAAGCCAGGAGGATTATTACAGGCAATGGAAATCCCTACTTGGAAATGGGAAGTAATCAATATGGATTTTATTGTGGGATTACCTCGTTCTCGAGGGAAATATGACTCTATATGGGTGATCGTGGACAGACTCACAAAAGCAGCTCCTTTCCTTCCAGTCAGAACCACATATTCAGCGGAAGATTATGCTAGGTTGTACTTAAAAGAAATTGTGCGACTTCATGGAATTCCATTATCCGTTATTACAGACAAAGGGGCACAGTTTACAGCCAAGTTTTGGAAGTCCTTCCAAGAAGGTCTTGGCACTCAAGTCAAGCTCAGCACGGCATTTCATCCACAGACCGATGGACAAGCCGAACGTACTATCCAGACCTTGGAGGATATGCTACGGGCATGTGTACTGGATTTTGGTGGTAGCTGGGACGAACATTTACCCCTTATTGAATTCGCATACAATAATAGCTACCATTCCAGTATGCAAATGGCTCCATATGAAGCATTATATGGAAGAAAGTGTAGATCTCCAATTGGATGGTTTGAAACCGGAGAAACACAATTAATAGGCCCTGAATTGATTCAACAAGCAGTCAAAAAATTTAAAGATATCCGAGACCGACTGTTGACAGCCCAAAGTCACCAAAAGTCTTATGCAGATAAACGCCGACGAAACTTGGAATTTCAGGTTAATGATTGGGTATTTCTGGAAGTATCGCCAATGAAAGGGGTGATGAGATTTGGCCAGAAAGGGAAGTTAAGTCCTAGATACATTGGACCCTATAAAATTGTCCGTAAAATAGGTCATGTAGCCTATGAACTAGACTTGCCTTCGGAGCTTGAATCAGTCCATCCAGTCTTCCACGTTTCGATGCTCCGCAAGTGTATTGGAGATCCCACGAAGATTGTCCCGATAGATGATGTGCAAGTGACAGAAAGGCTAACCTATGAAGAGGTGCCTATTGCTATTTTAGACAGGCAAGTGCGAAGACTCTGAAATAAAGAGGTAGTTTCAGTTAAAGTCTTGTGGCGAAACAATAACCGGGAAGAAATGACTTGGGAAGCAGAAGAGAGTATGAAGTCTAAGTATCCTCATTTATTTCGACCCCCAGAGGAGATTCAAGATGAAACGCCAACGATATGAGGAACGTATGCTTATTTTTCATGCTTTTGGTCGTGTGTGGCCATAGATATGTCGATGTTGTGATGTAGCCCTGTGAGGCGATGATATTATGGGTTGTTGTGACAGGTTGGTAGTGCCATATTATAAAGGAAACTCTAACAAAAAAATTCTAGAATCCTCGCTGACTTAACATTCGAGGACGAATGTTCCAAAAGGGGGGGAAGAATGTTACACCTCGGAAATTTCTCCGTGAACATACAATGAAAGACCAACGAAGAGTATGAGTGTACGATGTTTTACTAAGAAGGGAATGACTATTTATAGGCTTTGAAAATGTGGAAGTTGCAGATTTGCACTTTGGCCCAGTTGGTCGTAAAATATAATACGGCCCATAAAGTGGTTTACGGACCGTAAACTGCCATCGTCCTTCAAACTTCCAAAATTTCAACTTTCTCTCAAATGTCTAAATGGTTAAATACGACTCAGAATACGGACCGTAAATTGAAATACGGCCCGTAAACTGCAACCGTAAACCACCATAACTCCAATATACCTTTCTGGTTCTGTTATGCTTAAATACGGTCGTGAAGGACGGACCGAAAACCAGAATACGGCCCGTAAACTGGTTTTACGGCCACTGTGCACTCCGACTACTGTTCATAAAAATTAGATTTTGTGATTAATATAAGGGACCCTTTCTCATTAATTTCCATTTTATTTCCACTCTCCACAAGTCAAGAAATATCTAGAACTCTCTCTACTCTTCACCCACAAGAGAATCAAAGGAAGATCAAGATCAACAACACCAAATCCATGAAATCAAGAGTGTGAAACTCATCAAAGTTCATCTACACCAAGAAATTGCAAAGGAAGTGAAATATGGTTTTTGGTATAGAAGAGTATTGCTACTCAAGGCCCGTTCCTACAACATCTAAGGTAAGTTTGATGACCTTCTCATGATGATTGAAGTATTAATACGTTGAAACACTTGGATTATAGAAGAGTGTAGTAAATGGGTCATAAAATGTGAATAGTGTCATAGTTGAATGATAGTTGGATTGAATTATGAATGTTGATGAGTTGTGAGTATAAAGATGTTATAAACGACGTGTATACCATGAAATGGGTCTGATATATAAGAAAATGTGATGATGAGCTAAAACCCATAAATGTGGAGAAATTGGAGAAAAATGATGGGAGGTGGTAGATGTAGATAAATGACGATTTTTGATACGATATTGTGAGTGTTGTTATGAATGTTTGGTAGTTGAAATGAAACATGGGAAAAGTAGTAGAAACAAAGGAAATGTTGCCCAATTTTCCCTAGAAATAGTAGCGTGTTCTTATCGTCGATTGACTAACGATTGTATGAATTCTCTCTTGAAGGTACAGATGTGACATCAAAGGAGATCAAGCAAAAGATAGCATAGTTAAACGACAAAGGTATGTGAGGCTAATCTTTTCTTTCAAAAGGCATGAATCCTTCAAGTTTCTATAATCCTTCTACAAAACGAAGCCTATGAGTCCTCCAATATATCGAATTACATATGAATATGATGGTGATGATAATGAGCTAGAGTATAGAGATTCAAGAAATTGTGGCATGATGTTCCTATAACGCTAACGATGTTATCTTTGTTAACACTCGCCTTATGCTCTATTTCCTTCAAGGCGAGGCACGATACTCATAAATGTTCATAATACAATCGGGGGTTCACGACCTTACGTCACCCCGACATAGTGTGGTTGCCCTTAAAGCTTAATGTATACTCTTAATGCTAATATATGATATGTCTAAAAGATGATTAACAATGCTAGTTGTAATACAATGATGATATGTATAAGACGCTGAGAAATGGTAAAATAATAGTGATGTGTTATGATTGATTTTGTGATGATAAGATTCCACCGCTCCTATTTGGCCGGGCATGTCACCGCGAATGCGAGCTGCATATGATTCCACCGTGCCTAGATGGCCAGGCATGTTACCGCTAAGGCGGGCTTCTATGTTTACACCGAGCCTAGAGGGCTGAGCATGATCACCACTAGTGGGCGGCATATGAGGATTACCCGGACGCGGGTAATGATGCGGAGTACGATGTGATGATGTACGTGATGAAGTATGTGATGATGTATGTGATGATGAATGTGATTATATATGGGATGTGGTAACACATATACTATGATGATGTAAAATGTGATATATGTAAAAAGTATGTTGCTTATAACACTCAAGCAGGTTATATCTCTTCTTATGATTCATGGTGCTTCTATGACATTGTGATTTCATTCCTGCCTTACATATTCAGTACAATGTTCGTACTGACGTCCGTTTTCTTTGGACACTGTGTTCATGCCCACAGGTAGACAGGGAGGAGATCTTGCTCCGGACTCTTAGAAGCTGATAGCTGACCGAAAGCACTCCTTTGTTCCAGAGGTGCTTATGATGATTCTTTTGTGTATATTGGTATATGTCATTCCATAGAGGCTCGTAGATACTCAATGTGGGTTATGTGGTTTCACGACGTAGATATTGTGTAAATATATTGATATATGTTACTATATAAAAGCATTATGTTTTGTAATGAAAAGCAGTTTCTTTGTAAAATGAGCATGAAATCGATAAATGATTGTTGAATGAGCCTAAGAAGTAATAGTACGAGCGGTGCTCAGTGGTTAGCCCCGGGTACCCGTCGCGGCCCCTAGTTGGGTCGTGACACTTTCTTAATTGTCTCTTATAAATAGCACTATCATTCACAACGACTTTACCGCTAGTGTCTTTACCTCTATTCTAGTATAACACCGTCATTCTTTACAATACCCCTTGAGTTATTTGCTCTCAATGTCACGTGGTTCAAGGTCTCCATGAATGATTTCCCGTACAGTCTCAGATGCTTACTCAATTCGTGTTCGTTTATTTACTAGTTGTTAAACTCATTTTTGCATAGCTCTTACTCCTTGTTTTAGAGTCTATATCTGTCACATTTTTGGGTCCATCATTTCAATCTCTACACTCGTATTCTCTTTACTCGCTTCCCCCCTTTTAGGGTTTTACTTGTACCATTCTCAAATTCGTTATCTCACTTTCAAATCTCGAATTCACATATCCTTTACTATACTATATCCTTTATCTTATTCATGTCGTTTCCCATAATCTATAGCTATGATAATTCATGTGTGAAGTCTTAACATACTCACCTTGCAGTCTTGTAACCAAATAATACAACCGATATAGCAATCCGAACAAGGATGTATTTTACTTAGCTCATCGGGTAGTTGTGAGTCAATGTCTAAATCCGCTCCAATTAACAACTTTTGTCCCATAGGGATGCTCACAATAGTAGTAGGTCTAGTTATCCATACCATCCATATAATGTCACTTGCCCTCTTCTTCGGTGCTCAAAGTTCACTGGTGACGTCATCTTTGTCTTCCCGGGCCTAAGTCTCATGCTCTTTTACTCTTGTGTTGAACTCAACATTGATTTCAAAACCAATCATAATCGTATTGTATTTGTCATCGATGATAGCTTTACTCTATCACTTTATCGTCGTACGGTAAACTCATAACTCATGATCAGCTTTTTCTTTTCAGCTCATCACTTCATATACTTTACTCGTTCTAAATTGGTATAGGATATTCATAGCAGATGTATTTTTCTTTCATTGTAACACGACTACCTCTTAAGTGCGCGTACTTCGTATATTTCCTTTTCTCTCTATTCTCATTCTTATTCCTTTACATTCCTTCCTCCTCGATTTATCTTATTTCCTTCCGCTTTATAATCAATCCCTTTATTCTTCGCAAGAGGGACCATATTCTCAACTTAGTACCGCTTTGTCCTTTAGAATATACTACCTTTTTACAATCCATTCTTTGCTACCAAAACTTATTTTGTTCATTCTGATCATCCCCTCTCATCCTTATTGTGTTGATCCTTTTCCTAACAATCGTCCTATTTCGTTATTCATCTTTCTGTAGTCTTGGTCTTTTACATCCAGCTAAAAATACCACCCATACTTTCGATTATGCAAATCACAAACTACTACTACTTTGCCATATCACTTTTTTCTGATTTCTTTTTCAAGTTGACTTCCCTCTTTTTGCTGGCTATCATTTTTGTCGTTGAGGAATCCCTATGCTGGACTTTCCCCTAACAAGGTCTTTTTAAGCTTTCTCATCTACTGCCTCATGGCTCGCTTGTTGGTTTCACACTTGCATCCACTCTTTATTCATATAGAACATGTCACATCCTTAGTCGTTTTCCCGCTATACTGTGTATTACAGTTCTTGTTATGCTCTCATTATACCTTGATCATAATCAACGCTATAGAGTGCCACTTCCTTACCTCGTTTGCAAACCTTCTCGTAAAATAGAATAAATCTTGCGAAGTAAGCATACTCAGCTTGTTATTCTTTCTAATAAGTTCTATTACGCTTACCATATAAATTGTTTCACCATCGTATTCTCACTCATTATAACCCTTCGTATTCATACCTCTGTCTCCGGGTACTGTTACTTTATTTGTTATTAAACTTATCGTGTCTTACTCGCACTTATCCGTCCAATCAATACTCCAATATCACCCTCTATTGGAGTTACCCTTTCTCTTTCAGGTCATGTCTTAGTACTACCGAGCATTTATCTTTACCGTACCAATGTCGCTCTTACAACTACTGCTATTATCAATTTAATAATATTTAACTCATCTCGTGTAGTTGTTAATGATACTCCTAACTTAATCTAGTCCTGCCATTATCTTGTTGCACAACATCTCTTTTTGTTAGAACATGTCACAAGCTTATATCTTATCTTCTTTCGATTCTGGGAAAATTTCGGTAGAGTTTCTCTTGTAAGCATAACAATCCCAAACCTGCACATAGCCCAGAAAACACGCCCGATGTCTCAATAGGACATATATCGGAACACACATAATACATAACTGAACAACACATGATCACTTACCATTAAAGGATACAAATAATAGTGCTTGTCTCATAAGTTGTGCCTGCACACTCGGTCTAGGATTCCAATATCTATATACATACACATATTAATTATATTCACTCCCTGTCAATCAGCTCACTCGTATCTCACAATCCTAGCTATCACTTGGTTACTAACAAATATAGCCATCTCAAATTGTCGGATTGGCTCAGATTTTCACCTCAACACAATCATCACAACGGGGGTAATACATGACAGCATAGGATCTGAATCAATCGATGCACACATATCATAAAAGTATACTAACAATATACCTGGAATAATATCAGGGGAAGACTCAGGATCCTGTCGCTCAGTAACGTATGGATACGATGCTGGGATCCACTTGGACTGGGCGTTCCTCTTTGGTCTCTATCACCACCTACTAACATCTGTGGCCTTGTCCTTGGAGGGTGTATCAATGATGAAGAGCCAGCTACTAACCCCATAGGTCGAACCTTATCTCTACCACGCCTCATGGGCAGTCGCGCATAATATGGCCTGGCCGAGCACAGGTGTAACAAACATCCGAGCCCAAGCGGCACGGTCCAGAATGTAACTTGCGACACTGAGTACATCGTGGTACCGAGGATCTCATCTGACTAGAACCACTCAGAATCCGAGAAATGAAACTCTGAGACTCTGGGGTGACCTAGAATAAGTAGGTCCATCAAATCCGGGTCTAGAAAACTGCAGAGGAGCACCACTTGTCGAATGAACTGAGTGCCTAAAGAATTGTTGCCTCGGAGAACCCCTAAACTCATGATCAAACCCTGAAGAATTAACTCCCTTTCTCCAACCCCTGTTATCGTGGCCCACATCCTGCCCCTGAGCTTGAGCGGCTACCAATTGAGTCAGTAGAAGAATGGTCTGTCTCATCTCTTGGCCCAAGGCGTCTGGTGGAGGAACGGGGGGTGCTGGAGCTAAAATTAAGGCTCCCCTGTGATCCTCTAAAGTGGGAGAAATATGGGAAAACCGAGGTGGGGCCTTTTTCTGGGGTTCGCCCTCTCCCATATCTATAGACGGCTCCCGTTCAAGCCCTTCTTCAACCATTATCTTGCCTTTCTGGGCTGCCGTAGCTTTTCCTTTCATCAGCTTTGCTAAAACAATAGCACACTATTAAGGAGGAGGTAATCTTATAATACAGCTCTATCGCACAATCTCTTAAGATGAAAGATGGTCATTTTTCCTAAATGCCCTGTAGCCTCTTGTTTATTAGCGTGGCGCGCAACACACCATAAACAAGACTCTACTAGACACGGCTCGTAGACACTTCCTAGGACTGAACTGCTCTGATACCACTTTTGTCACGACCCGACTAGGGGCTGCGACGGGTACCCGGGGCTAACCACCGAGCACCGTTCGTTCTATGACTCATCATACTCATTTAACGCGCTTTTATCAAATTTATACTTAAATCACGATAAAATCATATCTCTTTTGAGAACATAAACACTTTTATATACATAAGCCCTTCGGTTATCAAAATAATATCTATATACATACATAATGGCAACCTCGTGAGACCATATAACCCACACTACGTATCTACGAGCCTCTACTGGAGTTCTAGACATAAGGACGGGACAGGACCCCGTCGTGCCCAAAATATGCATATGTACACCAAAAGGATAAGTCAATGGCACCTCCGGAATAATGGGGTGCTCTCGATCAGCTAATGGCTCCTACAAATCTGGGTCGTCTCCCTGTCTACCTGTGGGCATGAACACAACGTCCAAAGAAAACAGACGTCAGTATGAATATTGTACTAAGTATTTAAGGCATAAAAAATAATAGTGCGTCAATGAAATGAGGAGGCATCAAATGAGGAGCAATCTTTATATGACTGTCACTTATGAAAGAATTGACACATGTTGACTTACTTCATATCCATCGCCATATCATATATGAATAAATGTATAAGTGTAAAAGCATAAGTTGCCCGTCCATAAGGGTACGGTGAGATAATGTATAAGCTACCTGTCCATATACGTACGGTGTGATAATGTATAAGCCTGCGTCCAGGCCTCTCGCGTCCGGGGTGTAAGCTGCCCACTATAGTGGTGTGTATGTCTGCCCATGTCGTCTGGACATTGTGTATACATATAACTGCCCGCCTTAGCGGTGTCTGCCCGGCCATATAGGCACTGTGTAATATCATCATGTGCATATCATAAACTCATCATATTATTATCATAATTCATGACTGGAAACTTAAGACAATTATACTTGTTATATCCCGCATTTTTGTACAATCGGATAATTCTAGGTAATTGCGGGAAGATGACAAGCAAGGCCTTATTTTTATTTTGTTAAGCATATGAGTTGCTTATGAAGAATTTAGAAGCGGAAATATTAAGAAAGGCTAGGGGCAAAAAGGTAAAATGGAAATATGACTCGTGGAAATATGGAGGAAGACGAAGGGTAAAATTGGAATTCGGAAAAAAATTATTTGTCATGAAGAACAAAAAAAAAAGTGGGCTTATGTTTGGGCCTTGTTGGCCGTCCAAGTGGTGGGCTAAGCCCACAAGTGGACTTGGACAAAATAAGGATAAAAGATGACTTAGTCATCTTATTTCCAAAACCTTCTAGACATTTCCAGAAACCAAGAACAACAAAAGAAAAAGAAGAAGCTTCAAGGGCCTTTCGGCCAAGTGCAAAAATTGCCAAGAAAATTGACAAAAATTTCTTCAAAAATCATTTCCTACCAATTGAAGGGTTCCTAGTAAAGTGAAGTGGCCTTTGGAGCAAGAAAAATTCATATTCTTGCAAGCTGCAAGGCATAGCTAAGTGGGAAGTCAAGGAGAAAAGGTAAGAACTTATACTCTTTTATATGTCATGGATGTTTATGTATGTTGTAGTGTACAAAAATGGATGAAATTCATATGGAATATGAACATGGGGGTGTGGCCGTGCATGTATGTGTGTGTGTAGAAATCAAGTTTTAATTATTTTATCTAGTGGATAGTTGTGGTTGTAATGAATGCTATGTTAATAATGGAAGTCGGATGATGTTAGTGAAGTTGTAGCCATGTGTGTATGATGTTGGCCGTGAGTTGTATATCACATGTATAGCCGTGTATATTTGGTGAATCATGAAGGAATGGTGAGTAAGTTTTATTTAGTATGTTGGTTGTTGTGTTGTGAATTTTATGTTGCAAATAAAAGCCTAATGAGCTTAGTGGAGTATTAGTAGTTGGAGGCTTGTTTTGGAAGATTGTATAAATTAAATATGATGGTTATGCATGTGTTAGTGTGAAGTTGTTAGTGCGTAAATTATTAAGTTGTTATTGTTTTTATTGGAGTTGGAAGGCTTTGAAGGAAGTAGTATATTGATTGAGTTGTGATAATGTATGGATTGAATATGGAAATTGTTAGTATGGTTGTTGACATTATGTTGATAGTTTAGCCGGGTTGAATTCCCGGATTGTTGTTGATTAAAAATTGGCTAAGTTGAATTTTGGGGATGGTGTATTTACAGGGGAAGTGCTGCCGAAATTTCGGTAGACAAGTGTTATCTTAAGATTCAACTTCTAAATGCTCTAATCAATGTTTGGTAAATGTGACCAAATTGTAGATTTTGGCGGATTTGCAACTTGAATTTGGAGTGGCATAAGGAGCGGAAAAAGGTATGTAAGGTTTTACTCTTTCTTCCTTGGCATGTCTTAGGCATACTAGGTTGGATACGAGCCTCGGAGACAACTCTATTCTCCGGAATCCGCACCTAAAGTTACCCCTTTTTTATTCAGTAGAATTGAATTAGATATTCATGAACAGTTGGAAGAATTGCCTAGATATCTAGAACTTGCACAAATGAGACTCGACCACCTTAAAAACTCTCACAAGTGACGTCATGGAATGTAATGTACGTAAATTTGGTACGCCGCCTCATTTGATCCGAGGTGGGCCCATTGTTCCCGGATTTTCCTTATTGTTCCGTTTGACTTATTTTGGAGTAGAATCCAAAGGAAACTTTTGATCCTTGTTCCGTTTATCAAACGACAAGTACTGCACCCACTCTAATGAGAATATTTCTATGATGATAATGATAATGATGATGTAAGGAAGAGAATGTGTCTATGATAAGTATGACGAGAATGATTCCATGACTGAGAGTCCTAAGTTAAGAATCCAAAGTGAATATGAAAGTGTTAAACTAGTTCTTGATCTTTAATTCTATTCCTTAGTTATGACACTATTTTTCTAAAGATTACAAAGCATATGAATTGACGTCTATGATGCCCATGATTCCATTCTATGTTTCTTTTAATGCTATTCTCTGTTGATAGTCTCGCCTTAAAATACTCGTTCCTTCGAGGTGAGACAAAGCGATCACGGTTATTCCATAATGTAATCGGAGGTCACCGACCTTACGTCACTCCGATGGATACATGATTTTCTTTGGGTTCTCCTGCATGCTTATATGACATATGTATACGAGATATGTATATGTACATGGGGTGGGGGAAGGATGGGGGATGGGAAGGGAAACATGTTTCATTGCCACCTGGTCAGCTGGCGTTATCATCCCGGACGCGGGATGCCCGGACGCGGGATATATGGGCGAGCCGACGTATTTCAGTTCTATGTGGGCGAGCCGACATTGTTCAGTCCTATGATATAACATGCTATGATATAACATGCTATGATATAACATGATATGATATAACATGATATGATATGACATGATATGATATGACACGATATGATACGATATGATACGATATGATATGATATGATAAGACATGACATGATATAAGTTCTATTTTCTATGTCTATGAAAAAGAAATGTTTTCAAAAGGGAAAGACAAGCATGCATGGTATCCGGCCTGAAAGGGTATTCCTATGTACAGGTTACTTTTTTGTCTCACTATATGTCCTATGATCCCATGATATTGTTAATCATACCTTATATTTCCGTTTGTATTATCTTCCACGCCTTACATACTCGGTACACTATTCGTACTGACGTCCCTTCTTGTGGACGCTGCGTTTCATGCCGCGCAGGTCAGCAGGTAGACAGATTTGACTCCTAGGAGCTTCGTCAGCAGTATCGTAGCAGCGCTCCAGTTGTTCCGGAGCCTCAGTTCCTTGGTACTACTTTTGTGTATATATTCGGGCACGGCAGAACCCGGCCCTTCCTATGTATATGTGTACTTTGTTTAGAGGCTCGTAGACAGATATGTACAGTTAGATGTTTTGTACTTTTGATTGTCCTCGTTGCTGTATAATGTGCTAGCAAAGTTTATTAGCCTATGTTTATAATTATGCCACTAATGTTAATGTTAAGTAACAAAAAAAAATATGGTATAGTTCATACGGCCCACTCAGTAATAGAGGTAAAATGATAGATAAGGGGTGCTCGGTACAAGTATCGGGTACTCGTCGCGGCCCCTAGTTGGGTCGTGACAATACTCTACCAGGGTGACATAAGGTCGTGAACCCCCGATTCCATTATGGAGCATTTACACATATTCTGCCTCACCTTGAAGGAAATAGTATATAAGGTGAGTGTGTACAACAAAAAACATCATCAACTTTAGAGGAACATCATATCATGGACTCTAGAATCTTTAGACTCAAGCTTATCATCATCATTATTGGGCTCGCAACATATCTCTTATCTCATATAGCTATTCATGAACATGAACTATTAGCTTTCCGGAGCATAGAAGATTCATGGGAGAGAAAGAATAATCATGTCATAGGATTCATGCCATAGAAAGAAAGGACTAGCCTCACATACCTTTTTCGTTTAGCTAATCTATCGCTTGCTTGTTCTCTTTCGATGCCCACGTTTCTACCTTTAAGAGAATTCACATTAACATTAGCTAATTGACTTCTTAAACGTGCTTACTAGAGCTAAAGAAAGTTGGGCAGCATTTCCTTTGTTTATGCAACTTTTCCCATATTCTATATCAACTCCCAAACAACCATAACAACATTCACAAAATAATAGACAACAATCATCATTCATCTACACTATCCACATTTCACAATTTCTCTTCATTTTCTCCATAATCACGGTCATAGCTCATTATTGCATTTTCTCATATATAATACTTATTACACATTCTAAATGTCATTCATAACGTATTTACAATCACAACATACCAATATTCATAATTCAATCCAACTACTATTTCACGATGACACTATTCACTCATTTGTAACCCATTTTTCTATATCTTTCTACAATTCAAGTGTCTTAGCCTTCCAATACCTTAAACAACATGGAATGGTCATAAAACTCACCTTAAATGATGGATGAACAGCCCCTGAGTGGAACTTCTCTTCTTGCACAAAAACCCTAGCTCACTTCTTTTGAGTTTTCTTGGTGTAGATGAACTTTTGCTAGGTTTCATACACTTGTTTTCATGAATTTGGTGTAGTTGATCATGGTTTTCCCTTGAATTCTTGTAGATGAAGTTTGTGGAACCTTCTAGAGGTCTAGAGAGATGAAGAAGTGTGTGTGAAATGAAATAAATGAAGTGGGATCACATATATATAATTGAACTTATTCAGCTTGTCGGGACTTCCACGGACACTTCCACGGTCCGTGGAATATTGTACGGCTCGTGGAACTGGTCGTGGATCACCACCAGGAGATCACCATCTCTGCTGGGTATTCCACGGACCAGTGCACGGTCCGTGGAAAGTTTCACGGTCCGTGAAAGGGGCCGTGGAACTCACAGCTTTTTCCGAAGTTGTCCACGTCGTTTCGTTTGATCTCCAATCCTTATACAACCTTCTTAACACTTGTTTAATACTTCATTAATGATCTAAATATCCCTATAACTCATCCTCAATACCTTACCAAACAATTCTTAACGCAATAATTTATGAAACCTTTCCTAAACCTCACTTATACTCCACTTATCTTTATCAACCCTTATTCCATCAATTCATATAGCTTCAGGATCTTAACGTACGCATGATAAGACCACCAAATATTCGTCTTATGGTCTTAAGAACTTCCTGTTACCCTCAAGCTCACATCGGTTCATTCATTGTGTGACGACACGAAATTTCCAAGGTGTAACAGTTAGTTCCGAAAATGAGAGTTACATTGATATGGCCCGCGTCCGAGGTTCATTCCGGAGCGGAGGTTTATGCTCGGGTCCGAGGAGTGAGTCTGGAACGAGTGGTACATGGACACCATGGGTCCCCTGCAGGTCGTGACATCTGAGCAATGACTTCAGTTAGCATGTGCGTACAGTTCGAGTGATTGGCCAGTGCATGGCATTACATTGCATTGCATTGCACATCATTACATTTTATTCTGCATTATTATATGCTCGTTTTTTTCTAATTTTGGTATGGATGTTGAATGTCTCTTGTGATATAATTATGACCATTGACTGAGTTAAATTGTGGATTAGTGACTCTACCTAGGGAAGGGACTTGGACTTGTGATTATCAGGTGAGATTATTGAAACTTGACAAACTTGTGGTTTAGAAGCTTCATCTTAGGCTGTGACTTTGTTATGGGATATTCTGTGACTTGGATTTGAGTATTAAGTGTCTATTTGTTTACCTGGTTGATTTTATACTTATATGCGTGAAAACTATCTTAGTCGGCCTATGATGCTTACCGGTAAATAGTGTTTGTACTGATGGTACCTTGCTGCGCCCTTTTTTAGTGCAAATTGTGTTCCAGAGATTTCATTCAGACTACATCTCTAGCTTGAAGCTAGTTTGCTCGATCAGATCCAAGGGTAAGCTTCTATCCATGCCATGCCACCTGAAGATCTCGCTTTCCAGATGTCTACTTTCATTCCAGACATTATTTGTTATTATATTTGAGATATACTTCATTCTTTAGACATTGTTGGTTAGAGTCCTTGTACGATGACTTTCAGATTTTGGGGGTGTAATAGTTAGACTTCCGCACTTATACTATCTATTAATTACGACTTGTTTTATTTATTCGTTCATTCACTTATCCATTGTTTGTTAATAAATGATTAAAGAAGTTGAAATTGGTTAATGATTAATTGGTTAACGGGTAAGGGTTCGCCTACTAGTGATAATAAGGTAGGTGCCCGCACGATCAGTAATTAGGGTCGTGACAAGAATGATGATACATATGACTTGGAGTTGGCGATGGTTGTGTTTGCACTTTAGATTTTGAAATATTACATGTATGGAGTATCTTGTGAGATTTATACATACCATTGTAGCTTACAAAACATATTCAAGCAGAAAGATTTGAATTTCAAGCATGATGTGTCGTGAAATTATGACACTTTCTCCACATTTGCATAAGCTTTTAATGTCTTTTATGTACATTTTCTATCATTTCTTATGTTATTTAATATTTTGTAGAAATTATGAGTCAAAGTGTCAAAAACAAAGCAAAAGTGTAGGATTACACTTGTTGAGGGTTTTTCGACTAGTGGGACAGTCAGCCACAAAAGATTCCAGAAGTTGTCAATTTTATAGACCAATCAGTGAAATCAATCAACGAGCCGTAGAAGTGACATGTGAGCTGCAAATGCCTTCTTTATAGCAAGCTGGAGTCTGAAACACACTAATTTTGAGAAGATTGAAGGTGTAGTTTTTGACTCTCTGTTGTTCAAGCGCAAATTCAGTCACGAATGCCTAAAGTTCAATTATATTATATCTAACTATATCCAAGTCTTTCTTATTATCATTATTTGGCTGACTGATATGTATTATCTCCATTGTTTAGTATCAAAAGCGAGTAGCAATATAAAGAAGAACTGAATAATATTCTCTTAGGGTTTAGAATTTTGTGAACTTCACACACAAATGCTTGTAGTGCAATCATTTATGTCTGAACTTCATGCACAAAGTCTGAACTATAATATTTATACATAAATGCTTGAAATTCAGGAATCGAATTTTCCCTTGCCAATAATTCCACATCAAATAAAAATGTTGAAAGTTTGCTGCCAAAAGTTACCAGAGAAATCTTTATTTGAATCAACTTCATTTTTACTCTTGTTCGTTCTTTATCCGGAAGATGATAAAAAAAATATATATATATATTGATAGGCAAATTTTTATAACTTCGATCGCGTATATCTAAAGTTGGTTCCAAGGAAATTAAACTTGCAAAAAAAATTATACTATGCAACTAGCCTTAAATAAGGACAGGGCCTTAAAATCGGCTATCCATCCACTTAGCCCTTTAAAATGGTTCTCACCCCTGAGAAAACTTCGATGTACATCAAGGGGGAAAAAATTATTTCAAAATCCATTCAATCAGAATCATAAATTGTTTAACATAATTACGTCGAGATCTTTCTAAACTATCTTGACCTTCACGTCTACTAATTATCTACTTCACTTACATCAATTTAAAGAGCGAAGTGCCTATCTGCTGCTTCGATCTCAAAAGTCAACTTGGATACGACGGTTGCTAACCAAACAAGTCACACATCCCTAATTGCTTTCACAATTTAACACCATTAACACTAATACAAGTATGCCTGTCAGTGACAGCTTTTACAACAAAAAAAAACATGTACTACCTTGGGGTTAGTATAAGATTACTGGAGTACCACCAGCCACTGGGACACAACTAGTGCAAACTCACAAATAAAATAACTATTATACATCTACTTAGTGTACAAATTATACAAATATCCTCACCCCACCCCGGGATCTATAATGATACGATAAGGCATCAGTTATGACGAGATTCAAGTGCAGTCACTTCAACCAGAATCAACCTAAATAGCTAATTAACGAACTTCCTACTGAATCTTGATGCTAGATTGCAGACCAGCTTGGACTTTGTTTGAGAAATGTGATTCAAGCCTGTACATATGATCATAAAAATCAAAATGGGAAAAAGGAAAGATATTTGGAGCACTAAAGAGAAATACACTTGCCTGGTTGCACATTTGTAGTAAATGGTCTCGGGAGAGTTGTAGGTGCGAGCATTAGCAAACATCCTTCTCACATCCGCCACAAACATATCAAATGTCACATAATATAACTCCGACTCAACCCGCTTCGACATTGTTTTTAAATCTGCATGGTACATAACCATAACAAAATGTAACAACTTAATGATCAATGAAAATAAAAGAGGGGTCCAGAGAGGAAAAGAGCATTTATATTTGAATCTTGATGTAGAAAGATAATAAGCCAATGGAAGATTGCATGGGACAATCAGACGCCCATTTGTCCAAATCAAACCAAAATGAAACAAACGGCTCATGAACTCTTCAGACATCAGGAAGTTGTAGGATATACAGATTTAGATTCGGCAGGGTCACCCCTCAGACGATCTACCTCGGATACTATGTTCTACTAGGGGAAATGTGGCGTCTTGGAAAAGTAAGAAACAAAATGTGGTGGAAAAATCGAATGTTGAGGCAAAAATATCGGGCTATCGCAATGGCTACATGTGAACTCATATTGACCAAGCAACTACTGAAGGAGTTAAAATTTGGGGAAATTAAACAAATGGAATTTGTGTGTGATAATGAGGTTGCTCTTCACATTACATCGAAGCCAGTGTTTCACGAGAGGACCAAACACATAAAGATTGATTTGTCTGAGAAGGTATTCTCAAGAGACATTGTCACAAAGATCGCGCGGTCACACGATCAGGTTGCCGACATATTCACCAAGTAGCCGGTCCCAGAACAAGTTATATGCAATCTCGGTACATATAATTTGTATGCACCAGCTTGAGGGGGGAGTGTTAGAATCCTTGTAAATATTCTAGAATACATGTACATAAAGTAGGTGGCTTCCTATTGCAATTAGGTAATAATTTCATTTACTTTTTAGAACATGTAAATGTAGTTATTTAAACCCCAATAACTTAAGTGAATAATCAAGCAAGTTCTTGCTTATTTTCCTTCCGCTTCACAGAAAGAAGAAAAGAAAAGGGAATTTCACATCAGGCAAGAAGTCAATCAAGATCAGCCAGTGGCTAGAATAAGTTTCAATGTATTCAGGAGGTACATAGATAGGAAAGAGATTTATGCTTGTAGTTTGTCTTTTTCTTTTAACTGTATTGCGTAATTTGGATATTATTTACTGCAACGAATATGACGATATCAGCTCTATTGATAGGCTGTGAGCCTTCTTAGTTTGTTTATATAAAGCTGAAGCACAGCAAAAATCAAGTTGTGCGTGTGCAGGCAGCGCATACAGAAGCTTACTAGGACAAAGGCAGGGTTCATGCATAATACCATACCCTCAAAGACAATTACTTTCCATATAAGAGACGGCAAGAAGCAATTTCGATAGTAGGAGCATTCGTCCAGAATCAAACATGCAGCCTCCAGAGTGTGTCAAAATACATGCCCATGAGCGTTCCAAGAATAATGACACGGTATCATATTTTAAGGATAAATGGGAGATAAAATAAAATGATTAATCATCATATCCTCAATGATGACACAAATGTCATCAGCTTTTCAAAATATGACGGATTGAATCGAGGAGAAAAAGAAACAATAACCTACATTTTACATTGTCAAGTAGCTAAGGAAGAATGGAATATGCATTAGGTGTATGTACAATGAACTCGGGAACAGTCAGATATGTGCCCAAGAACTATTGGCCTGGAAGAATTGCAGCATACACGAGAGAAAAAAAACTGCACTTGCATCATATGGCAAATACAAGAGGTTCTAAAGGAATGTTGAACTCGACTATAGATTGGAAAACAGTTGTTTGAGAGAAATATATTTGTCGAGAAAACAAGATGTAATCCGTATGAAAGACCATCTAGCGAGCTCATTAGAGCTTTATCTTTTAAATTCATGTCGCAACTGCTTGGTGCTTCGAAATTGAGATATACAATTAAATTTTACAAATAAAAAAAAGAAGAGGAAATTCAACAAAATTTTAAGTAGATTGTCAACAACCACCAGTGGAACAAAAATCAAATATCAATTACCTATTGGATCTTTGATGATGTCATAATAATCGGGAACATCCCGTGCATCAACAGGTTCTTTGAACGGCCAAGAATCAGGATGGTCATGCATTATCTGCTCAGGAGGGGAAAAGACTCAATAAAGATGTGCCCATTTAAATAGAGAAGCAGTGAATTAAACCCAGCGCTAGCTGGCCCTAGTGCAGCAAAAGCTTTAATAAAGCAAGCTAGCACTCAACCAACTATGCTCAATTTCAAACTAGTTGAGGCTCGCGATATGAACGGTCTATATATTCCACTACATTCGGGCCCATTACCTCCCCCAATAGTAAGTATTTTTTAAATTAAAGTACAGCTGTCTAAAGCTGGAGGTTCTCTAAATCTCACACTTATTTCTTCCTGAACCTAATGTAAATGATACAGAAACAAAGCTTTGATCCCAACAAGTTGGTAACACTTATATGGATCCTTCACTTCCAATCTGTTTTATTTAAAGCTAAGCCTTTATAGATTTCATTAGTTTGTAGGTCTTTTGACATGTCCCTGTATGTGATTAGGCGGCCTCGTATTGTTTCAACACCTTCAATAAGCACAATGTCTAACTACAGACTGGTGCAACTAGATATCTACATCGGACATGGACAAACCATTTCGTGCGATCGTATCTCATTTTGAACTCCATATGCTGAACTTGTATTCTCTAGTTAATATGCATTTTTTTTTAATTTTGTCCAACCTTGTGTGACCACACATCTATTTCCACAACACTCTACTTGTCAATGCATTGAGCCTTAGACGCCTAGCATTCAACCCTTGTATAACTTTATGGTTTCGGTACTTCTAATCTACTAAACACTTATCCAAGTTCAGCCTAGGTCAACATTCATGTTAAAGAGACCGGCAGCTCGAAGGGGATTGCTTAGTAAAACTATGAAAAGGAAAAAGATGAAGAGAGATAAATATTGCTGAAAATAAATCGTAAAGGGTTAACATACAAGAGAGCTCCTTATATGTGAGGTATGAGCAACACAATATAGTTAATTATTTTTATGACGGTGGTGCCCGGGGACCAACTTGCGTGCACCTCAACTGTTCCATGTACCTGCTACCTCCTACCAACACCGGGTGACTTCGCCCACAACTCGGGCAGATAAGAAGAAATCACCTAGTGTTGTTTAGTTATTGTTAATTATTCTCCAGAATAACACAATTATCAAGAATACTACAATATGCTTAATAAATCTATTGACTTTCAATGCCTCCCTCAACTCAAAGTGGTGAAGCAACTGAATGGTGCTTATTTAAACAAGAAATACTGAAGAAACTAGAATAGTACACATCTCTTGAATAGTACCGCTGTAACACAACAATCATGAGCAAGGAAAGCAGTGCTAGATTCTGTTCTCAGAATAGTGACTGATAATTGCACGGCAAAAGAAATTGCTTTTTATAGCTAAACATGGGAAGGAAGGGATCCTTAACCACATAAGAGGTTCAGTAACACAAAATTCCAGGATATCATCAGCATAGTTGAATTGTTGGCTGAAGAGTAACTGAAACAGTTGCTGAGAGCAATTAAAACTTCAGGAATTGTTTGCTGCAAGTGTAACTGAAAGAGTTGCTGGAATAATTATAGCAAATTTAAACCTGAGGAAAAAAACAACCCACAATGAAGAAAAAGAAGAGAAGAAAAACTTCTCCTACCACTGACAAACCATTCAACGTTTAGATGAGACCTCAATGTTTAGACACTGAAATCATGAAGAAAAGCAGAACAAATTATTTTGCAACAGTGAAAAAGTTCTATATCAGATGAGTACTCAATACCCAAACCCGAACTCTGATATCATTAATAGAAAGAGAGATAGAAGATGAAGTCTTGGAGAATGTCTTGATTAATATTCTATGCTGGAATAGTGGCTGGTAATCACAAGTGTTTTCAGAATAATCACCGAAAAGAGGCAGAGTGTCGGAAGGTTCCCGGGAAAAAAAAAAGAGAGGTGCTGCAAAAATGATTGCCAAAAAGAAACAAGAATTCCAAACTTATGAAAAGAAAGAAAATTTAGCCTAGGCCACCTAATATAGGCAGAAGATACTTAAGTATGGGATTCTTTTGTTTATGTCCCTTCGCAAACTTAATTATGGGATTCTTTTGTTTATGTCCCTTCGGAAACTTAATTACAGGCAGTAGCCCAAATATACAAAACTTATACACTAATATGTATATTATGCGTATAGTATATGTATATCATATGTACAGTATATGTATATTTAAGTCTAACTATACACTTTGTGCCATGTCAGCACCTCGTGTCTAATCAGTGTTTTCAAAGCCAGGAGTGCAAACAACCAACAAGGGCCCTAGGGCATTAAGCCAGCGCACACTTCATTGAAGTGAAGCACAATTTTAGAAGAATATCTAAATGAACATGGCATAAATAAAGAAAATAACTAAACAAACAAGAACTCAACTAAAATAACATCTACCAGCATATCTTTCAATTTAAGAAGTAAGGAGCTGATAACCCTCCCTAGGACAAGCAAAATCGAAACCAAATTGTGATCCCAGGAATTAATAAAGAATTCAGATTAATAAACATCAAATAAAAAGTTCCCTCCTTTTCTTTTTCTTCTAAAATAATTGTTTTTTAAAATTTTAAAAAATGCGCTTCACGCTTGTTTGACTGAAGCAGTCGCTACTTCAACCTCGCTTGCCTCACACTGAAGACGAGCTATACCCTCACTTTGCTTTGCTTCGTCCCTTAAATACTTTCAACAAAATTGTGTCTAATAGGCACATTTTGCGCAGACGTCTGGTACTTAATAGGTAATGAAATTAGAAGAGGTGTCTAGACATTCATTCGTACAAGTTTAGGAGATTGTCTATGCATTCAGCCGTAAAGATATCTTAAACAACATTTTTTATGATGCTTTTCACTTTCAAGAAAACCTACAACAATTACTTGATTCTTCTTTTAGCCTCCAGATAATGATGTTAGCTAATTGCTAGTTAGGGTAGCGTATCAATCAGAATTTATATGAATGCCTTGTGGATTCATTCAAGAATAATTGCATTATTGTCAATATGAGTAAGTGTCCATTCACGTTAGGACCAGAGGCCGTTAAGAATGCAGTTGCATGTAGGTTTCTTGTCAAAATCTACATTAGGTTGATGTTTCATATACTTCAAATAAGTACTCCGCTTTGTTTAGTCTCTTACTAATGATTTAAAACCAATAGGCATTAAAATGTTTATCAGACCCAACAGAGTTGCTTCAGGTAGATATTCAATCAAGATGTATGAAGGCAACAAAAAAGGAAAAAACAAGAGATTTACTTTCAGGAGTGAGCGCATGAATGCAGTCAAGGACTTCTGATCTGACAAGGAGTTCACTGTTTTAAACCGAGAATGACCATATTGATCAGGAGTCCATCCAGCATCCCCTATTAAGATGTCAAAAGCAAATTCACATCAGATTCTAAGACTGTTTGGAGCACAAAAAGAATACAGCCTAAGGCAAGTTATAGGAACTCAGATCATGCTTATGGAGAGCAGAGTTCAGAAATTCTACTCTTACACGAGAAATCGAAACTAAAAAAGGGCAGCCCATTGCTCAAAGCATCACGCGTTAGACAGCCTACTCTAATGCAAGCATTAGTGGTTGCTTCCACGGCTCAATATAAAGAACAAGGAAATATGGATATAAAGAACTTACTCAAGCCACGGATATCCTCAACCTTGATGGCCTTTTTAGGAATGCCAGCTTCTTTCTAAATAAGTTAGTCAATATTAGTGAACTTCAAAATCCACATAGTTTCTTCACGAGATCAGCATAACATAGTATTGCAACAGCAGATCAATCCAATTACAAAGAAAACAATGTCCATATCTGCAATCGACAAGACTTTTTAACTACCTCTCAAATAAAAGAAGACATCTTATGAGATACTTGTCTTATGTCCCGAGAAATTTTTTACATTTTCTGTTGACAAGTTAACCAGTCTAAAAGAAGCATTTTCCATTAATACATTTCATTTTGCAAACCAGAGACAAGTCCTTTATAGATTGAAATTTACAACTTGATCAAAACTAGAAAATGACAGCAAAAATATTATGATCTCTTAGAATATTAATGTATTCAGTGTCCTACATGGATAAGGATTGTATGTACTGTGTAGAATATATATATATATATATATATATATAAATAGGGTGTAGTGCGCTCAGTGTCATAATATACACTAGATACACATCATAAAAATACTTTTTCCCATGTCTTTACTTCTCACATGGTATCAAAGCAACAATGAGAAACATCCAGGACAGAACAAAAGATCAATTGTTGTGTGTCTTTCCTGTGACTCCTCAGATCTGGCTTGCGTCATTTTACTTTCTGTCAATGTTGTGCAAAAACCAACACCACCACAAGCTCCCCCACCCACGGGCGACCAAACCCCAATCAACTGCTCTGGTAAACAACCCTCCACGCACTCTCATGCGCCTCGTAGAGCTCCGACGACGCGTCTGGCACACGCACCACCACATGAAGCTCTTTCCGACTTATTTTCAAGCTATCCTTTTTCTAGTGGGTCCGTACAGTAATTCCAAGCAATCCCCTCCACTTTTATGCAGATTCCGATCGCCGAAACCCTATTCCGGCCACTCAAATATGTGTCTTGTAACATGATCATAGCCAAGGTCCTTGTCTAAGCTGGTCGTCCTCCTGTTCCGACCCCACCCGCAAGGTTTTGCTGCATAACAGCCGCAGGAACAGTGTTTTCCGCCGTTACAGTGACGTTTTACCCTTTTTTCACTGTTTTCAGCCGATTATGTACTAGATATCTCTTCGATTTAACAAGTCTTTCGCGGTTGATATTTTTGGCTCCAAACATCTGGAAATTGAAAATTCAAGTCCTATGATTGCGTCGGAACCCTTAATGGGAAGTTCAAACTATTTAGCTTGGACTTCCACGGTTGAGTTGTGGTGCAAGGGTCAACATGTTCAAGATCACTTAACGAAAAAGGTTTGTGAGGTAGATGAAAAGACCCAAGCACAGTGGGAAAAGGTTGACGATTCTTATCTCATGTGGCGATCTATTAATTCCAAGTTGATGATCTTCTTTCGTCAATTCCAGACATGTTATTCAGTTTGGGAACAGGCTCGAGCTTTGTGCACCAATCACATCTCGTTTTTATGATGTGATAGCTCAAATGACAAACTTAAAGAAACAGGAACTGGATTTGTATACTTACTTGGGACAGGTATAGGCAGTCATGGAGAAATTTGAGAGGTCGATCTCAGCCACTGACAGTGTTGAAAAACAACAGGAGCAATAACAGACGATGTTCCTAGTTCTTAAGCAATAACAGACAATGTTCGTAGTTCTTACACTTGCTGGACTTCCTAATGACCTTATTTCTGTGTGTGATCAGATTTTGGCTAGTCTTACGGTTCTTACAGTTGATAAACTATTCTCTCGATTACTTTGCCTAGTCGCGCCATCCAATTGCACAGTCGTCTCATCACCAACCATTGACTCTTGTGTCGTCGAAACAAACATCCCAATCTATGGAGAATCGACAAGGGACCATTTTGAAAGATTTCGTCCTAAGTGTAGTTATTGTAATAAGCTTAGACACACTCATAAGGTATGTTGTTCTCTGGATTGTCAACCACCCAAGAATGTTCATGTTGCTCAGACTGACACTAAAGGTAATCAGGGGTTTTCTTTATCTAAAAGAGAATACCATGAGTTCCTTCAGTAGACATCTCTACAAGTGGTCTCGGTTGCTCAGCCGAATACTTCTATTGTTGGTAATTATTTTTCTTGTGTTTCACAGTCTAATACCCTTTGGACCATGGGTCGTTGACTCAGGCGTTTCTGATCATATTTTCGATAACAAATCACTTTTGTCAAATATTGTTTATTCATAATCTCTTCCCACTGTTACTTTAGCCAATGGAATCCAAACAAAAGCACAAAAAAAACAAAAAAAACAAAAAATAGACAAGTTAACTCCTATCCTCCATCACTCTAAACTTTGTTCTTTATGTCCCTGGTTGTCCTTTTAATCTTGCATCTATCAGTCGTTTAACGCATGCCTTGAATTGTGTCATAATATTTAATGATGATTATTTTGTTATACATGACCACAGTACGGGACAGACAATTGGCTCAGGGCCCTTACCTCTCCTAATTCCTCCACAGCATGTCCAGGTATAGATCCTCCAGACTTAATTCGCATACGTTTGGGACATCCGAGCAAACTAAAGATGGTACCTAGTATATCTAGTGTGTCCGCATTAGATTGTGAATTGTGTCAACTTGGAAAACACACCTGCACTACCTTTACACGTATTGCTAAGAGTACTGTAGAGTCTGTTTTTTACATTCGTTCGTTTGAATATTTAGGCTCATAGTAGAGCCAGTTCAACCTTAGAATTTCGTTATATTGTTACTTTCATTGATGATTAATCAAGAATTCAAGATCTACTTCGATTTTCTTTATGTATTCAAGAGCTTTTGTGTAGAAATACAAAATCAATTGGTGTTTCTATTTGTACTTTTCATAGTAATAATGTCTTAGAATACTTATCCTCCTAGTTTCAACAGTTTATGACTCACCAAGGAATCTTGTCCGTACACCCCCTCAGCAGAATGGGGTGGCAGAGGCAAAACAGGCACCTCATTGACTGCTCGCACTCTTTTCATTCAATCCATGTTCCGTTGCGTTTTTGGGGTGATGCAGTTCTCACATCTTGCTATTTCATAAATCAGATGATCTCATCTTCCATTAATCATTAGATTCCTTATTCAGTATTGTTTCCTCAGTCACCTCTATACTCTTTTCCCCTCGCGTCTTTGGGAGCACATGTTATGTTCCTACCTTAGCCCTACTTGATTATTCTAGGGTTCAAAAGGGGTATTACTGCTACTCACTTGATCTTCGTCGGTACCTTAATATCAGCCGATGTCACATTTTTCTATTACATCTTCTGATTATCCCGATATCTCTGAGGTCTTACCTATACCAATCTTTTGAGGAATCTATGGTTACTTCTACATCTCCAACCACATTGCCACCACCCTGACTTATCATCGTCATCCACATCCAGCATCAGGCCTAGATGATTCATGTCCTGCACTGACCCTGCAACCGATTGCACTTCAAAAAGGTATACAATCCACTAGTAATACTAAGCCTCATCATTCCATAAAACTAAGATTCGAATCTCATGTTTTTGGGAGAAGGTTGCTCGAAATTCGCCCTATATATGGGGGTGGATTTTGTTCTTTTTTCACACAACATTATTAATATTATTGAGAGTTCTTTTCTTCACACCTTTGTGTATTGGTTACTTGAGATTTATCATACAGCCTTACCAGAACGATTCTTCTAAGAAGTAAGATTAATTCTTTGTTTGATATCTATGGTTCTTACTCGCTTAATTGAAGAAGATAATTAGTTTTATATTAATTATTGTCTTTAATTATTCAATTAGGAGTCTAAATCACTTCAATCTAAGTTCTTGAATTGAATCTGCAGCACTAATCTGCTAATTAGGTCGACTACAATCAATTAGGATTCTTAGTAATTACTTTTGAGATTTGGGATTTATTTCTCGAATTTTGCCTATCCTTAATTTCCTATCTTTAATCTTCGCATTTTCACTTACCGCGTTATTTTCTTGTTTTTCTTTCAAGTAGCCCAATCTTTATCATACTTGCTTCCTTCGCGAAGATGAGCTATTAGAAACCTCCAAGATGAGGGCTTCATTAAGAAGTTCATTACCAAAAGATGATTTGTAATTAGTTAATTCCTACATTGTCTAATAACCAATGATGAAGCATAGTGCAAATTTTATTATTTCAAACTTAAGCATCATCATAAGTTCATTAGCCAAGCTGACTTTGTCATTGCGTCATGTTTTTCCATAGACAGTCCCTTGTCCTTTGATGACTAGAACCCTCTCAAGAGATTGAATTAACAAATACAAAAGACATTAGACCAATGCAATAATGATAAATTAATATCAAGGATGGATCTTTGTTCAGAGCTAAAAAGTGCATACCTTCTGAAAATCAATTCCTTCGTAGACAATATGACAATTTGATAGCTCCTTTATCTTTTCATCAATTGCCTAATAACAAGAAAGGGAAAATACTGCAAGTCAATAGCCTCTCATTTGGGCATGAATGAAGCCTTACTCTACAATACTGTAATAAGGGCCCCGATACGACTCCGTGTAACTAGTCAATTTCTTTGTCGCATAAAAAGGGAAAATATACTCGAAACAATATAATTTATCTGCCACCTGATTAGAATAATCAGAGCCAAACTAAATTCAACATTACAGCCTGGCGCTTCTATTAAAAAAAGAAAAAGAAAAAAAGTTAACACCTTATTGCTACCAGTCCGTACAGCATATCAGGGGGAAAATGTGAGGAACTACCAAAAGCATATGGAATAATTATGGTATTGTGCATATCAGCTTATTCCCTTTTTAATTCTCTAATACCATCCATGTTACAGAGGAAGAACTGTGTTATAATCTCTCTTTTTTTAATCCATGAATTAGCCGAACCACTAACTAAACGACCCAAAGTGGTAGAGAAAATTCTCTCTCAGACAAACAACGCAATGGTACACTAACTTGTCTGAATGTCTCTACCAATCTAAAAAGAAACTATCTAAAGGTCTGTAAGTAATTCCTCCCCTATCATCCACTACTTCATCAGCAAAAGCAGGGATGTTGGAGAGGTTCATAAGCAAAACGGAGTTAGAGGTCTATAAGGGAAACAGCATAAACAATTGAAATTCAGATGACACCCTTCAACAATTTCTTATCAGAATTTTACAAGTCAAACTTATGGAAGCCTAGCCCAGTGAAAGCAAGCATCATGAAGCTAACATTTCAGTCTACCTGCCTTTGACGACGTATCATAGTAGATAAATCTGTATATGGAAGCTTTGGATCCATTTTGCATTCCATAAGGATTCCACCATCATAATCTTTAATATACCTGGATAAGAAATTAGCATAAATAGCTAAAGAAAATAAAGGTAATTCAAAACATCAAAATGAACTTTGAGCCTTTCTCTTTTTTGTTTCTTTTATTTTCTATTTTCCTTTTCTCTTTTTTTGGTTTGGGGCGGGTTAAGGAGATGGGGCGGAACAAGCTAATAGAGTACCCTAATAGAAGCATATTGAATTATGCCACAAAAATTACTTTCAGGAAATGGCATTTGCTCCATGTAAACTTACCCTTGCCAACGCTCCTTCTCTAAATAAATCTCTTTCGTGAATCCCTGCAAGCCATTGTAAGAAGTTAAATCAGTGGAAAGAAAAGACTAAAGAATGATATAGCTTCCAAACAATCAAGATAGAAGATAACAAGTAAATCCCCAGATGTTGTCCATGATTATGTTAGATAGTTAATGTACATATGTTTATACTTAGTGTCCCACTTTGGACAAGTGTGTATGTACTCATTCTATCCATGTACATTAATAGATAGAAGCACAAAGCATATTAACTACGCATTCGCATTAACTCTTTTCGCGTGCTATATTTCTCAGGCATCAGAACTTTGGTGAGAAAATTTATCGTTGCGCAACATACCAGCGACTACGAGAAGAAGAAATCAATCACTGCACAATCTTTTACAGTGACCAGCGTAAACATTCTTTTCAGTTTGTGTGCACAAAAACCAACACCATTATAAGGTCGATCAGCCTCTGGCGAGCAAAAACCCGAAAGCAGCTCCCATCACGTGTCGTCATGCGCCGCCGATAGTGACGTCTCCGGCGAAGCTTCCAATACGAGTCTGCGCGTGGAGCATTTTCTGATCACCTTCAAAGCAGGTCTCTACTCCTTAGGGTTCGGCCATTCATTCCGCACCCACCCCCCTTGCCAATTTTATCCCATTTCCGGTCACCAGAAACCAAATCCAACGTCTCCAACAGCTTTTTCCAGTGATATCTCTCTTTTCCATCATCATCTGTGTTTCGGCTGCAGCTTATACTCTCTCCTTTCAATTTGCAGTAATTTCCAGAGACTCTCCGGCCACTTTCTAACAACCAGCAGTTCTCTAACCAATTTCAAGTAAGTTTTCCAGATTTCTTGGCTATATTTTGTGATTATTTGCTAATATTTGGTACGGAATCATCCAACCATGACTTTCAGATTTGATGCTTTTAGTTCCAAAAATACGGGAAAATATATTGGAATCCTTACTTGGAAGTTCAAACTATTTGGGCTGATGCTCAATTACGTAGTCTCTGTGGCGATCCATTCATTCCGAGTTGATGCTTTGTTTCGTCAATTCCAAACATGTTATTCAGTTTGGGAAAAGGCTGCTACTTTATACACTAATGTCATATCTCGTTTGTAGGATGTGATTTCTCGGATGACAAACTTAAGGAAACAGCAGTTGGATATGTCCTATTTGGGAGAGTAAAGGCAGTCATGGAGGAATTTGAGAAGTTGATGCCAGCCACTACTAGTGTTGAAAAGCAACAGGAGCAATGACATAAGACATTTCTAGTCCTTACCCTTGCTAGACTTCCTAGTGATCTTGATTCAGTGGGCGACCAAATTCTGGCTACTCCTACAGTACTCCAGTGGGTGAACTATTCTCTTGATTGCTTCGCCTTGCTACACCATCCGGTCACCACTGAGGTCTCATCACCAACTGTTGGCTCCTCTGTTCTTGTATCTCAGACAATGAAAAATGGGACATATCAGATTATGGAGAATCGAGGAGGAGGACGTTTTGAAGAATCTCAACCAAGTGTAGTTCTTGTAACAGGATTGGACACTCTCTTAGAAAGCGAAAGGTTGTCTGTGTCAGTTGGTGTTACATGTGTAAGGAAACGGGCGAGGATGTGGACCATCTTCTCTTACATTGCAGGCTAACCATGAGGCTATGGTGGGATATGCTTAGGTGGTTTGGACTCCTTGGGCAATGCCAAAACTGTGAAAGAGTTGATGTTCAGTTGGAAGAGCGGGAGAAAGAAGAGAAGACGAAGGGCTTGGAACGTGGTCCCACTTGCTCTAATGTGGGTAGTTTGGAATGAGAGAAATATGAGAGCTTTGGAAGGTGTAGAGTCAAGTTTCTCTCAATTAAGGAGTAGTCTTCGTTCCCTTTCTTTTGGTGTGAACAGAAAGTTCCTAGTTGTATAGATGAGTGGGTGGAGTTTGTCGAGAATCATATCCTTTTGTAATTTCTTTACCTTTTGGTTTTTCCCTTGTAAATGGCTAACTTGGCCATGTTTATGAATGAAATACAAAATACATTTACTTGATTCAAAAAAAAAAAACACATTTATGTTATACTTTACATAGTCGACCACCCAAAATTTCTCATGTTGCTTAGACTCGCAATGCAGAAAATCAAGGGTTTTCTTTATCTGAAGGGAAATATAATCCTTCTGTATCAGGCAAGTAAGCAAACATCTTAAGAAGTAGCCTTTGTTGCTCAAACTGATACTCCTTTTGTTTGAAATTATGTTGTTTGTGTTTCACAATCTAATACCCTTGGACCATGAATCATTGACTCAAGCGTTTCTGATCATATTTCTGGTAATAAATCTCTGTTGTCTACTATTGTTTATTCAGAGTCTCTTCCCACTGTCACTTTAGCTAATGGATCCCAAACAAAAGCTATAGATGTTGGAGAAGCTAATGCCCTATCCTCTATCACTCTAAATTATGTTCTTAAAGGTGGAGCCAATAAGTCCTCCATTATAAATTTAACAAATAGCTCTTTTGCAGAAGTCAACTAGATAAAACTTTATCACAATTTTCTTAAATATTATGCAACAACTCGAGGATCAATTATTTATGAGCCCGTACTAATCTTCACCTGGTTCTTTTGTCCTAAAGTTCTCTTTTCAGAATAATGAGTAAAACATTGTAGGCATTGCAATAGCAATAATTGTCACACTAGATAAAGGAAATATAACATAAAAGGTGAAACGGAAACAATGAGGTAGGTAATGCCACTATTTTTAATCAGCTCCTGAATAATTTATAAGACTCATAAACAGAGTGCATTCACGTAAACATGAATTTGCTGAATTGACTGATCAAGTTTGCTGCAAATAATAATACCACACTAAAATAAGAACCAACGAAGTACCTGTTTGACAAAGTAACCAACGGCATTGTTATCAGCATATGTTAGAAAATGAGTCAGCCCATCCACATCGCGTGCATGCTGCTTTAAGTGATTCATCAGTCTGGTGCCATAACCCTTAACCTGTTCATCTGCTGTAATTGCACAAAAAGCTATCTCGCCAAACTTCTGGCTACAGCATCAACAAAAAGAATTGCATCAACAATTTATAGATAAAACAAAATGTCACAGTTGAACATAAACTACACACTTCTTCCACGTTCTTTTTTTCTTCGGGACAAGATGTAAAATCAGCATATTATGGAATTAAAATCTACTTATTACTCCATCCAAAAAAATTCTTTTAAGAACAGTTGCAAAATACTATCAATTTCTTCCAATGGGAACCCTTTTCCTTTCAATATTGAAATCATTTTGGATATTAAACTATTAAGAAGTAATAGAAACATATTTTATTGTTATAATGCTTTAAACTAATCAAAAATCACATTTAGGAGCCGTTTGGACATGAGATGAAATCATGAGATGAAATCACGAGATGAAATCATGTTTGGACATGCAATTTGGATTTCTTAAGTTGCAGTTTTTTTTATAAACATGAAAACCCCACAAGTTGTGAAAACCATAAAAAAAAAATCCAATTCTCCTACAATCTTACCAAATGAGTAAATCATAGTTCATAATAAAATTAATACGCTACTAGAAGGCCTTTCTAAAAAATACAACATCAATTGATCAAACTTTAGTTCAATAAAAAAGAAAATTTAGCATGAATAGTAATGTAACTACTCTTTAATATAATCGTCCCACATGGTAAACATGATTGATAAATATATTTTACCAACTTGCAAATTAATATTTAATACAAATGGTTAGTAAACAACAACAACAACATACCCAGTGAAATCCCACAATGTGAGGTCTAGGGAGGGTAAAGTGTACGCAGACCATACCCCTATCTCGGAAGACAGGGAGGCTGTTTCCGAAAGACCCTCGGCTCAAGAGAAATCACAACGAGAAAGGTTAGATAAGCACAAGCAGTGAAATCACAAATGGTTGGTAAACATGATTGGTAAATATATCTACCAACTTATGGGTCTTTTTTTACAAAATATAAACGTCTGGGTCAAATTTTACATTTATATTTTTTGAAATCATGATTTCAAATCCCAAATAATGCCTTTTTGGATGATTTGGGATTTCATCTCATGAGATGAAATCAGAGATGAAATCGCATGTCCAAACGCTGATTTCATCTCATGAGATGAAATCGCATGTCCAAACACCTACTTAAAACAAACTCTTGGGCCCTGTTATCTTCTTCAACTCCACCCTCAACTACGGTGCCCGGTCACATTATGACAATATATTGGTACACGGGGAATAGGAGGTACAGGCCGCACGATTAACTTGTTAGAATTCATATGAAGCATTGAGTCCAATAAGATATAAATGGACTTAACCCCACTTTATGCAACTGTCCAGTAAGTATTGCTAAGCCCTCATTTATCAAAAGAAAAAAGTACTGATCAGTCGTCTACAAAGTACTTATAAATGCAACTGGAGTAAAATAAACTGCAAATTGATGAATACGAACCCAACTCCTGAAGGAAGAGACAACATGAAAACACCTATGATGGGATGAAAAGAAGTTCAGCATTTAATTACTGTTGGTCACTTTAAGCAGCAAAATGCAAAACCATCTTTACAATCAGGAAAAACATATTCTGTTGGATGAAATGAAGCACAGAATGACTCCAGCCTCTTGCTGTATGAGTAGAATAATAAAAAGAAGAAAACAATTACCTGGCATATGGACGATATGTTATACCACCAACCACCAGATTACGTCTGATGACCATGACCGACTTATGGTTTCTGTAACAAGCAGAAATGAAAAAGAGACTTAGGAATACTTTTCAAAAACTACAAATCACGAGCTATTAGGTATGAAGAAAAGCTGTAGAAGGTGACCATGAACTTTTGCTGCTTCTCTTTTTTTTTTTTTTTTTTTTTTTTTTTTTTTGGTGATAAAGCAAAAACTTAATGAATGCAGGTCAATGACTCCCATGTCGAAATTGCATAGAAAAGAGCCTATACAGAAATATTATTCTCTATAAAGAGCAGCAATCATCTACACTAACCAGGAGTCCAGGACCGTTAGTACTCTAAAATTATACACCCGAAAGACAAGATGGCACTCTGATATGCACAAAGGAGTTCTCCACATACTTAACTTACTCCCACCTCTGACAGAATATCCTTGAATTCTTAATATAAAAAGTTATTTGTCGAAACTCTCTAACTCCTTTCTCTCCACATTGTCCATATGATTGTCAAAGGAGCGACCCCAAACTCTCCTCCTCCTCTTCCTTCCACTTTCCAAACTTCAAACAAAATCTCGCCAGTAGCCAGCACTACCACTTAATACTAAATAAGTTCCAAACTCTACTCCACAATGATGTGCCTCCTTGGAGTGAAGTCGCAGCTAATTCACGTCTTCACCAAACCTCCTATGTATCTTATGAAGTATAAGTGATTCACGTCGTCACCAAACCTCCTATGTATGTAGCACATGCATAAGATACGAGTATTCTTCCTCTTTCACATGTTCTTGGCAACAAGGATGGTCCAACACATGGCCAGCAGACCAAAAGAAGCATACTTTTCCAGGGTAGAACCAACTATCATGCGCAGAATTAAAAAGCTATAAGCGAATAGGAGAACCCACTCCACATGGTCGTAGGTCTTCTCCAATTCACATAGAATCCCCCGCTTCCTTTCTTCCTTCTAGAGTCGACCACTTCATTTTCCATCAGATCCATGCCACAAGTGCGTTCTAAGAGGTAGACATTGTATCCTTCAACACCTTCTTTGGTTTGTTGGGAAGCACCTCAGAAATTATCTGATAAACGCTTTTGTCCACACTAATAGGCCTATATTCCTTCATGTTCGTTGCTCCCCACCTTTTCAGCACAATGGTAAGGCTTCATTCATACTCACCAGCTTCTTGAAATACAACTATGGCTTCCATCATGTCTCCCTTAATTGTGATCTAACATTGTTGGAGTAAAGGCCGTGTGAATACATTTGGTGTAGGGGCCTTATCTCCAGCACAACTCTCCACTGCCTCTTACGCCTCCACTTCCCCAATAGCCCTCATTACTCCCTCTTACACCTCCACTTCCCCCATAGCCCTCATCAGTCCCTCTTTTTCTGTCCTATTTGATTGAACACTATATCCCCATCTCAGGTTTCCGACTCACCTCCTCCCCATACAAATGTTCATAAAATACACAACGGCTCCTTTTACCTTTTCAACTGCTGCATTCACCTCCATTGACTCTATAAGTTCCTACTCTAATTTTCTATTGCTACGTTATGAAAAGATTTAAGTATTTGAGTCTCGTGTTTCAACCACAACTCTGTCGATTTTTCTCTCCAGTTGATCTTTGGAGCTATTGCTTCTGTCGCTTACTCCCTCTCTTTTTCCTTTCCTCTAACACCTTCACTCCTCCTGCTCTCTCCACCTCCTCGTAGCACTAGATTGATACATATTTTAATTTTTCATGATGAAGAGAAAATTGACAATGAGCATTCACATATATCATTATTTACAAAACACAACCTGAGCCACGTCAAGATAAATAAAAAAAATCTAAATACTAAAAGAACATTTCAAGATTCACACCTGTCCATCACAAGACGAACAATATATTCCTTAGGCATGTTCGGGAGTTGCCTTGCAAATATATTCTTCAATCCTATTAACCTGGAAAGAACATTTAGCAATTATTGGTAGCCTAATAAATGGCCTGCGTAAACATTACGTAACATTTAACAACATAAGATAAATATAAATACCAAATCATATGATCATCAACACCATCGTTTGAAACACATACAAACTTGAGCCTTCCTGATTCCTCCTGAAAAATGTTAAAATTTACTTTGATAGTAGATGAATGGGAAAAAGTCTACAAATAAAGATTTAGAATGTCCTGGCGACCCATATCCAAAAACTTTGGTGCCCAAGTTTAGGGTTTTAGTTACTTATTCATAATAAACAGCTAAAACAGAATGCATCCTTTGCATTCTATCTGCTCAATGTGTCCTATAGAAAATGGCAGGCATCACTTCACAATTCAACAAACAGGACATAGAAGCTACTGAAAGATTATTTTCTGGATCATTTACCTGTGTTTGAAAAATATTTTACTTAAATAATGCTCCCTCCATCTCAATTTCCAATTTATATGACATTCTTTCCTTTTTAGTCAGTCCCAACACCTTTCTATATTTAAAAATAATTTAACTCTAAAATTCTCATTTTACCATTAATGAAATGATTTTTAGCCACAAAAATTCTTTGGCTTAGTTTAGACCACAAGATTCAAAAAGTCTTACATTCTTTCTGAAATTTCATAGCCGGTCAAACATTGGGACAGAATAGGGTTGGAGGGAGTGCATTTTTCAGAAAACATTTTCAGTCATAATAAACACAACAGAATTGGAAAATGAAGTGTGAAAAGTATTACCTCTCTCTTTAAGGTCTCTTCCCTTGCAGTATAAGCACCACTAGTCTGTAAATTGTCAGTAAAAATATTCTTCATACTCTCCTCCTTGACCACCGCCCCTCCTGTAACAGTAGCACTAGCTGCTGTAGGTGTGGCAACATTACCCTCTTTCACTACCTCCTCAATCTTCACCGCTTCACTCTTAATCTTACTATGACTATTCCTCCTCCCACTACTAGTATTCTCCAACCTCGACGCAGTGAAATTCCTCATAGCATCATAATTATCTTCCTCCTCATCATCACCAACCACCTCTTCCGAATCATCTTCGGAATCCGAATCAGCACCGCCACCACGGGCACTGATGCTCTCTAGGTCATCGTTAGAGGTGAGAGCACCGTCACGCGTGTCGGAGAAGGAAGAAGGGAAAGGAGGCGCGTGCTCATCAGATGCAGCCATCTTGCGTTTGTGGATGGAAGAAGTTGCTGAGGCAGAAGCAGAATGTGAAGGTGATGGAGACTGTGAACTCCGAGATCGACCCGTCAACTGACCCTCCATTTCAAACTATGATGATTCTAACAAATTTTGAAATTAACGGAGTAGGCTTTCTGCTTGAATTATTAAGCTTTAAAAAGAAAATGACTTTTCTTCTGTATATTTATAAAGGAGGGAGGAACACAGCAGTCCCTGCCCTGTACCCTTGGATTTTCAAATTGTATCCGCTGTGAATATTCGTACCAAAAGTTATATAATTTGTACACGTTATTCAGTAATTTTTATATCTCATCATGTAGATATATGTCATAATACTTAATATTTATTCCCTTCTCATATATATACATATTTTCTTCTATATATTTATAAAGGAGGGACGAACACAGCAGTCCCTGCCCTGTACCCATGGATTTTCAAATTGTACCCGCGGTGAATATTTGTGCCAAAAGCTATATAATTGTACACTTTATTCAACAATTTTTATATCCCACCACATACATATATGTCATAATACTTAATATTTATTCTCTTCTCATATATATACATATGCACTTCAAATTTAATTCTCCATCATATATAATAAGTGTCAAGGAGGGACGAACACAGCAGTCCCTCCTTGTACCCACCGCTTTTCAAATTGTATCCACAGTGAATATTTATACCAAAAGTTATATAACTTGTACACTTTATTCAACAATTTTTATATCCCACATAGACATATGTCATAATACTTAATATTTATTCTCTTCTCATGTTCTCATGTATAGACATATGCACTTCAAATTTAATTCTCCGTCATATTTATTTGCTCTGTGCACTTTTACTTGTTCACTTTTGACTTTTCGTGTTCTAGCTGAATATGTTATATCCCGTATTTTTGAACGTCAGATTATTTGTAAGCTGAGGTGGGGCCCACACATCAAAAAAAATTTTTGAACATGTGACAAGCTATATGAATCACATATGTAAAGTTAAACACAACTCATGAAGGACACTTGGGCCAAATCAAAGTGGAAGCCCTCCAAACGAATATTTTTAAGAAAACGTTTCCGGGTGACCTGACTTGGAGGGGCAAAAACGGTATTATAAGTTTGGAATTTGGAAAAATACCAAGAGATAGAAGTTATAGATAATTGAATTAGCTTTCCAACCATAGGTCGAGGGTTCCCAGGTGACGTCGGTACAAGGAGATATGAACGTTTTAAGGTCGAAAGGTCAGTGAGCTAGGCCCAACTCGGGACCAACCGAGTTGGCCCAAAAAAATAAAATGAAAATTTAGGCCCAATGTTTAAGGGGTGGCCGGCCAAGTGAGGCCCAACCCATGGCTTTAATGAATATTTCCATGTGCTAATTAATTATAAATGGTCATTATCTAATAGAATTTTCAAGAAGCAAAGAAAGAAGAGAAAGGAGAAAAACCAAGAGCAAACATAAGAGCCATTTCGGGTTGGCCATAGAAAAATCACCCTAAAAAAATCTTGACTCTAAAATTATTTTCTTGTTGAATTCCTCCTAAATTAAGTGTCCTCTACAACTTGGTGCAATTGTTTGGGAGAATAGAGCACTTGTTCCATCAATCTCACACTTGGGTTAAGTGAAGAAGTTGAAGAGAAAAGGTAAGAATTTATCCCTCCTTACTATGTTATGAAGGTTGGTTTATGTTGTAGTATATGGAAATGAGTAGAAATTATGGAAATAAGAAAGTTTGCAAAGTGGGGGTGTATGTATGGAGCTAGCCGTGTGTGTATATATGTTGTATACATATGGTGAGTTGAATTTTATGTTGTATTTTAGTTGTGGTTATGGTGGAATTTATATTGGAAATGAAAGTTGAATGAATTTGGTTGAAGTTGGAAATATAGGTGTTGGCCGTGTGGTACATGGAAATTGAAATGGAAATGAATTAATGTTGTTTAATATGTTAGTTGTGTTGTTGTGATCCTTGCAATGTAAATGAAAGTAAAATGGTTTAAGTTGGTATTGAAATGGAATGTAGAAGTTTATGTCATTTTAGTATGATTTTATGATATTGTGGAAATGAAGTCGTTAAGGTGTAAATTATGATGATTGTTGATGAAGTTGGAAGATAGAAACATGTTATGAAAATGTTTGTTAAAGATTAGAAGTTTTGGTGGAATTGTGACTTTGGTGGAAAGTTTGTATATTGTGTATATCTTGTGAATATTTTGTGGAATTGATATGAAATGCTTCCAAATTATATTGTGATGATCTTGATTAATGATGAATGTGAAACCCTTGAGATTTGTTTGGAAATTTGAAGTTGAAATGGAAGTATCGCACTATGTTGGAAAGGGAACTAGTTGTGCCATATTGTGTCTTGTAGTTATTGTTGTTGTTGTTAGTGTTGTTATTGGGTTGTTGATGATTGTTTTGGCCGAGTTGAATTCTCGGGGATGCTATACGTATAGGGGAAATGCTGCCCAAATTTCTGTAGAAAAGTGTTGATTTGATATTTAAGTCCTAAAGTCTTAGGGTTAACATTTGGTAAATGTGACCATTTGTAGATTTTGGACGAAACAGGAAGTGAACTTGGAAAGGCGTAAAAAGCATAAAAGGTATGTAAAGCTATCCCGATTCTTCTTTTGGCATGTCCTAGATGTACTAGGATTGGATTCGAGCCTCGGAAAATATTCTGTCTTTCGGAATCCGCGTTTGAAATTGTCCCTTTTTCATTCAATGGAATTGGACCCTATAAGTATGCTTTGTTACAGAATTGTGTAAACTTCCGCAAATTGTCTAGAAAGTTATGAAATGTCCCTAGGACCTCCGTAGGTGACTCCATAAGCTTAATATACGTAATTTGAGCCCACCGCTTCGGTTGTCCCGAGGTGGGCCCACTATTTCCGACTTTACCCTTTTTGTGTTTATAACTTAATTTCAAGCGGTTCTAAAGGAAATGCCTTAACTACTCTTCTAACTACCAATGATACTGATTCTAAATACTTTATTGAATCTCTGTAAAGGTATGATATTTTGTGTCTCATTTAGTCTCCCACTATTCCCGCTTTGCCTTTTAGTGTACTATTGCCTTATTTTCGAACAATATAAAATGAAACGTTTTAACTATCCTTTTAACTACTAAGGAAGATTGTTTTAATGATTCCCTCGAGTCTGGTAAACTATTTTGGAATATGAAAATGATCCCAGAAGGATTATTCTTCCGTAACTCATTATGACATACGACATACACTTACTATGATTCTGTCCGATTTTATTGGTTTGATTTGTCATTCGATATGCCTCATTGAGTCTCTGGAAATATATGGTATTTTTATTGCATTTAGTTTCTCACTACTCCATTCGTGGATGCCTCAATGTTTCCCACACTCAGCCCGGGCCAGGATATGTTGTCAAGCGTATTCCACTGCATTGTTCGCCGTGCCTCGATGTGAGGGGGCAGGTATATATGTACATGGGTTGTGGAGTATGATGTGCCATGTACACACATTCTGATATGATATGATCTGATATGGCCATCTGATATGATATGTTATGTTACGGGGTTATCCCCTATTCTGCTCCTTATGTGTTGTGGCACCAGCGTCAGGGGGTGGCCACGTTCTGTTTGCCGAGTCCCTTGGCAGGGGTCGGATATGATATGGTATATGTTTCTGTACACACTCCTCATGTTTTGAAAATATGCATTTGATACTTCGGATGTTACACTCACTTCTCTGTAAGTTCTGTTTCGGTTATGATCTTGTTCCGTAATGGGACCAGGTACGACATATGTTTTCAGCGAATACTATTTATGCTATATGATCAGCATTTTGCTAATCTGGATATTCAGTTCATTTTCTGTATCTTCTGCTTCGATTATGACTTTGTTTACTACGTTCCGTGCTTTACATACTCAGTACATATTTCGTACTGACCCCTTCCTTCGGGGGCTGCGTTTTCATGCCGCGCAAGTACAGACGACAGATTTGCTGACCCGCCTGCCTAGGACATCTATTCTGCTATTTTGGGAGTGCTCTTTTGTCCAGAGCCTATATGTTGGTACAGTCTGCTGCTATTGTATATATGTATGCTATTCAGGGGTATGACGGGGCCCTGTTCCGTCTTATGATTCTGTTATAATCTGTAGAGGTCTGTAGACATACTTGTGTGGGTTCTGTATATGGTTTGGGATGATATGATCTGTGACAGCCTTATCGGCTTCCATGTACTATGTCGGTTCATTTATGATAATTACTAACGCCAATTGACTTTTACATTTAAAAATATTCTACTGATATGCTAGTCTGGGTTATTGGGTACGTTTGGGTGTCCAGCACGGACACTAGTCGCGGCCTACGGAGTTGGGTCGTGACAGAATATTTATTCTCTTCTCATGTATAGATATATGCAGTTCAATTTTAATTCTCCTACACAAATTTATTTCCTCCATACACTTTTACTTGTTCACTTTTGATTTTTTACATTCTTAGGGAAAAAAGTACCAAAAGCTATATAACTAGTACACTTTATTCAATTATTTTTATATCCCACATAGACATATGTCATAATACTTAATATTTATTCCCTTTTTATGTATATACGTATGCACTTCAAATTTAATTCTCCGACATATTTATTTCCTCCGTGCACTTTTACTTGTTCGCTTTTAACTTTTCATGTTCTAGCCGAATATTTATTCTCTTCTCATGTATAGACATATGCAGTTCAATTTTAATTCTCCTACACAAATTTATTTCCTCCATGCACTTTTACTTATTCACTTTTGGCTTTTTACATTTTTCTATTATATATAAGTCCCTTAAAGGGACGAACACAGCTTTAAACAGCTGTACCAAAAGCTTCACAGATTGTACCCGCAATGAATGCTTATACCATAAGCTATATAACTTGTACACTTTACCCAACTATTTTCCTATCTCACGTGGACATTTCTAATATGTCATAGTACTTAATATTTATTCATTTCTCAAGTATAGAAGTATGCACTTCAATTTGAATTCTCCGACACATTTATTTCCTCCGTGTAGTTTTACTTGTTCACTTTTGACTTTTCACGTTCTTGCCGAGTATTTATTCTCTTTTCATGTATAGGCATATGCAGTTCAATTTTAATTTTCTTCACAAATTTATTTCCTCCGTGCACTTTTACTTGTTCACTTTTGACTTTTCACGTTCTTTAAGAATTAGTAAATCCCACATGGATGTATGTCATAGTACTGAATATTTATTTTCTTCTCATGTATACAGGCATGCACTTCAATTTTAATTCTCCGACACATATTTATTTCCTCCGTGCACTTTTACTTGTTCACTTTTGACTTTTCACGTTCTTGCTGAATATTTATTTTCTTATTATGTATACATATATGCACTTCAATTTTAAAGGGACAAACACAGCTTTAAACAGTTGTACCAAAAGCTTCACAGATTGTACCCGCAATGAATGCTTATACCATAAGCTATATAACTTGTACACTTTACCCAACTATTTTCCTATCTCACGTGGATATTTCTAATATGTCATAATACTTAATATTTATTCTATAGACGTATGCACTTCAATATTAATTTTCCGACACATTTATTTCCTCCGTGCACTTTTACTTGTTTACTCTTGACTTTTCGTGTTCTTGAAAAATATAATATGTGTGTGTCCAAATTACTTGTTCATTTATAAAACCAAAATAAAATTAACCCTTTCTAATAAATTTCTTGAAAATAGTCTATTCGAGAGAGACTATGACAAATGTCTAAGTGGGATAAAAAAATAGTTGGTTAAAGTGTACACTTTATATAACTTTTGGTACAAATTTGCATTGCTATTGTTCGTCCTTTTTTCACGTTTAAAGTATTAAGATTGAAGGAAAACCCATTTTCCTTCTTTGTCAATACTTTACTTATCTTACTCTCCTTTGCGTTCTTTGATTATTGTTTCTTTACATTTATAAAGTGTATTACTTTATGTTTTCATTTCGGAATTAAAATTTGGTGATTTACGATATAACATATTACATTTCTAATATGTCATATAATATTTATTCCATAGACGTATGCACTTCAATTTTAATTATCCGACACATTTATTTCCTCATATTTTTTAATTAATTTAATAAAAATATTTTATTGGTTTTGCTTTTAAAAAATCCAATATACAACAATAGTTCTTATGTTTAGATCTGAACAGTTAATTGATTGAGATGAGTATCAACTTTTCGGTATACATATAAGATATTAAACAATTTAAAAGAAAAAAATCTAAAATCAAAATATTAATTTTTCCCCACCTTCTTGCTAATTTTCTTTTTCACATTGATGAACAACTTTTATTGCCATGATTATGACAAATTTTTAAAAATTATTTACAAAATAAAAACCTTAAAGACATGCTAATTAAAGTGAATAAACATGTTCAGTGCACGGGCATATATGGCTAGTTTTAACTAGACATATAAAATTAATCGGTTTAGCTGAATAATCTGCTTCTTAAAAAGTAAATACGCTTTTCTATAAAATATAAAATTAGTTTCTCACGACACATGTATGCTGAATCATATAGTACATATTTTTAAAAAATAAAATTAATATAATTTAAAAAATTACATAAATAGTTGTACATGAAAGGATAAAGTATGGGTTTCTACTTAACTCAAACAACATAACATGAATGTGGTGGGTGCAGTGCTAAATAGTTTTTTCCCCCTTTTTTTCATCCGGTGTCGGATATTCACATAGAGGGGCTGACAATTCGAAATAATTTTGTGTAACTTCCACTAAAGACGAACGTGCTCTTCATCATAGTTTTTTTAATTCCCAAAGCTCGAATCCCAGACTTCTAATTAGGGTTGGAGGGATTCTATCCATCTCACAACCACCCTTGACGGTAAGCAAAAATAATGTTAACATAGCTTGACATGTCTTGTTTCGGTTCTCATGGTTAAAGTATTCCCCAAATATAATTACTAAGATACATATTATAGAAGTGTAATATAATTTACCATCCTTTAAGTTTATACCGTTGTAACATTTAAATTTTTCTTTTAGGTTTAATATTATATGTTCCTGTTATTTTAAAACTATGCTTGTAAGCTTACTTTCCGCAATTAACTCGCTACATTTTTCACACATGTTGTTGGTAATATACTGAATTTTTTTCTATCTATCATAAACATTAAGTAAGATTTTTATAATTAAATTACAGTCTTGAACATTAAAACTGCAGTTATTTACTGAAAGTTTCTATTGTCTATACATGTTGTCGGTAATATACTGAATTTTTTTCTGTCCTTGTATCATAAACATTAAGTAAGATTTTTATAATTAAATTACAGTGTTGAATATTAAAACTTGATAGTTTCAAGTGCATTCGTGTTTTGATGATTGTCAAACTATTTCAGAACCAGATAGAGACCTGGTCTGTAAGCTGCTCTCTGTACGCCTTGCACTGTCGGCTGAGACAACTGTAAAGCCGAGCCACTTGCTGCACAAACGTACAACAGTGAGCTGGCCCATGCTTTAGGTCAAAATTGAAGAGTGGTCTCTTTTCACCCCACATGCTCCCACTATATATATACAACATGATGGCAACATATTGAGTAGACTTGAAAAACCTAATCCAAATTGTGCAAAATCTGTTGACGCCTAGTTTCTCAAGATCTCTCAAGAACAAAGTCATCTACAGGCTGAAGAACCTGATCCAGACACAAGATATATCTATGTTCTTTAAGTTGTTGTATGTTGTTGTTCGTTTGTGCTTTAACTTGTAAACCTACTCTTCTCTTATAAGAAGTTGTTGTAGGTATTTCAAATTCTTAGTAGTTGTTAGGCAGTTTACCTTTCAATCTATTAAGTGGTACCCTTGGCTAGTGTGTAGTCTAAGGTGTATTAGTTGGGTTTGGCGTAGTCAACCTTAGTGTCCTTGGCTAGAGTTAGTCAAGTGTAGGTGTTTGCAATCGGTGTATTGCAACTATTGAGGGACTATATGAGTTAGTTCATAGGTTGCTACTACTGTAAGGGTTGAGGGATTATGGGAGTGTCACGACCCAACCCCGTGGGCCGTGACTAGTGCCCGAGATGGACACCCATACACGCTTACCTACCAAATCAGCATATCAATGACTTATCCGTGTCCATCATATATTAATTATTACAGATATTAAGGGCAGATGTTATCTTAAGCGGTCGCATATGTCAAACACATCATACAGGAGCCACCAGGGCTGTCGTAGAACATATTGTCCAAAGCATATACATAAGCATATATACATGCAAGCCGTTGAGGCTGTCATAGCAAATAGGACTGCTTAGATGCAAATCACAGACGTAACTGAACAATAGCGACCCATGACCCACACATATGTCTACATGCCTCTAATAAACACAACAGAATCATATGACGGGACAGGGCCCCACCGTACCCCTGAATATACACATACATATATATAACGGAAGAGTCTGTACCAAAATATGGGCTCCAGAACAAGGGAGCACTCCAAAGCAGCAGAACAGATAGCCTAAGCTGTCGGGTCACTCACACGAACGTCTGTACCTGCAGGCATGAAACGCATCCCACGAAGAAGAGGGGGTCAGTACGGAAAATGTACCGAGTATGTAAGGCATGAAGTACAGTACAGGGGATCATAGCCAAAAATAGAAACTCTCCAGAACCAGTATGACTGTGTAAAATCATCAATACGTTTCCTTTATGTAATGAAGTAGTATATTTCAAATTATGAATCATACCCATATACATATATATACATATATATAACGTGTCCCGGCCCTTTAGTGAGGGACTCGGTGAATAAGGTCATGCATATCAACATCATATACCATATGTTCATATAACGTGTCCCGGCCCTTTAATGAGGGACTCGGTGGATGGAATCATGTATGTCAACATCATGTATCATGTATACATATAACGTGTCCCGGCCCTTTATTAAGGGACTCGATGGATAGAATCATGCATAGCAGAGTCATATACCATATATACATAACGTGTCCCGGCCCTCTATTGCGGGTCTCGGTGGATAAAGTCATTATTTGCCATCCTAGCTGCCATCCCCATGTCATCATATCATCATATACATATACATATACATATAACGTGTCCCGGCCCACAAGTGAGAGTGACTCAGTGAATAATGCAGTGGAGTACGCACGAGAACATGTCCTGGCCCGGGCTTAGTGAAATCCAAACTGAGGCTTGCACGAACAGAATAATGCGAAACCATATGCACGTAAATCAAGACTCGATAGACAAGTATACTTACCGACTCCAGAAGGCTCAGAAACAAGTTTCGGGTCAATCCGACTTAGTATGAGAAAGTTATGGACGTTTGAAGTACAGAACCTTCTACGAGCATTTCAGAAGCCATTTTTGGAAAATCGAAGCAATACTCATATCAAGTATCTTTCGGATATCGTATAGATCAAATCAAATATAACTTTTAGAATCATATGCACATATCAAAGTATATCAAGGACTCGATGGAATAGTCGGACGTGCTAGCATTTGAAAAATCAAGACTCGAGTCATATCGATTATCTTTCGAATACCATTCGGAAACATATCAAATAGACCTTCGGACATCATAAATACGCATCAAAATCATATGAAGTAGCTTATGGAAATCAAGGACATTAGTCATCCTAGTGGCTCTAAGAATAAGAATTATTTTGCAATCATACATATACGTCATTTGTTCGCTTCATAGAGATCATGCCAAAAGAAAGAAAGGTAAGCCTTACATACCTTGCCCGCTTCTTTAGCTAATCCAACTTAGGTCTTGGCCTTTCCAAAATCTATAACAATGTTAGTGAATGACAAACATTAGCTATAGATATCCAAGAATCTCATCCTTAACTATCACTTTGTCTACAGAAATTTCGGCAGCATTTCCCCTGTAAATACTACCATCCCCGAGAATCCAACTCGGCTATATCATCAACAACAAATCCGAGAATTTAACTCGGCCAAAATATCAACAACAGTACCAACAATTATTCTAACAATATCCACAATCGATTCAAAACGCATACTAACATTAGCAACTTCTTTCTACAAACTTCAACGGCGTTTCATTTACGTTCAATTCACAATTGCTTACATATTTAAGTACTAATCTGCAACCATTTAAACAATGTTCAAAAATACTTCAACCAATCCGCACAATATTCACAATAATCCAACTAATATGCCATTCCACCCGAAACTTCCCAAATGCAATAACAACAACAACAACACATTTTCTCCTTTCAACTTCATGAATTATACTAACAATTCACACATTAACATCATTACCTTCCATAAATACAAAAGGTGACATTAAAATCACATTAGCTTCTAAAACAACTCTCCAACACTTACAACTTCAACTAAAATCATTAAACTTTCATTTCCATCATAGATTCCATTACAACAACAACCAAAATACTTAAGAAAAATTGATTCATTCTCTTCCATACTATACCACAACCACACGGCCACAACACATAGTCCATATTTTCATGAATTTCACTCATTTCTACACACTACAACATACACAACCATCCATAACATATAAAACAAGGTTAAATTCTTACCTTATCCACTTATCTTCTTTCTTGCCTAAAGTTGCTCCTTGCAAGAATAGATGTTTTTCTTGCTCCAATAATTATACCACGTTAAAGAGGACCCTTGAATTAGTAGGAATACTAGAAGAAAATATTTTTTGATCAAGATTTCTAGGAGTCAATTTTTGATGGTCATGGCCGAATGGCCCTTTGGTTCTCTCCAAGGTTCTTGAAATTTCTAAGTATGGGAAATGATGATGAATTAGTCATCTTTTTAGTTGCATATATTAACTCCCATGTGGGCTTGGCCCATGTATCTTGGCCGACCACCTTGGCCATTCATTAAGCCCATTTTTTTTTTGTATCTAGTCTTGTAATTTATGAAAAATAATTTTCCAAATTCCGAATTTGCCCTTAGCCTTCCTCCATATTTCCAGGAGTCATCTTACGTATTTTCCTTTTTACCCCTATCCTTTCTTAATATTTCCACATCAAAATTTTCATAAGCAACTTGTGTGCTAAACAAAATTAAAATATAACCTTGTCCTTAACTTCCCGCGATTATCTTGAATTTTTCCGAATGTACAAAATGCGGGATATAACAGGGAGTTAGTTCCTAGCTTATAATAGGTTGTAATATGAAATTGCTCGTGTAATGGAGTTGAAATCCTACTGGGGTAGGTCGTGGTTTTTAATTCCTTGAGCAAGGAGTTTTCCATGGTAACATCCTGTGTCCTTTACATACTGCACTGCATAAGCGAACTGGTAGACAACCAGGTCTCATATACTGTTTGGTGGACACATATCTTGTATCAATTAGTATCAGACTAGGTGCTTTATAAAAATGTTAACACCTAGAAAGAATCTGAAAAATGGTAGCCCCACATAGAAGAAGGAATGTCAAAGTAAAAGGCTCTATTCTCTCTCCTCCCATGCAAACCCTAGTTTGAAAACCCTAAAATTTCTATGGCCACTCCGGCCACTGGCCAGCCGCCACCTCTAGTGGTTAGTCAGCCTCTCTCTCTCTTCATGACTTCCCTCCTCTCTCTATGTCCAGCAATCCTCAATATCCAAAACCAGCAACTATTACGAACAATAAACCAAAATATCTCCATACGCTTATGCATGAAACTGTTGAAACTCCCATGAAGACGTGTGAACCCATCCCTATGAAGAAGGTGGAGATTATAGATGGTAAACACGTTATTAGATGGTCCTCCTCTGAAGTCTTACGAATGGAGACGATTGAAAACCTACAAAATGCCATAATTGGTAAGTTTTCTTATGGATGGCCCGAGTTAGATGAACTGAGAACTATTATACCTGTTATAGCCCGCATTTTGTACGTTCGGATATTTCGAGATAGTCGTGGTAAGTTAAGGGCAAGACCATTTTCAAAAATTATTTTAATGTACAAGTTGTTATGAATATTATTTATGAATATTATTAGTATGGAAATATTGAGAAAGGATAAGGGCAAAAAGGGAAATTCGCAAAGTGGCTTATGGTAATATTCTGAAAGGCTAGGGGCAAAATGGGAAATTCACAAAGTGTTCAAGAAAATTCTTGAAGGACCACTTGTGGCCGTGTGGTGTGGGAGTGGACCCCACCCAAGGCTTGGTCAATAATTATATATATGGACCAAATGCTTACAAGGCAAGACAAATTATTCGTGAAGTTTCAAGAAGAAAACTTGAAGAAAAAAATATAGGGCCATTCGGCCATGGCTTCCAAAAATGGTGCCATAGAAATTGATCAAGAAAAATTGTTTTCTTCTAGTATTTCCACCAAATGGAAGGCCCTCTTTAACGTGGAGTGGTTGTTGGAGCAAGCAAAACATGTATTGGTGCAATTTGGGACCTTGGCCGAGGAAGAAGACAAGTGAAGAAAAAGGTAAGGTTTAATCTTCTCTTTCATATGTTATGGGTGATTTTTGCATGTTGTAGTATGTAGGAATGAATGAAATTCATGAAATATGGGAGTATCGGTTGTAGCCGTGTATATGTGTGTTGTGTAGAAATAATGAGCCAATTATTTTATCTAGTGTTTTGGTTGTTGTCGTCGTAGATTCTATGGTGAAAATGAGAGATTAATAATTCAATTGAAGTTGAAATTGTTGTGGCCGTGTGGTGTGAAGCTTGGCCGTGTATATGTCATGTGGTGTAGGAATGATGAACTAATTTTTATTTAGTATTATGACTGTTATAGAAGTGGATTCCATGATGAGAATGAAGGTTTGATGGATTGAAATGAATTTGTAATCGTTATGGGATTGTTGAAGAAGATAATGTGATACTAGTATGGTTCCTTACATTTGTATGAATGTTATTGCTAAAGTATAGATTGTTGGTGTAGTTTATGAATTTGGAAGAAAGGAAATGTGATTGTTGATATTGTTGTTGATAATTTGGCCGAGTTGGATTCTCGGATTGTGAATTGATAATTTGGCCGAGTTAGATTCTCGGGGATGGTGTATTTACAGGGGAGATGCTGCCGAAATTTCGGTAGATCATAAGTGAATTTATTTGGAAAGATTAAGACAAGTGTGTGTGACGATGAATCTAATGATTATGTAAATCTTCTTGAATGTAGACTAGCGATAATGAGCTTGGACAATTAAGCGTAGCTAATAGGACGTGGAACAGGTATGTAAGGCTTACCCTTTCTTTCTTTTGGCATGTCCTAGAGCTCAGTAAGGTATGACATGACACACACCTTGGGGTAACTCTACTCTTTGATTCCGAGCTTGGTTATGATGCTTATTCTATTTTGTCATGAGCATGTTTCATATGGTCGAGTCTATTGTATGATTAATAAATGAATAAGCTACATCATATGGTTTTGATATGTATCCATGATTCCGAAGCTCCGTTTGATATGTTTCCGAGTTTGTCTATGATTTTTATTCACTTTTGATATGAGTACGCTCGATATAGTTGAGCTTATTATATGATTGAATAACGAGATGAGCATAAAGAATTCTGTTTCTAAATGAGTTCTGTAAGTTTTAATGTCCCTAACTTTCGTAAAAGATCTTGGATTTGCTTTGAAACGTGTAAAAGTTCTGTAGTAAAAATGTCCGTAACTTTCTCATACTAAACCGGATTGACTTGAAACGTGTTTATGATCCTTCAAATGTCGGTAAGGGTATGTCTCTATCGAGTCTTGATTTATGTGCATATGGTTTCGCACTGCTCTGTTCGTGCAAGTCTCAGTGTGTCCTTCACTGCGTCCCGGGCCAGGGTATGTTCTCGTGCGTACTTCTCTGCATTGTTCACCGCGTCCCTCTCACTTGCGGGCCGGGGCATGTTATACATGATATGATGACATTATGATATGATGACGGGGTGGTGGCCAGGATGGCATATGATGACTCTATTCACCGCGTCCCGCAAAAGAGGGTCGGGGCACGTTACATGCATATATGATACATGACATTGGCATACATGATTCCATTCACTGCGTCCCTCAAGGGAGGGCCGGTGCACGTTATATGCAAACATGATACATGATGATGACATACATGATTTCATTCACCGCGTCCCTCAATAGAAGGCCGGGGCACGTTATATGCATATATGATATATGGTGATGACATGCATGAATTTACTCACCGCGTCCCTCAATGGAGGGCCGGGGCACGTTATATGATATATGATATATGATGATGGCATACATGATTTTCATTTATGATTTATGATGACATACATGATTTTCGTTTGAAAAGGCAAGTGTTTTGATGTTTTGAAAGGTCATATCTGATTCTGGTAAATCTCTGTTTCAGCTATGATTCTCTTTTCCGTAGTCCTGCCTTACATGCTCATTACATACTCCGTACTGACCCCCTTTTCTTCGGGGGCTGCGTTTCATGCCACACAGGTACACCCAGATGAGTAAAGGACATTGCTAGAAGATGTTTCAGCTGGATTGGCGAGCTCCACTTCTCTCCGAAGTGTTGCCGAGTCGGAATTTGTATGTTATGATTTCTGGATTTATGTTAGAGACTTTGCAGACAGAGTCGTGGGTATAGAATGTCAGTTTTGTAAGCGGCTCCATCAGCCGATCTGTCACTCTGTGTTATGTGATAAATTTCATATGATTACAGATTTTGTTTGATTTGACAATAACGAAAAGAATATTTCTGAAAGCTTTATTATGTATTTCATCCTCATTTGATTTAAGAGTCCAAAGAGATTATGTATGTAATAAGAGTCAGATGGTTCGCTCGGCCCTAAGTAAGGGTCGGGTGCCCATCACACCCTAGTAAGATTAGGGTGTGACAATACCTCAACAGTGTAGTGCAAAGGGCAACTATCGTGTAGGTTTCTTGAGAGATAGACATATATGAATAAGATGTGATTTAAGAGAAGATTTTGTTACTATCTCATCAAAAAGTGTTTTTTGGTTGAAATCAAAGGATTGTCACTCTTATCAAATGAGACCTTTGATTTATGATTCTAAGTTTAGTATTGAAAAGGAGACTTCAATTGTTATGGCTTGGATCTCGTTTCCAAACCTTCTTTCTACCTTTTTTGTCAAGGAATCTTTATTTACATTAGCTTCAGCCGTGGGCTAACCAATCCAACTTGATAGTAAACTAGGCCAAATAGTGCAAGAGTGAAAGTGCAAGTAGATTTGCTTGCACATTTGCCTAAGTCTGTGTGGATGGAGATTGAAGATGATGTTACAAAGGATATCAGGCCTATTCAAGTTAATATTCAGTATGACTATCTACCAAAGTATTGCACAAAGTGTTTGCTGCAAAGTCATTCAAACGATGATAGTTAGGTGCTTCATCCAGAACTGCTACAAAATGAAGTGGAAGAGAAAGAAGAAGTGGTTCAAAACAATGGAAAGGCTATAGTTTTAGCAGAGGAACCTAGAACAAGCAAACAAGGGCACTTCCAACAAAGAAGATATAAAGGTTATAGGGGGTGGAAACAGCCAATGCAACAATATCTACCAAAAGTTTTATCTAGTGGTACTGTGGTAACATATCCTGGAAATAAAGGACAGAACAAGAACAAAGTGATTCCAACTGGGAAGGAAGATAGAAACAAAGATATTACTGTGTCAAACAAATTTAAGTTCTTGAACCAAGGAGTTGATGATACTGAAGTTAGTAAGTTGAACAAGGGCAATAAAAGTACTGTGGAGGATGTGGTAGCAGATGATGTTTCTGTAGAGCAAAGGGTTGCAGTTGCAATTGTTGATGATATGAAGGATCATAGTCAAGTTAATATTGTGCATGATGGTGTAGAAGCTGCAATTTGGTCTCAGAATAAAGACCAGGCTAAGAATAGGATCATATCTCTGAAAGAGGGTGAAATTGATGATAATAAAGTTGATAAGGTGGATGGCAAAGCAGAATTTCAGGAGAGTATTGTGGATTATGATTCAAAAGAGGCTCATGACTATAAAAAATAGGAGAACAATGAGGATAACATTGGGGTGGTGGAATTCACTGAGCAACAAGAGATGGAGTTAATATATGATGATGTGCATGAGTCTACTGTGGTACATGGAAGTATTGATGAAGATCCTGATGTTGTAGAAGGAGTATCTGAACCCATAGACCAATATAGGGGAAAAGATAAAGTTGATCAGAATAAAGGTGTTTTGGAAGTGTTGCATGACCTTGGTGATGGGGTGTATAATTTGGTTAATAAGGATCAAGTGCAAGTTAACAGTATACTAGCACTTGTAGATACAGATAGTCAGCAACTAGGAGAGCAAGGTAGGGGTGTTAGAGATGAAGATGAGGATATTCCTCAAAATTCTAATGTACTTAACAGGCATCATAATATTGAGGAGGTCTCTAAAGTTTCCCAGGAGAATCAAATTTCTAAATGTATTCAAGCTGGTAATCTAAATATGAATGAAGTTTCTATTGAAGAAGTTCACGGTGAAATTGGAAAGTATTCAATTAGCTTAGAAAATGATGGTAAAATGGTTATTGGTTGCTTTCCAAGTAAGAATGTTTATATGGATCATGAGGTTTCTGCCATTCTATGGATCATGAGGTTTCTGCTCAAGATCTAATTCTGAAGGATAATTCTAATGTTGTACCTTCACAGAAGAAATTTTCTCCTAACAAAGAATTGCATGATCTGGTGTCACATAACCTGCAGGATTTGGAGAATAAATATTGTTTTACTTATTTGCAAGATACAATCAGTTCATATGTCAAGCAAGCTGAGAGCTATCTAATTTTGGAGGAGTGTGTAGGATCAAATGAGATTTCTAAAGGAAATAAGAAAGGGAGGAAGGGCAAGCCTAATGTTGAATTGGTGGTTACTAGATCAGCTTCTAAAAGAAACACAGGTGCAAGTAAGAAAACTGGAGAACAACCATCCAGGATTCTACCAAAGAGGGGTGCAAGTTCTAAAGTAAGTTCCTAATGATGAAGTCATTCTTTTGGAACATAAGATCTGTGAATAATCAGAAGGCTTTTCATAGAGTTCAGATGTTGCATAGACATCATAAATTCTTCCTGATAGCATTCATGGAGCCTTTTCAAGATTCTAGACACATTGACAAAGATAGAAGAAGATTGGGTATGCAGGTGGCTGGCTTTAACAACAATGGTAAAATCTGTTTTTCTGTTAAAGATGGCACTGAGATGGAAGTATTGATGAACTCTGATCAGCAGGTTACTCTCAAGCTTACTTTCCTTGACAGCGACAAAATATTAATCACTACCTTAGTGTATGCAAAGTGTGATGCTGTGGATAGATTGGAACTGTGGGATAATATCTACTCTTTATCAAGCAGCATGAATGCTCCATGGTTGGTAGGTGGAGATTTCAATGTCATTTTACATGAAAAAGAGAAACAGGTGGTTTGCCTATTCATCAAACTGAGGTTGAAGATTTTGCATTTTGCAAAAACTCTTGTGACCTGCAGGATATTGACTTTAGGGGCGGTCCCTTTACTTGGTGGAATGGTAGAGCTTGGGAAGATTGCATATTCAAAAGATTGGACAGGATTTTAGTCAATAATCAGTTGCAAGAATGGTTTGGTAATCTACAAATGGAGCATTTATCCAGAACTGGATCAAATCATGCACCTCTTTTGCTTACATCAAGAGAACAAGTTCAGCAATTCTCCAAGCCTTTCAGATTTCTAAAATTTTGGGTTGATAATGAATCTTTCTTGCATACAGTGGAGCAACATTGGAGTACTGAGTTTGTCGGAGATGCCTTTATTACTTTCAAGTTGAAAATGAAGAAGATGAAAGCTGCTCTATCAGTATGGAGTAAAGAGACTTTTGGTGAAATCTTTAAGCTATTAACTATTAGAGAGGATATTGTTAAGATCAAAGAGCAGCTGTTTGAAGAGGATCCCTCTGAAGTTAATAGAATGGTGTTGCAACAAGCTCAAGCTGAATTCAAAAGATATATGCATTTTAAAGAAGAGTTTTGGAAACAAAAGGTTGGTGTTAAATGGAAATCAAAAGGAGATAGAAATACAAGGTCTTTTCACAGCTTGGTAAATAGAAGAAGGAAGAGAATGCAACTTAATAGAATACAAAATGATGAAGGTGCATGGTTGGAAGATAGGGATCAGATTTCAATAGCAGCTATAGATTTCTATCAGTAACAATTCTCCTCTGAGCCAACATCATCAGACTATAGCATCTTAGAGCATGTGTAGGAAGTTATTACTCAGGATCAAAATGAGTTATTATATTTTATGCCATCTTTGGAGGAAGTGCATAAAGCTGTATTTGAGTTAGCAGGTGATAGTGCATGTGGCCCTGATGGTTTATCAGGAATCTTCTATCAGAAATGTTAGGACATTGTTGGTGCAGATGTATACAATGTAGTTAAGACTTTCTTTGATGGTCAAACTCTTCCAAAATCTGTCACTCACACTAACTTGGTGTTATTACCAAAGAAGGAAATTATTAACAATTGTTCCGATCTCAGGCCCATCAGTTTAAGCAACTTCATCAATAAGATCATTACTAGAGTGATTCATGACAGATTGGAATCTATTCTGCTTTCCTTAATCTCTCATAACCAATCTAGTTTTGTAAAAGGAAGGAATATTATAGAAAATGTGTTACTTACTCAAGAGGTTGTTGCAGATATTAGAAAGAGGGTGTCACACCCTAATCTTGATAGGGCATGATGGGCACCCGACCCCATATTCGGAGCCGAGCGAACCCACTGACTCTTATTACATACTTAATCTCTTTGGACTCTTAAATAAAATAGAATGAAATACATAGTAACGCTTTCAAAATCTTTCTTTTCATATGGCCACAGGCTGTTCCTTGCTCTTATTTTATCTACAGTATTGTAGTCTCGCTTACCATGCTATAAATACCCATCGGCCTTTGGTGTTCTCTTTTCTTCGCTCCCTGTTTCTTTATGTCTTTGTTACATAATGTTTCTTTACCATTTATTATCCTTCGCAGTCCAGTTGCACTTATGGTAACTTATGATCCGAGTTCACTTAACTTCTTAGTTCGCAACATCTTTGAGTTCTTACTACAACTTTTTCTTTACTTCCTTCCTCACATCTCTCGACACAAGTATACTTGTCTTTGATTTCTTTGTATTGGCGCTCATTTCATCCATCGTTATTTCTTGTTGGATCTCCGGTGTGGATTCCTTACAAATATGGTCGAGCATCGCTTCACGTCGATGGTTCATATGATTTCATAGTGTATACTCTCATGCTCCGTATAATCAATGGCCCATGTACTATTTTCTAGTATCCGATGAACTCTTTTATTTCCTTCACAGGCGCTGCGTTTTTTTTTTTTTTCTTCAAAAATTCCCCGTCTACCAATTGTTGATACTTTCATTATAATAGTCGTTGTCATCCGAAATACCCCTTGAGTCTTATCATTCTCTCCATTATCCATTGTGAACTTAGCTTGTAGCCCTTTCTTTCTCTTTTTATTACTCTTTAAAACATGTCGCTGCGTACTTAGGTACGGCGCAAATTTGCCCGATATGAGGGATTCAAATCATGTTCTAAACATATCATAATTCATGTTGGCATGAAGCATTCTCTTAAGGTGTCTTCCATCCTTTCCCTTCATGTCGGCCTCACGGTACACTCATTGTCAATTTGTTTCTACTTCTTTCATGTATTCTCCTGATATGCCGATATGTTTTGAACTCTGGCCCCGAGCTAATAAATTTTCCTCCTCCGGAGCCTGAAAGTGTTGCGATTCCTTCTAAGTCCAATATAATATGTTCTCCCCCCCCCCCTTTTTAAGGGGCTCCTTATCCGCCAACAGTGTCCGAGTATCCTTGTCTATGATAATTACCTACCGTTCTTCATTTCCTTCTTAAGGTCGGGTTCCGCCATCGTATAATCCGGCCTGTCTATCTTCTCGCTACTTACTCTGTCGTTCTCAACTAGAATACTTATAAGGGTATCCAATTCCGATGCCTTCTTTTTCGCCTTTCCACACCTCCGTCTTTTGTGACTAACGGTGTCTTGGACTCACAAGTTCATAGGGACGTCGAGATCCACTATGTCTTTTTGTGAAATCTTGATTATACCTCACTCCTCGTCTTTTTTCCTGACTTCACTCATAACATACCTAAACTTCTTCTTCCCCAGGATTCTTCTTCCATTTATGTTTATATCATCATTAGTTTTTCTTCAGCATTTTCATACTCTTCCATCCACTACTAGTCCCTTCGCCCATTTAGCTCACTTACTCGTAAGTCTTCTTAACTATGTGCTTGTATTGCAGCTGTGCATCCATGTTGTCTCGAGCGTCCTACTACTTTTGCTCTTAGCGTAGAATTCTTACAGTTTACACTCTCTTCATCCTCGCTCATCGAACCTTTAACTATATTTATGATGCTATGACCGAGTGGTCTCCCCTGCACGTTCATTGCATTCCATTCCATTTCCTCCAAGATCAAATCTCTCAGACCATACCATTAATTTCCCAATCAACAGTGTCGTCCCATCACCCTTGTTCCTTCCTTTGTGCGTAATCGGGTTCCTATCGCTAACTCGTTAAGGTATCCTCCTTACTCCTATGGTTAGAGATTTCCAATTGCCCTACGCCTAAATGCTCTCCTCTTCCTTCGACTAATCCGTTAGTATACCTTTTCTACTTTCATCCTTAACCCTCCTTGGGTTTCTTCCTACTCGAGCACCTTTCTCCTTTTGCCATTTGTGGCATCGGCTCTGAAGTTCGTGAAATTTTTACTTTAAACTTGCAAATCCGTTCTATACTTAAATTATCCTTTTGGAAAGCTCCCCCATGTCCGAGGCAACCGCATTAATATAGCCACACATTTATCCTTTTCTATACCTTTCAAGGGCCGAAACCTCTTAATATCGTCACAGGGCTTAATCATTCTTTCTCTTACTTCACATCCCCCTATCCTAGTCACTATTCCTTCGGCCCGACTTATTGAAATGGGTTCTCGAACCTCACACACTCCTCTTTTGTTCCACATTACCACACCTTATCCTTTTTACATGCCTATCTTTGAGTTTTTACCCAAATAATCTCGTGCTTTATCGGTGGTTTCTCTCAGGGGCTTCGCTCGGGCTTCACTCACTGATATTTCTTACTTTTCATTTTCCCGACCTTCTGATTTCCTTGCCTTCCCTTTACTCACTCTCTTTCTTTTCCAAATATCGTTGTATTAGAACTTTCCAGTCTTAACCTGTAGTAAAAATAATAGCAACTTACCTTATAGCACTGGTACCATTTATTTTTGTTGTCACTCGAACTTCGGTACCCTTATTCGATTGATGTCTTCCATATCGCAACACCGATTGCTGGGACACACATCATATGTCCGCCAATACAATCACATATGGGATATCATACACATTCATATATATAATTACTACCATCTCGCCCACAAAATACTTCCAAACGCTATTCAAGCCTATCCTAATTCCAGAGCTGTGATACACTCTCTGTCTCTTCACCAATCCAGTCTGCCTCGTCCTACGCAACCTCTTATGGTTTCCAACCATTCCGTATACTCTAGTTTCCTTTAGACTACTCTAGCTTCTCATTTGTCTCTTATGTCTAAATCTATAGGATTTCTTGTACACTTCCCAGGGGGTCACCCATCCTAATATTTCCCCCACCTTAGCACGCTTAACCTTGAAACTCCGATAAAATCCGGTGCATTAGCGCTGATATAATCGCATCTACCTCTCCGCATGACCTTCATTACATGATCTGGAGCAAGTCGAAGTCTTACAGATTCCGAGACATTCTCGTAACACGTCCTTCCCTTTACAATTACTATTTTACCCTTTTCGATCCTCAATATTCACCTTTCACCTGTGAGTATGGTTACCTTTTATCCCAGATTTCCAGATTCCCGATGGTGGGGAACATACCTTCGTCGCCATTACTGATAAGTACTCAGGTATCAGTCTGTTCGGATTCCCACTCACCATTCTTACATCATAATCTACAGCAAAACCGATTGTCGACTTTCTTAATCTTCCAACAGACCTTGCTCCTACTAAACCTCGAATGTTATCCATTTTATTCCTTCGGGCTACTAATCGTCTTCCTCGCGATTATTCTTCATGCTAGGCCAAATCCATAACCCTTCTGAAACAACGCATCCCACTTATTGTCTATTTACAATATTTCTTTCCCACGCTTCTTCTTGTTAGGCGTACCTAACTATTCTGGCAGAATCTCCTTTACCATTCTTACTATTCAAAATCAGTACGCAGCAAATATCGACAATACCTCACAAAACATACGGCTATATGACACATTCCAGCCATCCAGTGCTTCCAATTTCGGGTAAAAGAACAAAATATCAATACTTACCCCTGTGACTTTCCATATCGCCACTTACCTTCTTCCGTTGTATGTAAGGCTTATATAAGGAATCTCATTTCCTATGACTTGGCTCTATCGCACGATCTAAGACAGAACGAAGGTCAACAATCCCTAGATGCCCCGCAGCCTCCTGTTTATAAATGTGGCCGGCTTCACACCTATAAACAGGACTCTGCTGGACACGACTTTGCAGACAACCCCTAGGACAACCTGCTCTGATACCACTTTGTCACAACCTAATCTTGATAGGGCATGATGGGCACCCGACCCCATATTCGGAGCCGAGCGAACCCGCTGACTCTTATTACATACTTAATCTCTTTGGACTCTTAAATCAAATAGAATGAAATACATAGTAACGCTTTCAGAATGTTTCTTTTCATCGTACTCAATTCAAATAAAATCTATCATCACATGAAACTTGTAACATGAAACATAATAACACATCGGCTGGTGGAGCCGCTTACAATACCGACATTCTACACCCACGACTCTGTCTGCAAAGTCTCTAACTTCAACCAAGACATCATAGCATAATACTCTGACCCGACAACACCCCAGGGACAAATGGAGCTTGCCAACTTCGCTGGAACATCTTTTAAAATGGCTTCTAATCTTCTGGGTGTACCTGCACGACATGAAACGCAGCCCCCGAAGAAAGGGGGTCAGTACGGAATATGTACTGAGCATGTAAGGCAGGAATCACAGTAAAAGGATCATAACTGATATAAGGAGTGCAGAAACATGTACAATGTCCAGAATACCAAAACTCTTGCCTTTAAAACATAAATCATGCATATCATTATCACATACCGTACCCGGCCCGTTATGGGACTCGGTGGATAAAATCATGTCATCATACTTTCATATCATCGTGCATGCACATACATATACTTATATATATACCGTACCCGGCCCTCTAGTGAGGGACTCGGTGAATAGAGTCATGTCATCATATCAGCATGCTCTCATATCATCATGCATATACATATATACATACCGTACCCGGCCCTCTAGTGAGGGACTCGGTGAATCAAATCATCATATGCCCTCCTGGCCGCCATAACACATCATCATCTCATCATGTCATCATATACATATACCGTACCCGGCCCTCTAGTGAGGGACTCGGTGAACAATGCAGTGGAGTGCGCACGATAACATACCCGGCCCGGGACTCGGTGAAAGACATATTGAGGCGTGCACGAGCAGAGTAGTGAGAAACTATATGCATACAAATCAAGACTCGATAAATAAGTACGCAAATCGACACTTGAGGATCATAAACACGTTTCGAGTCAATCCGAGTTAGTATGAAAAAGTTATGGACGTTTTAGTACAGAACCTTCTACGAACGTTTCAGAAGTCATTTTTGGAAAATCAAAGCAACAATCATGTTAGGTACCTTTCGAATATCGTTATGGATCAAATCAAATAGAGCTTTTGGAACCATATGTACGTATCAAAATAAATCAAAGACTCAATGGAATAATCAAACGTGCTATCATTTGAAAATCGAGACATTAATCATATCAATTATCTCTCGAATGCCATTCGGAAACATATCAAATAGATCTTTGCACATCATAGATACGCATCAAAACCATATGAAATAGCTTATGGAAGTAATGAATATTAGCCATCCTAGTGGCTCTAAGAATAGGAATTTCTTTGAAATCATACATATACGTCATCTGCTCGTTTCATAAAGATCATGCCAAAAGAAAGAAAGGGTAAGCCTTACATACTTGTTCCACGTCTTATTAGCTACGCTTATTTACCCAAGCTTGCTATTCTACATTCAAAAGAATTCACACAATCATTAGATTCGTTGTCATATACTTGCCTTAGTTTCTCAAATAAATTTACTCATAATCTACTGAAATTTCGGCAGCATTTCCCCTGTAAATACATCCATCCCCGAGAATCCAACTCGGCCAATTTATCAACAACAATCCCAACAATCATACTAACAACTTCAACAATCAATCCAAAATATATTCTAACATTAACAGCTCTTGTCACACAATTCAACGACATTTCATTTATATTCAATTCAATCACATATAGTCAAGCTAACACCAATGATCTCACATTCAAGTGTTAATCCGAAATCCTTCTTACATGATTCAAGAACGCTTTAAACAATTCACACAATATTCAAAATAATCTAACCAATATGCCATTTCACCCGAAACCTCCAAAGTGCAACAATAACAATAACAACACATTTCCTTCCTTCCAAATTCATGAACTACACCAACAATTCACTCGTTAACAATATTATTCACATAAATATAAAAACTACGTTCAATCACGTTGGTTTCTAAAAACAGCCCATAACAATTACAACTCCAACTTGAATCATTGAACTTTCATTAACATCATAGAATCCACAACACAACAACCAAGATACTAAGTAAATTTAATTCATTCCTTCTACACAAAACAACCCACTCACGGCTACAACATCAACACACCTAGTTTCAAGAATTTCATCCATTTCTACACCCAACAACATGCATAAACCATCCATAACATATAAAAGAGGATTAAACCTTACCATTTCCTCTTAGCCCTTCAACTTGGCTAGAGTTGTGCCTTGCAAGAATGAATGGTTTGCTTGCTCCAACTACTACTCCACGTTATAGAGGACCTTCCAATTAGTAGAAATGCTAGAAGAAAATAATTTTTGAGCAAATCTTTTCCAAGGTTCTTGCTTGGTTGTATATGGCCGAATGGCCTCCTTCTTGGCTTTCTCCAAGTTTCTTGAAATTTCCAAGTGGTGAAAATGATAAATATGATGAATTAACCATCTCTTATCTAATTATATAATTTATCCATGTGGGCCAAGGCCCACACCTACACTACACGACCACTTGGACTTTTGATTCAAGACCATGAACTTTCCATAATTCCATTTTTAACCCTAAATTCTCCTTAATATTTCCATGAGCCACCTCGTGAATTTTCCTTTTTACCCTTAGCCTTTCTTAATATTTCCACATCAAAAATTTTCATAAACAACTTGTGTATTAAGCAAGTTCAAAATATAGCCTTGCCCTTAACTTCTCGCAATTATCTTGAATTATCCGAACGTACAAAATACGGGCTATAACAGAGGGGAAGGCCAGTAAATGTGATCCTCAAACTAGACATGGCAAAGGCATATGATAGGGTCTCTTTGAAGTATTTGATTCAGGTGATGAAGAGGATGGGATTTTCAGATGTGTTTGTGGATATGATTTGGAGAATCCTAGCTAATAACTGGTATTCAATCCTCATTAATGGTCAGGCTACTGGTTTCTTTCATTCTACAAGGGGAGTAAAGCAAGGTGATCCACTATCTCCTGCTTTGTTCATTTTTGCTGTTGAAGTATTGTCAAGAGCTTTAAATAGCTTGTTTGATGAAGGGATGTACAGGGGTTATGGATTGCCTAAATGGAGCTTTAATCTGAATCATTTGTCATATGCTGATGACACAATAGTTTTTGCCTCTGCTGACAAATGGTCACTTCAAAGGATTATGAAGATTCTGCATGAGTATGAAACTGCTTCTGGTCAAAAGATTAATGTTCATAAGAGTGCTTTCTACATGTATAAGAAAATATCTAGTGAACTGGTGCATTAAGTCCAGCAGATCACAGGATTTTCAAGAGGTGAATTTCCTTTTACCTACCTTGGATGTCCAGTGTTTCATGTAAGAAAACAGAAGATATTCTATAAAGATGTGATGAAGAAAGTTAGAGATAAATTGCAAGCATGGAAAGGAAAATTACTGTCATTTGGTGGAAAAGCTGTACTGATTAACAGTGTGCTGCAAAGCATTCTTGTATATATGTTATCAGCAATGGTTCCTCCCAAATGTGTCATCAAAGAGTTGCACAAAATGTTTAATAGATTTTTCTGGCAAACAAAGGAAGATGGTAAATGTAAACATTGGTCTGAATGGAACAAATTGTGTTATCCCAAAGTGGAAGGTGGTTTAGGATTCAGATCATTGAATGATATTTCAAAAGCTCTTTTCTCAAAGCTTTGGTGGAGGTTTAGAACAAGTAACTCTTTCTGGTCAAATTTTATGTGGAATAAATACTGTAAGAAGGTTAGACCAATTCTTGTTCAATGGAATGGTGGTACTCAGACATCAAGGTATATGTTAGAAGCTAGGACTGATATGCAGCACCATATCTGGTGGGAGCCTCATCAAGGTTCTACATCATTATGGTATGATAACTGTTTTAGGATATGTGCTTTGAATTACTAACTTCAGTTTCAAGCTTACAAGGATGACAGTGTAGAAAATATGGCAGAAATAATGGAAGGAGATCATTGGGATATGATAAAAGTACAACATTTGTTTTGTGATGAAATGGTGCAGCTTATCAATAATAAGCTTGGAAATTTGACTGAACCTCAGGAATTTGACAAACCTCATTGGATGCTTACTAGTTCTGGTAAATTCACAGTAAGTAGTGCATGGGAGTACATAAGGCAAAAAAGGCAGGTTTCCTCTTTTTGTTCAAGGTTTTGGATCAAAGGTATGCCCTTTAAAATATCTCTTCTCATTTGGAGAGTTTGGTTTTACAAGTTACCTATTGATGAGGTATTGCAAAGGACGAATATCTCTTTAGCTTCAAGATGTTGTTGTTGTTGTTGTTACAATCATCAAGAAACAATGGATCATTTATTCTTAACTGGTCCATTTGCTATGAAAGTTTGGAAATATTATTGTGATGCAGCTGGAATTTTAGGACCTCTAATTCAGGTTAAACATGCAATCCTGAAATGGTGGAACACTCCTGTTAAAGCTAATTTGAAGACCTTATATCAAGCAGTTCCAGCTTTCATTTTGTGGCAACTTTGGAAGGGTAGAAATACAAGGAGGCATGGAGGTACTATCACTGTGAACAAGGTTATATATGAGATCAACAGAGGTATATTGTTATTGGCACAAAGCCTATTTCCTGGGATGAAGCAGTTTCCAAAAAGGTGTCCTTTCTTTGTGCAGTATTTAGAGAATCTGAGAAAGACAGTTCTTCACAAGGAAGTAACCTGGTTACCACCAGAAAGAGGGAAGTACAAGTGCAACACTAATGGTGCCTCAAGGGGTAATCCAGGCCCAAGTTCAGCAGCTTTCTACATCAGAAAAGATTGGAGGATACTACTAATGTAATAGCTGAAGCAGTTGCAATTGAAGATGGAATACAATATTGTATAGAGCATCAGCTACTACTTTTGATAGTAGAAACTGATTCTTTAACAATGCAGAAGATATTAGATGGAATATGGGAAGTGCCATGGAGGATATCATTGGTAGTTAAAAGAATTCAAAGGCTTAGAGAAGGAAAGCAGATTGGTGTGGATCATGTGCTAAGAGAAGGAAACAGCCTGGCAGATTTTTTCATTAACCTTGTTTTTGATTTTGCAGGTACCATGCAGTTTCATAATTTCCAGGAAGTTCCATCAACAAGTAGAAAGATAATCAACTTGGAAAAGACTCAAACTCCAAACATTAGAATAAGAACAAAGGATCAGTTTTGAAAAATTAGGGAGTGAATAAACTGAATATAGTGCAGTCTTCAGTGTGAGGTATTAATGTTATGTTCAATCTACTGAAGGATGTACTATATCTAGTTGGTTGTTTATTATACTAATATTGGATTGATTTGGAGTTTGAAGGATGGATCATTACTACTACAATGGATACAAGAAGTACTACACAGAAGGATGGATCGGTATGCAGGAGGAATTTTCAGCAGTCTATGCAGACCTGTGCTGATCTATGAGCTTGGTTTATATGGTGAAGTTGTGCAAGTCCTATAAAAACTCTACTAGAAGAGGCTTATTGTAACCAAAAGCCTAAAGTTCTACTTCATGAGTTCTTGATTCATTCCATCTGTGATACTTGTAGATGTGAAAAATGGATGCAAGACAAGGCCTTGGAACTAGTTGGTTTTCTGCTTGTGGTGTTATTAGGATTAGCATAGCTTTGGCATTTCTATTTTCTGAGATTTTTCTTTCTTTTTCTTCTTTTACTGCTTGTACAGTTTGATTTTTTAATAAATTTCCACCTTTTATGGTGGCTTTAATTAATTAAAATAAAAAGAATGTCTTTCACCAGGCCATCTAGATTTAACGAAACATATTATGGGAGGTGGAAGACAAGAATGCACGACTTCATCATGGCCGAAGATTCAGAGCTTTGGGATATCATATTTGATGGTCCCTATATCCCAATTCACATAAGTGAAGACGGTAAAAAGCCCACTGTCAAAACAAGAAAACAATACAATGAAGCTGATAGGAAGAAAGTGGAGAATAACTATAAATCTAAGAAGATTCCTATGTGTGGAATAAGACCGGATGAGTACAATCGAGTCTCAGCTTGTTCATTAGCAAAAGAGATCTGAGAAGCTCTCCAAACTGCTCATGAAAGAACTACTCAGGTAAAAACCTCCAAGATCGACATGCTTGCCACTGAGTATGAGATGTTCAAAATTAAAGAGAGTGAATCTATCCATGAGATACACACCAGATTCACCTCCATAACCAATGAGCTCCACTCTCTCGAAGAAGCCATCACAACTACCAAGCTGGTAAGGAAGATGCTTGGTGTACTATCTGACTCCTAGGATAGCAAGGTAAGTACTATCTCTGAAGCCAAAGATCTGGATACGTTGATTGTCGATGAGCTTATTGGAAACCTCAAGACGTATGAGATGAAGATGACCATGAAGAAGTCAGAAAAGAATGAGGTGAAGAAGGAGAAGAGCCTAGTTCTCAAAGCTGCAAAGGGAGATTCCAGTGATGATGACTCCATAATGGCCTATCTCACACAGAGGTTTCACAATATGATAAAGAAAAATGGCATGTTCCCCAAAATAGGAAACCCCAGCAGAAACGAGTATTCCTGTCACAAGTGTGGGAAACCTGGTCATTTCATGAAGGATTGTCCTTAAACTAGGCAGGACAATTATAACAAAACTGCCAAAAGGAACCAGGTTCCCGATTGAAGTTTTAGAAGGAAATAGGCTGCTGATGAGATAGTGAAGCAAGCACTTGCAACCTGGGGAGACTCCTCAAGTGAGTCTGAGGATGAAAATGACACATGGGACTTGTCCGTGATGGCATTTGAAGATGGAGCAATTGAGCGTAAGTCAGACTTGGCACTCATGGCTGAATCTGACACAAGTGATGTTGATAATTAGAACAAAAAGGTAAATTTCTTCGATATAAAGAAAAACCTGAGAGATTGTTCTAAGAAAAAACTCATATCATTGTCAAGTATGTTAATTGATGCCTATCATGATCTGACTGCTGAGAGAAAGAAGCTGAATCTTGCTCTTGATGAAATAAAATTTGATAAGGAGGACCTGTGCGTGATAACAAAAGAAATGAAGAAACAGGTGTTTGAGACAAACCAACAATATATCCTGTTGGAATGACAAGTGAGAAAAGAGATGGAAACCTCCTCCAAAAGAAGAGGAGCATCAAATGAGACTTCTTTAGAGCTTGAAGCTGAACTAAGGAAAGTAAAGTAAAGTCTTAATGCTGAAATTGAGAAAAACAAACTGCTAAGAAAAGATCTGGAAGGGGCTAAGTTCGACCTTAAGAAAACTCTTAAGTGGACATGGTCTTCTGACGCAGTCTCCTCCAGAAAAGAGAAAAATAGAAATGGCATAAGAGGACTTGGCTTTAAGAAAGAGGAGATGCCCTATGATCTCCACAGAAAACATATTCCCACAACTAAAGAGCATCTATTTCCTCCATGCGGGCAACCAAGTCATCACCAAAAGCCCTACAAAATAAAGGCTGACGTTGTTCAAAAGAATAGGAGTGTTGTCAAGAAGGGAACCAGAGTGAAAGGAGCAGGTCCTCAAAAGAAAGGGCATTTCAAGAAGAAAGGGAATGTGCTGCCAGTATGGGCTAAAAGGAGTCTTATTCACCCCTTTTGTAACTACAAAGGACCCAAGCTGGTTTGGGTTCCCAAATCTAATCACTAGCATCGCTTAACAGGGTGGGAGAAAGAAGGAGTAGTCAGCATAAACTGATGAACTGTGACAGCACCAAGGTGCAACTATGGTTAAGAAGTATCCCCTCAAAGCCTTTATAGCAGGATGTGTATGGCGTGATGATAAAAGCAAGGATATTTTATGAACAATACTGTAGAAAGGCATCACTTAAAATGGCTACATAAGTGAAAAGGTACACTGCTGACAAGTGTTTTTTGGCTATGTCTAACTCACTTTTGTACCATTATAGGTATACATTCATGGAAGGATCAGGAGAATTCAAGCATAAGCAATTCTACACAGTTCACAGTGATAGGCTGATACTTAAATTTCTGATCAGAGACCAGGTCTTTGTATCTCAGGTCAGTAATTCTTTCAGTACTCATAAATGCATTTGAAAATTTCCAGATATGTCACGTGTCCTTTCCTATTCCAAAAAAATTCAAAAGAATGTCCGTACCAAATCATGTCTTCCGTCTTGAACAAATCAGTTGTTCCCTCTTACACCTATCCTGAAGTGCCACCTCTACCTCTTTAAAGGACATTTCTTCTTATCCTTCTCTCTTTACTTTCCTAAATCTTTGAACTTCAGGACTTTATCTGTACATATCTCTTGTACAATACCCGCCTAAAACTCTTCACTTTTCGATCTTGTCACCAAGTACTTATCAAACATCACTAATTCTCATCAAGCCTGAGCAAATGGAGTCTAAATCATCACCCTCAAAGCACTCAACTTCCTCTGATCATGGTATAAATGAAACAACTTCAGCCTTCACTAATTTGCATCCTTGTCGGCGATCTTTAGTTGTTATACCTCGGAAATTTTCCACGAGCCTACAATGAATAGACCAATGAAGGGTATGAGTGTGCGATGTTTTACTAAGTAGGGAATGACGATTCATGAATTTTTGGAAATAAGAAAGTTGCAGAAATTCATTTCAGTCCAGTGGTCGTACAACACAATACGACCCGTAAAGTGATTTGCGGACCGTAAAGTGCGATCGTCCTTCAACACTCCAAGAAATTCAACTTTCATTTAAATGTTGATATGGTAAAACACGACCCAAAATACGGACTGTAAATCGAAATACGGCCCGTAAACCTCGATCGTAAATCACCATGATGACAGCCAACCCTTCTGTTTTTGATATGCTTAAATACGGCCATGAAGGACGGACCGTAAACCAGTATACGGCCCGTAAAGTGGGGCTTACGACCACTGTACACCCCGACTGTTGATCATTAAAAATCAGACTTTGAGTTATTAAAAGAGACCCAAGCCTCATTTTATTTCATTTTCTCATCTACACAACTCAAGAGCTTTCTAGAGAATTCTCCAAACACTTCATCTACAAGAAGGACCAAGGGAAATTAAGATCAACAACATCAAATTCATGAATCAAAGTCTATGAAACTCAAGTGAAGTTCATCAAAACCAAGAGATCCCAAAGGAGGTGAAGTAGGGTTTTGGTGAAAGAGGAGAGGCTTCACTCCAGGCTTGTTCCGCCAACCTCTAAGGTAAGTTTGATGACTTTTCCATGATGACTAAAGTATTTATATGATGAAACACTTGGATTATGAGAGGGTGTAATAAATGGGTCATAAAATGTGAATAGTGTTATAATTGAATGATAGTGGGATTGAATCATGAATGTTGATGTGTTGTGAGTATAAAGATGTTATAAATGACGTATAGACCATGAAATGGGTGTGTGGTATGAGAAAACATGATAATAAGCTAGAACCCATGAATGTGGAAATTTGGAGAAAAATGGTGGATTTTGCTCAATGTATATAAATGACGATTGTTGATTACAATATTGTGAGTGTTGTTGTGAGAGTTTGGGAATTGACTTTGGACATGGGAAAAGTAGTACGAACAAAGGAAATGCTGCTCAATTTTTCCTAGAGATAACGATGCGTTCCTATAGTCGGTTAACTAACGCAATGTGCATTCTCTCGTGAAGGTAGCAACGTGATATTGAAGGGGATCAAGTGAACGATAGCTTAACTAAGCGACAAAGGTATGTGAGGCTAGTCCTTTTCTTTCTATGGCATGAATCCCATAATATGATTCTTCTCCCTTTCCATGATTCTCCTATATCCCGGAAAGCCAAGAGCCTAAGATCATGAATAGCTATATGAGTCAAGAGATATGATACGACGTTCTTATAAAGTAAATGATGTTGTTCCTTGTATACACTCACCTTATATACTAATCCTTTCAAGGTGAGGTAGAATGCTCATATATGTCCATAATGGAATCGAGGGTTCACGACCTTACGTCACCTCGATAGAATGCAGTGGTGCTAGAGTCTTTATGCATGTATGATGACAAGTATATTTTGATAAGCTTATTATTATAAGTATATTATGATGATCATGTCATGATTGCATCACACCGGGCCTAGTTGGCCGGGTAGTCACCGCGAAAGAGGGCAGCTATATGATACACCATGGCCAGTTGGCATGGGCAGACACCACTAGTGTGCGGCATGAGATGGTACCCCGGACGCGGGAGGCCTGGAAGCGGGTTAATGTTATTGATTATTACACCGTTCCGACATGGACGGGCAGCTTACATATTATGCATATGTGATATGATGATGAGTATGAGTAAGATAGCATGCATTACTTCTCTTATGATGGTCATTCAGATCCAGATGTTCCATATTGATGTTCTCATTATATTATTGTTGCCTTTCTTCATTGTTTATGCCTCTCATACTCAGTAAAATATTCGTACTGACGTCCGTTTTCTTTGGACGCTGTGTTCATGCCCACAGGTAGACAGAGAGGTGAGCTTGATCCAGATCCTTAGTAGCTGCCAGCTGATTGAGAGCACTCCATTGTTCGGAGGTGCTTATGATTCCTCTTTTGGTATATATGCATATTTTGGGCACGACGGAGTCTTGTTCCGTCTATATATATATATACAGTCTGTCAGTAGAGGCTCGTAGATACGCAGTGTGGGTTAGATGGTCTCACAAAATGTTATTATATGTGTATATTATTTTGATGGCCGAGAGGCAAATGTATATAAAACATTTATTTCTATCTACAATATGGTTTTCCTATAATTCATGTATAAAGTTGATAAATGGTGCCTTGAGCGAGTAAGATGAGTAGTAGAGCGAATGGTGTTCGGTGGCTAGCCTCGGGTACCCGTCGCGGCCCCTTGCTGGGTCGTGACATTAGTCTAGGGGGTACATATGATCACATGGGTGGAAAAAATGGAAAATTTGATGATTCAAGCTCTCGCTACATCACAAAAATGCCAAGCGTTGAGGACTCTGAAGATGAAGAGAAGACACTTTTGATATGGAAAAATTCAAAGAAAGGCATGCTGAGTGACAATAAACATTTGCCTAACCCAACGTTGGAAGGTGGTTTGAGTGAAAATATGGGTCTTCAAAGCCGAAAAGAGGATAGAGGAGAGGAACCAAGTGCCCTATTGTTACTCAAGAAAAGAAATATGAGTACAAGTGAGAGACTAGGTTCCTCCGAAAGGAGAAGCAGTGAAGTCGAAGGAAGAAAGAGTAAAGATAACCTACAAAAACAAAAGGTTCTCTTTGGAAGAGTCTTTGATGTCAATCTGAAAGAGGAGCCTGGCATGAAAGACTTGATGGAAATGGTGGAGTTCCAAGAGTGGAGCCATCTCTTTACTCAACCACCACCATATGTATATGAAGTTAAAGTGGTTAAATTCTATGAGAAGTTTATCTGTATAAATGATAATGCTCTGGCCTTAATGGTTAATCTGATAGAGTTTGTGCTCACTGAGTCGATGCTTGGAAATATCGTAGGAGTAAAGACAGCGGGACTGATAGCTGTAGCAGACAAGAGATCTCCAAATTTCAAAAAGGTCATCGTCAAAGTTGCAAAGTCAGTAGTAAAAACTAGTTTATGTAAGAATGAGCTTAAGCCTGAGCATTAACTAGTCTTCACGTTTGTCAGCAAAGTGCTTTTGCCAAGGATGGATGGATGATCTAACGTCATGGTGGCAAACCTGGTTCTAATGGAGGCTCTTACATCTTTTGAACCAATCAACTTGCCTACCATCATGATCGAGCGAATGAGTAAGGTGGCGCGAATTGTGCAAGGAGGACCTAGTCTCCCATATGGATTTTTTCCTAACGAAAGTCGTTGCGTACTTTAATGTAAGAACTGGCAGAGCCTCCTTGGGAACTAAGGACCATGTGTTCTCTTTGGCCACCCTGAAGGAGTGTGAGTTTGTGCCATAGTGACCAAGTGCTGGAGGTCTATCCACTCTCTCAATTCTAATTGAAGTTCAAGAAGCGGCAAATGTAGAGATCAAACGACTCAAGGAAGAAAATGCCTTTCTCAAAGCCCAACTAGTTGAACGACCAAAAGAATCAGGTTTCAAGCAAGAAGTAGAAGAAGAAATTGAGAAGCTACGGACAGAGAGGGATCAGTTGAGAACTCAAGTGGACGCACTCAGAGTTGAGATGATAAAGGATTGTCAAGCCCATAGAAATTGACCAATACTTGCTCAGCTCCTTTAAGTCTCTACACTGTTCAGAAAATCCTTCCTAGCCTCCATCCCTTTTGCATAAAATTGATGTCACATTTTCCTGAATTTTGGCAGTTTGCAGTTTAACTAATATCTGTGTATGCTGAATTGATTACTATCTGCACTTGTGCTGATCTTTTTATTGGCATACTGTTGTGTTCCTATGCATTATTTCTAGCTTACTTTCCTCTATCTTACTCATGCTTATGTTGCCCCTGTGGCTATGAGTTAATATAACTGAACTTTTTATTGGCTGTGCTTTAATCTTTTTGATGATGCCAAAAGGGGAAGATATAATTGTAAGGTAACATGCGTGATTAAGGGGGAAGACATGTTGAAGAATTATGCTGAACATGTCAAAATTTTCTGAGCAAGGGGGAAGAACTGGAAGATTTATATGTGATGATATTGTGTCAATTTTTGTCTTCCAGTTGAAATTGCTATTATGTTGCTAAAATGCTACAGGTGCCTTGACAATGATGGTCTGATCTGCAGGGGGAACAAGTGGAAAGCTGATTCTCAGGGGCAACATCAGTCTATGAGTTTGTCATCATCAAAAGGGGGAAATTGATAGTTCCAAGTGCATTCGTGTTTTGATGATTGTCAAACTATTTCAGAACCAGATAGAGACCTGATTTGTAATCTGCTCTCTGTATGCCTTGCACTGTCGGCAGAGACAGCTGTAAAGCCGAGCCACTTGCTGTACACAAGTACAACAAGGAGCTGGCCTATGCTTTAGGTCAAAATTGAAGAGTGGTCTCTTTTCACCCCACATGCTCCCACTATGTATACAACATGATGGCAACATATTGAGTAAACTTGAAAAACCTAATCCAAATTGTGCAAAATCTGCCGACACAAGTTTCTCAAGATCTCTCAAGAACAAAGCCATCTACAGGCTGAAGAACCTGATCTCGACACAAGATATTGTCTATGTTCTTTAGGTTGTTGTATGTCGTTGTTCGTTTGTGCTTTAACTTGTAAACCTAATCTTCTCTTATAAGAAGTTGTTATAGGTATTTCAAATTCTTAGTAGTTGTTAGGCAGTTTACCTTTGAATCTATTAAGTGGTACCCTTGGCTAGTGTAGTCTAAGGTGTATTAGTTGGGTTTGACATAGTCAACCTTAGTGTCCTTGGCTAGAGTTAGTCAAGTGGAGGTGTTTGCAATCAGTGTATTGCAAAGGTTGAGAGACTGTGGGAGTTAATTCCTAGGTTGCTACTATTGTAAGGGTTGAGTGATTATAGGAGTTAGTTCCTAGCTTACAATAGGTTGTAATCTGAAGTTGCTCGTGTAGTGGAGTTGAAATCCTACTGGGGTAGGTCGTGGTTTTTAATCCCTTGAGCAAGGAGTTCCACGGTAACATCCTGCATCCTTTACTTGATGCACTGCATAAGGAAACTGGTAGACAACCAGGTCCCTCATATATTGTTTGGTGGACGCATAGCTTGTATCAAAACTGCAATTATTTACTGAAAGTTTCTATTACCTATATCCAACACTCCATTTTAATAGTAATAAATTATATATTTAATTTGTTATGGCTCTAAATATTCCTTTTATTTTTATGTTCTTGTATGTTTGTGAAGTAATTTTTAGTGTCTCAACTTTTATGAATGTTATTTAATCACAATTAGTAGTATACACGAAGCACCATCGCAGTATCAATACATCCACAAATGAACAAAATCATAATCACATATCTTATGCATGTAATCATAATATGTCTAGTTTCGATATTTAAATTTATTTAGGTCTATATATGCTCGTTAGCTTGCTTTCCACAGTAAATTTGTTAGTTTTTTTTCACACATACTGCCGATATTAATATACTTATTTATTTTCTAAGCAGTTAATTAATTGGAAGCTTCTACTGCCTATCTATCCAAACTTTATATTAATAGTAATCAATTTTATAGTTAACTTTTCATATTACTCCTGTTTACCCCGAAAATGGATAACAATTAAATTTGTATCTGGTGCTAAGGATATGCGATTTGATTTAACACAATATCAGACTATGTGGCAGACAATAAGATGAAGCAAAGATAACAGATCTAACCGTGATGAATACTGATTAACCTCGAATATCGGGGACTGAGGTCTAAGTATGATGACCGAATAATGAATACTGAACAATAGTAAAAGACTTAAAAGATAAATGAACACTGATGATTATATTGCTTGCTTAATACACGAGTGTCTCTCTATTCTTCAGAAAAACTGGAGAAAAGTAAATGAGGGCCTCCTCTTTATATAGTAGAGTAGTCCTAACCTTAATACAAGTATAAATAAGGAACAGAATCCCTCAATATCTGTTGGCAAGATTGGTGCCGAAATATCCGGCTGGTGGCGGATAATTTTGTCTCCTCATTATGGTGATTAACTGCCTCCTCATCTTGTCTCCGTGTCTCGTCCCAATTTGAGCTTAGAACCCAGGATTTGATAAGATCGGTCTAATCCCGACCGAGCATAACTTCCATGTCGGAAAACCGAGGATATCCATGTCCTCGGTTTTACCCCTATACAGATAGTCCCCCCATTTCTCGAGGGGAAATATTGACTGCGGGAAATAGAACTGGACAGAGCCGAGTGGGCCGTACTAACCTACCTAGGATAAGACATTCTTGTCAACTCTTCGCACTCTGCCCGATGTCAGCTCATTATTACCTCTGCTGCCAAATCTTTCTTGGAAAACCGCCCCTTTGTCAGGGTTCTTGATCCACTACAAAGCCTTTTGTACTCTTCTCTATATAAAGCCCATGTATCTTTTTTCTTTAAACCTAAACCCTATTTTTCCAAAAATCCTACTCTGTGCCCATATCAAGTTTATACCATTTTCCAAGTTCTGAACCTTCTTCTGCTAGGGCGTGATTTTTCATTGTTTGGCTTTATACGTCAGGCACGGCCATGGCTTCTGTTATATCCCGCATTTTGTACATTCAGATAATTCAAGATAATTGCGGGAAGTTAAGAGCAAGGCTATGTTTTAATCTTGCTTAGCACACAAGTTGTTATGAATTTTTTTGAAGTGGAGATATTAAGAGAGGCTAAGGGTAAAAAGGGAAATTTGCAAGATGACTCATAGAAATATGGAGGAAGGCTAAGGGCAAATTTGGAATTTAGAAAATAAATTTTCATGAATTACAAAAAAGAAAAAAAGAAAAAAAAAGAAATTGGGCTTAAGTAAAAAAAAGGCCATGGTGGCCGGCCAAGGTATGGGCCAAGGCCCATATGGAGCCTTAAAATAAGTAGTATTGGATCATTTTTATCATCTTCAATTCATGAACAATCAAGAAACTTGGAGAGAAAAACAAAGACCACCCCATTCGGCCAAGGGGGCCAAAAATTGGAGACCAAAAATCTTGATCAAAAAAATTATTTCTTCTAGTATTCCTACTAATTTGAAGGTCCTCTTTAACGTGGGATAATTGTTGGAGCAAGAAAACCATTCATTCTTGCAAGTTCATAACCCTAGTCAAGTAAGAAGACAAGTGGAAAAAGGTAAGATTCAATCTTCTTTTATATGTTATGGACAGTTGTGTATGTTGTAGTATGTAGAAATGGATGAAATTTATGAAAATATGGATGTTAAGTTGTGGCCGTGTATATATAGTATTGTGGCCGTGTGTGTTGTGTAGGATTAAGGGACCAATTTTACTTAGTATTTTGGTTGTTGTTGTTATGAATTCCATGTTGATAATGAAAGTTTAATGATTCTAGTGAAGTTGTAATGGTTGGAGACTTGTTTTAGAAGTTAATGTGAATTGAATATAGTGTTCTTGTATTTTATGGAAAATAATGTTGTTAGCGTGAATTGTTGGTGTAATTCATGAAGTTGAAAGAAAGAAATGTGTTGTTATGGTTCTTGTTGAATTTGGAAGGTTTCGGGTAGTATGTTGGTTGGGCCGTTTGAAATGTCGGGCGGATAGTTGAAGTATTCTTGGATATTGTTTGAATGGTTTCAGATTAGTATTTGAATACGTGAACAATTATGAATTGAATATAAATGAAACGCCGTTAAAGGTTGTAGAAAGAATGTTGCTAACGTTAGAATGCGTTTTGAATTGATTGTTGATATTGTTAGAATGACCATTGGTATTGTTGTTGATAATTTGGCCGAGTTGAATTCTCGGATTTGTTGTTGATGATTTGGCCGAGTTGAATTCTCGGGGTTGTTGTATTTACAGGGGAAATGCTGCCGAAATTTCGGCAGATTATAAGTGAATTTATTTGAGAAACTAAGGAAAGTGTATGACGACGAATCTAATGATTGTGTAACCTCTTTTGAATGTAGACTAGCAAGTTGGACAAGTAAGCGTAGCTAATAGGCCGTGGAGCAGGTATGTAAGGCTTACCCTTTCTTTCTTTTGGCATGATCCTTATGAAACGAACATATGACATATATGTATGACTCCAAAGCAACTCCTATTCTTAGAGCCACTAGGATGGCTAATATTCTTGACCTCCATGAGCCATTTCATATGGTTGTGATACGGATCCATGATTTCCAAAGTTCTATTGGATATGTTTCCGAGTTTGTCTCTGATTCTTATTTGCCTATCGATATGAATATACGTAGTATGGTTGAGTTTGTTACGTGATTGGATAACGAGCCAAGTATAAGAGTTCATGTCCTTAAAATGGTTCTGTAAGTATTAATGTTTCTAACTTTTGCATATAGTCTTGGATCGGGCCGAAGGTTCCTCGGCAGTAATACAATATATATATGGATCGGGCTGCACGTTCCGCAGCAATACACTGTATGATGTTCTATGAGTATGCATGCATGAATCTGTTATATGTATATATGATATATGATGTCGGTATATTGATTTGATCCATAACGATATTCGAAAGGTACCTAACATGATAGTGGCTTTAATTTTCCAAAAATGGCTTCTGAAACGCTTGTAGAAGGTTCTGTACTTCAAACGCTCATAACTTTCTTATACTAAGTCGGATTGACCCGAAACTTGTTTCTGAGACTTCAGGTGCCGGTAAGTATACTTGTCTATCGAGTCTTGATTTGTGTGCATATGGTTTCGCACTACTCTGTTCGTGTAAGCCTCAGTATGTCCTTCACTGAGCCCGGGCCAGGATACGTTCTCGTGCGCACTCCACTGCATTATTCACCGCGTCCCTCTCACTTGTGGGCGGGGGCACGTTATATGTATATGATGATATGATGGCACGGGGATGGCGGCCAGGATGGCATATGATGACTCCATTCACCGCGTCCCGCAATAGAGGGCCGGGGCACGTTATATGCATATATGATACATGACATTGTCATACATGATTTCATTCACCGCGTCCCTCAATGGAGGGCCGGGGTACGTTATATGCAAATATGATACATGATGATGACATACATGGTTTGATTCACCGCGTCCCTCACTAGAGGGCCGGGGCACGTTATATGCATACATGATATATGATTCACCGCGTCCCTCACTAGAGGACCGGGGCACGTTATATGCATACATGATATATGACTTACCGCGTCCCTCACTGGAGGGACGGGGCACGTTATATGCATATGTGATGTATGATTCTGACATGCATGATCCGTGTTTGAAAAGTAAGCTCTTTTGGCACTCTGGATGATTCACTTATTTTCTGTATTTCTTCTGACATACGACATCGGTATACATGATTTGTGTCTGGAAGGTAAACATTTTGGTATTCTGGATAGTGTACTTACTCTGGTACTGGTTGTTTCGGTTATGGTTCTGCCTTCTGTATTTCATGCCTTACATACTCAGTACATATTCCGTACTGACCCCCTTTCTTCGGGGGCTGCGTTTCATGCCCGCAGGTACAGACGCTTATTGTGGTGATCCGCCAGCCTAGGGTACCCATTCTGCTACTTTGGAGTGCTCCTTTGGTCCGGAGCCCACACTTTTGGTACAGATCTTTCCGTTGTACATATTTATGTGTATATGACTATTCAGGGGTATAGCGGGGCCCTATCCCGTCATGTGATTCCGTTGTCTTTGTTAGAGGTTTGTAGACATGTATGTGGGTCATGGGTCGTTGTGGTTCAGTTATGTCTGTGTGGCGTACGCCTAAGCGGTTCCATTTGCTATGATAGCCTTAACGGCTTGTACGTATGTATACATATATGTATGTGTTTGGATGATATGTCCCACGACAGCCTTGGTGGCTTCTGTATGATATGTATGTTACAGGTGACCACTTAAGACGACGTCTGTTCTCGGTATCAGTATAAACTAATAGATGTTGGATATGGATAAGTTATGGATATGTCGATTTGGTAAGTAGGTGTGTATGGGTGTCCAGCTCGGGCACTAGTCACGGCCCACGGGGTTGGGTCGTGACAGCTTCTCTTCTATTGTTAACCCAAGGTGAAGGCCATTCTACGTCCTCTCCCCATTCGCCACCTTTGTTTCCAACGGGGGTCACCGGTCCCAGCAAGGAGTTAGAGTTTCTCGCTGCAAATATTCTTCTATCAGGTTTCAAATACGTGAATGACTGCAAGATCTCTCATCATCTTAAATCTATGGAGAGGTTTGAGTCAGGGAGGATTGTAACTTTGGTGCGGATATCGATGTTCGCCCCGTTAAGAATGGGGTGAAGATGAATCACCACGTTGTTGGTTACTCGATAGTCTACACCTATCCCTTTGCCATCGGGTTCTCCCTCCTCATACCTCGAGTGATCGAGGACTTCTGCTGCCGGTATCGAGTGTGTATTGGTCAAATCGCCCCACAGATTTGGAGACTTGTATACTGCATCAAGAGGTTGGCTAACATAGCCCGGATCCCTTTTACCCTTGATCACTTGTTACATATATACGTACCTCGGGTGATTCGAGGTAGGGTAGTTCACCTACTTCCTCGGGGAACCCGAGGCCTTATAGACCCCGAAGATGACTATGACCGGGGGTGGCTCCACCGGTTTGTGATGATACGTACAGCTCAACTCCACTGCCCATTGTCCACCGATTTTTCGGAGATATGGAATCCCACTCTGAATCCGATTGAACCTGAGCTCATCATCATTATATTTGAATGGGTGGTCGCACTGTTAGGAGCTTCTCGTACCTTTGGGCATTCTTGGAGAAGGATGGCACTCAAAGGGTGGAAAGGCAAAAGCCATGGTAATTCCTAATCCTTTCGTTTGATTTTCATTTTTCCATATCATATTTTAACCCCGTGTCTTCGATTTTCAGGACTTCCGACACAAAAATCCTCGAAGGGAAAAACCATTGTTGAAGATGCCGTTCGGGGAAGAAATACATCGACATCAGCGAGGACACCCAGTCGTCGAGTCACTGCACGTACCCCGGTTATCCAATCGGGGATTGGCTCTTGGCTCCGAACACGCCATATCATGGAGATTTGACGAGAAATGCCTCATGGCGGACCCTCGCCGACAATAGTTCTTGATGAGGAAGATTTGTCGAAATCGAGTATCCATGGTTCATCTGCTTCCAAGGAAAATCATGGTGTCGTTTAGACGGTGTCATGTACCGTTGCAACACTCTGAAGTATAGGCCGAAGTTCTTAACCTTTGGTTCACTATGCCGACTTGGGGTGTTATTTTTTTGTTTTCAGATTGCGGTCGTAAAGTAGGGCTTTTTTTCTTTTTTCTGCTGGACTGATGTATCCGAGAAAATTGAGATTTTTCCATGTGGTGGTATTTTAATAGAATTTTGCAGATCGGTCTCATACCGGGCTTTATTGCATGCATTCAACTTGTTTATCCTATTTGAACTTGCATTCTTATCTATGTCTTTGAAATGTACGATCTATTGTTGTCTTGATTTGCTGCATAAAAAATCAAAACGCCTGGTCATCGACCCCTATGTTAGTTTATTTTTTCCTCCACATTCGACCTTGGTCGGTTCGGACCCTTATCTGTTGTGGTCGAAAAGGGCCTTATCCGATCATACCCGATCTTGGTTGCATTAGCACCAATGCTGGACCTTGGCTGCGTCGAAGTCCTGGCTACAGGGCCTTTGATCTGTAAAAAGAGTTTTAGTAACTTTAACTGGGAACCAAAGGTAATTGTGGCTCTGACCTTTTAGGTTCATATAAGCCTCGTTGATCCGGTGGGATGATTCGGTTTCTTCTTCTGTATGCTTCCTATGGATAGATAAGATCAAAGTCCGATCCCTCGCGTCGCTCTGACACCAGCCACGCGTTACGACCCGGTTAGGTGAGAAAATGGTTACAGAATGCAAATTGTCTCGGCCCCTCTTTATAGAAGCTAACTTTTTCACTTTTTGAATTTTCACCAAAAAGTTTTTACCTTCGTGCAATTTGAATACGCATACCTTTATCGTCATACATTCATATCTTCATACCTTCATCACCAGATCTTCATCAGATCTTCAAAGTTTCATATAAACCTTCATACCTTTCTATTCCCAGAACAATGACTAAATCTTCCAAAGCTAAAGCCGGTGATACTTCCTCGGCTCTAAAACCGGAACCGACATTGTCGGATTTTTTCCCATCTAATTACGTAACGACCAGGGATTTCAAGGTCTAGAAACCTTCCCAGCAAGGGAATCGGGGCACTGATATATCGGATTATTTATGCACGATTCCCCCGAATAAGAGGGTGGAAACATATAAATCTCGGGTGGACCAAATACATGGGGCTCCGCCTATTCTGAAAGGATCGAATTCGAAGAGGTACATTCAGAGGCCTTTTCCTCCGAGTGCGGCTCCCAAATTGATCCCGAAGAGGTTCAAGATGCCGGATATCCAGAAATATGATGGCACAACGGACCCTCAGGAACACGTGACTTCATACACTTGCGCTATAAAAGGCAATGATGTGGAAGAGGATGAAATTGAGTCCATGTTGCTGAAAACGTTTAGGGAAACTCTGTCAAAGGGAGCATTGACTTGGTATGACCATCTTCCCGAGCATTCATGATCGCCGATGCTTTCATAAAAGCTCACGCCGGTGCCAAAAAGGTACAGGCCCGTAAGACGGATATTTTCCGTATAGGCCAAAAAGACGATGAGTTATTGCGTGAATTTGTCAACCGATTCCAAAGGGAACGAATGGAGCTCCCTCCGATTCCGGAGGAATGGGCTGCACAAGCTTTCACAAAGGGGCTCAATCCTCGAAGCTCGACGGCCTCATTCAAATTAAAGGAAAACTTGCTGGAATACGAGGCTGTGACCTAGGCGGATGTCCATAACCGATACGAGTCAAAGATTCGGGTGGAGGATGACCAACTCGAGCTTCCCCTGAGGCCCGTAAATATGAACAAAAGCTCGGAGAGATCGCGAAAGAATTACGAACCGGAGTCCAAACCATCGAACGAAAGGTATCGGCTAAACTCTCATTCGGAAAAGCCAATCTTCAGGTCGGAAAAATCAAGGGTTGGCCCGAGCCATTTCTCCGGGCGGGGTGATAAACGGGCCGAGCGCCCGTCGAACAGTCGAGGTCTCTCATTCAGGAGCGATGCCGGAAGCTCGGCCAGCAACGAAGACTTGCCGAGGATATCGGAGTACAACTTCAATGTCAACACTTCGGACCTCGTCTCGGCTATTGGCCGTATCGCAGATGTAAGATGGCCGAGACCACTAAGGTCAGACCCGGGCCAACGGGACCCGAGCGTGATGTGTGAATATCATGGAACCCATGGACACAGAACTGAAGATTGTCGCTAGCTAAGAGAGGAGGTGGCTCGGTTATTGAAGAACGACCATCTCCGAGAATTGCTAAGTGAACGAGCCAAAGGTCACTACAAGGAAAGGGAGACTCATAAACTGGCCGAACCAGTAGAACCTCAGCATATAATCAACATGATAATCGGGGGTACCGATACCTCACGAGTGCCGGTGATAAAACGGACCAAGGTTTCTATTGTGCGTGAGAAGCGCAGCCGGGATTATTTACCCGAGGATTCCATCTCTTCCAGCAACGAGGATGCAGAAGGCATCATTCAACCGCACAATGATGCATTGGTAATCTCTATACTTATTTTTAAAACTCAGGTTAAACGTATTTTGATTGACCCAGGTAGCTCGGCCAACATCATCCGGTGGAGGGTGGCCGAACAGCTAAGGCTAATCGATCAGATCGTACAGGTAGCCCGGGTGCTCAGCGGATTCAACATGGCGAGCGAAACCACGAAGGGGGAGATCTATTTGCCGGTTAACATTGATGGCACTATCCAGCAAATGGTGTTCTATGTAATCGAAGGAGATATGAATTATAATGCATTGCTGGGTAGACCTTGGATACATAGCATGAGGGCCGTGCCATCAACAATACATCAGCTGCTGAAATTCCCGAGCCCGAAGGGGATAAAACCATCCGAGGTGAACAACCCGCTGCAAGGGAGATGTTCGCGGTCGAGGAAGCTACACCTCAGCCCAAAAAATCGGATCAAAAAGAAGAAGATTCCACTGGGGGAAAGGACACCAAATAACAACTAAAGCACACGGGGTTGGATCCGGGATATGAAGAGGATGATTTCGGTGTACCCAGATCATTCGTCATGCCGGATGACTCGGATGCGACCAAGTCAACAGTAGAGGAGTTGGAGAAAATCACCTTGTCCGAATGTCTACCGGACAGAAAGGTATACCTGGGCACGGGGTTAACCTTGGAGCTCAGGAACAAGTTAATTAAATTTCTTCGAGCTAATGTCGATTGTTTCACGTGGTCCCATATAGATATGACAGGTGTGCCACCGAAAGTAACAACTCACAAGCTCAGCTTAGACGGGAGGTTTCCCCCAGTGAAGCAGAAGAGAAGGCCCATGGCAGAGGCAAAGCACGCCTTCGTAAAGGATGAGGTAATGAAGCTTTTAAAAATAGGCTCTATCCGGGAGGTAAAATACCCGGACTGGCTAGCTAACGTAGTAGTGGTGCCGAAAAAAGGTAATAAATTTCGAATGTGCGTTGATTACAAGGATCTAAACAAAGCATGCCCGAAGGATTCATTTCCGTTGCCTCACATCGATAGGATGATCGATGCGACAGCCGGGCATGAGATGTTAAGTTTTCTCGATGCCTACTTCGAATATAACCAAATCCGGATGCACCCGGAGGATCAAGGGAAAACATCCTTTATTACCCGATATGGGACTTACTGTTACAATGTCATGCCTATTGGATTCAAAAATTCTGGTGCAACTTACCAACGCCTAGTTAATGGAATGTTCGAAGAACAAATAGGGAAAACAATAGAAGTTTATATTGACGAAATAGTGGTCAAGTCCCTAGAAACAGAGGACCATTTAAAGCATTTTCAGGAAACCTTCGATGTACTCCGCAAGTATAACATGAAGCTTAACCCGGAAAAATGTGCCTTCGGTGTCCGATCTGGTAAATTTTTGGGTTTCATGATGTCAAACCGGGGGATTAAAATCAACCCGGACAAGATCAAAGCCATCGAAGATATTGAGGTGGTGAATAACGTCATAGGAGTGCAGAGGCTCAACGGAAGGATAGCGGCGCTGAGTCGTTTCATATCGAGGTCCTCGGACAAGAGTCACCTCTTTTTCTCCTTACTGAGGAAGAAGAACGACTTCGTTTGGACACCGGAGTGTCAAAGAGCTTTACAAGAATTAAAAAGGTACTTTTTGTCACGACCCATCCCCGTGGGCCGCGACTGGCGCCCTACTTGGGCACCCCAAACGGACATACGAGCCAAATCGTCAAATCAAAGCTTAACTCAGATTTCATAATAGTTATTTTAAACATAATTTAAAACAAAACTTGTCTTAAGCGGTCGCATACCAAAATATCATACCGGAACAAATAGAAGCGGCGGAATGCACATCGCCGATCATATGTATAAATATAAACATAAGAGCCATTCTGGCCATCTTAACAGACGGACCGCATTAAGACACAGATCTTAATCTAACAGACACATATAGGACCCTCGACCCACAAACATGACTACAGGCCTCTACAAATACAAAACGAAAACATATGACAGGACAGGGCCCCGCCGTACCCCAAATAGTCAAATATACAGATACATATACCTCACAAAATATTTATACCGACATATGGGCTCTGAATCAAAAGGAGCACTCTGTAATAGCAGGACGTATGGCCTATGCTGGCAGATCACGGATCTCTGTACCTGCGGGCATGAAACGCAGCCTCCGAAGAAAGGGGGTCAGTACGAAAGATGTACTGAGTATGTAAAGCATAGAGTGCAGAAGTGTAAACCGTAACTGAAACCAAACAGGATACAAAAAAAAGAATACTGATCAGTATATCAAAATCTGTACCAAAACGTATGTACATAATGCAGTTAAAAATCATGCAAAGCTCAAGAACTTGGTCACCCCTCCGACGCAGGTGCCACACACAGCATAGCACCAGAAGGTTCAAATCTCCGTACATCCCCAAACACACATATCATCATAACATATCATCAGCCATATCACAGCATAACTCCAAACGGAACCCGGCCCTATGGCGAGGTCTCGGGAACCGTAACACAGCATACGACCGAATTAATCATAGGGCGCACGAATCATAACCGGCCCGGGAACCGGTGAACGAAATCATAATAAGGGCACGAGCGGAGTCGTGAGCAAACAATGCAATTCATATATCAAAATACTTTTGCAAACTTGATAAAATCACATGTTGACTCATTAGTCAAAATAGTTCGAACAATTAATCAAAACGGGGTTCATTTCACAAAAGTATTTCCAAAACGGTAATTATAGTTCAAAATATAATTTAGGACATCGTGGCAATCCAAACATTATTTTACAATAGCCAAGTTCATAAACAAAAGTCTTTTGCCGACGTTATACAAAAATGAGCTTTATAGGGCAAACAAAAGAGTTTCGGAGTTAGCGGGCCCACCTCGGGTCAAGTCGAGGTGGCGGACATGAGTTACGGACATTTGGGGTCTGTGAGATCATACGGGGAAGTTTCGAAGCGATTCGAATACATTTACAAACGTCTCAGGCATTAGATCACGTTTTAACACAAATGAAAGTTTTATGCTTCAATTGAATTGAATGAATAGTACCCAATTTCTAGTTCGGATTTCCAAGAACAGAATGGCCTCCAAGGCTCCGATATCGACCTAGTATACCTAGGACATGCCAAAAGAAGGAATGGGGTAGCCTTACATACCTTTCTCACTTCGTACGCTCGTTCAAACTCGATTCCCGTTTCGTCCAAAATCTACAATTGGTCATTGTTACCAATTAGGAATTTCAAGACTTAAGAATGCACTTAACTTCAGTTTTGTCTACCGAAATTTCGGCAGCACCTCCCCTATAAATATAGCACCCCCGAGAATCATCTCGGCTCAAATAGTAGCAACAACAACCCAACAACATCAACAATGTCAACAATCATCGCAATATAAGGCAACTAGTTCTACTTTCCGACATAATGCAATAACGTTCATTCCGACTTCACACTTCCAAACTAAGCTCAATATTTTCATATTCATCACTACTCAAGATCATTACAATACAATTTAGAAGCATTTCATATCATTTCTACAAAATATTCACAAGATATACATAATATACAAACTTTCCGCCCGAGTCATAATTCATTCAAAACTTCTAATCTTTAACATACTTATTCATAACATGCTTCCATATCCCAAATTCATCAACAATTATCATAATTTGCACCTTAACAACTCCATTTTCATAATGTCAATAAATCATACTAAACGACACAAACTTCTACATTCCATTTCAATGCAAACTTATATCATTTTATCTTCATTTACATTGCAAGCATCACAACAACACAACTAACATGTTAAACAAAAGTGATTCATTCCCATTCCAATTCCAATACACCTCACGGCCACATATCATCTTTCCAACTCCAACCAAATTCATTCAACTTTCATTTCCAATATACATTCCACCCTACACACAACTAGAATACAACATAAAATTCAACACATCTTAACTACACAACCAAGCACTTACACGGCCACATATATACATACTCACCCACTTTGCAAACTTCCATGCTTTCATGAATTCTACTCATTTTCATACACTACAGCACAAACAAACCTTCATAACATAATAACATGGAATGAATTCTTACCTTTTTCTTCAATCTCCTTCACTCAACCATGTTGTCATATTGGAGGAACTAGTGCTCTTTCTTCCCAAACAATTGCACCATGTTGTAGAGGGCCTTTAATATAGTAGGAAAATCACAAAACAATAATTTTAGAGGCAAGATTTTGAGGGGTGAAATTCCCCTTGCCTTGGCCGAAATGGCCCTTATCTCCTTGCTCTTCATCTTTTGTTTTTCTCTCTCTTCCTTTTGCTTCTTGAGTCTTCTAATAGATGAAGACTCTTATACTAATTATGTCACATGGAAAAATATTCATTAATTGGGTGGTTGGGCCAAGGCACATGGCCGGCCACCCCACCTCATTTTGGGCCTCATTTTGCTCTTTTATTTGAGCCCAATTAATGATAATTCTCGTTTTGTAATTCCCGAAACTAATTTTCAAAATTCTAATTTTTGCCCTTGGCCTTCCTCCGTGTTTCCACACCAATATCTTTCATGAACAACACACACATATACTAATTCAAATCAACATATGGCCTTATTCCTTACAAATCAAAATTATCTCAAATTTTTCCGAATACGCGAAAGTACGGGATATAACACTTTTCCAGCCCACCGCTATTGCACACACCAAAAGCGGACGAGCAACTTTTTCTCTATCTTGCTGTCTCCGAGGTAGCGGTAAGTGGCGTTTTGGTCCTAGAAGAATCAGGTACGCAATTCCCTATATATTATGTGAGTAGAACTTTGGGGGATGCGGAGACCCGTTATCCCCACTTGGAAAAGTTGGCATTGGCATTAGTAAGTGCTTCTAGAAAGCTCAAGCCCTACTTTCAGTGCCATCCGATATGTGTAGTGACTACTTACCCCCTATAAATCATCATGCACAAACCAGAATTATCGGGTAGACTAACTAAATGGGCAGTAGAAATTAGCAGATATGATATCAAATACAAGCCTCGGGCGACCATCAAGTCCCAAATCTTGGCCAATTTTGTGGCTGACTTCACCCCGACTATGGTCCCCGAGGTTGAGAAAGAACTTCTGCTAACCTCGGAGAAAGCTTCGGGTATTTGGTCGCTACACACGGACGGAGCCTCGAACCTGAAAGGTTCCGGGCTAGGAATCGTCCTTAGAACCCCGGCCGGGGATGCCGTTCGACAATCCATTAGAACTGTTAAATTGACTAACAATGAAGTCGAGTATGAGGCTATGATTTCAGGTTTGGAATTAGCTCGGAGTATGGGGGACAAAATAATCGAGGCAAAGTGCGATTCTCTTTTGGTCGTTAACCAGGTGAATGGCGTCTTCGAGGTCAAGGACGAACGGATGCAAAGGTATCTGGAAAAAATCCAAGTGATACTACACCGGTTTAAAGAATGGATCATGCAGCATGTACCGAGGGAGCAAAACAGCGAAGCCGATGCATTGGCCAATTTGGGATCTTCAGTCGAAGGGGAAGAAATCAACCCCGGGACTACGGTGCACTTGATGAATTAAGCAATAGAAAACGGACATGCCAAAATAAACTAAATGGGTCTAACTTGGGATTGGCGCAACAAATACGTCGACTACTTGCGAGACGAAAATCTCCCGAGTAACCCAAAAGAATCACGGTCACTAATGACAAAAGTTACGCGTTTTTGCTTGGTAGACGGCCAATTGTATCGACGGTCTTTCTTCGGACCCCTGGCCAAGTGTTTGGGTCCCGGAGAAACGGAGTATGTGATGAGAAAGGTACACGAGGGGACCTGCGGCAACCACTTCGGTGCTGAAGCCTTGGTCCGAAAGATTATCAAAGTCGGTTATTACTGGAACCGGATGGAGGAAGATTCAAAGAATTTTGTCCGGAAATGCGACGGGTGTCAAAGACATGCCCCAATGATTCATCATCCCGGGGAGTTGCTGCATTCGGTGGTGTCACATTGGCCTTTCATGATGTGGGGAATGGACATTGTTGGTCCACTGCCATGGGCACCAGGTAAAGCCCATTTTATTCTGTTTATGACTGACTATTTCTCCAAATGGGTTGAAGCGCAGGCCTTCGAAAAAATTAGAGAGAAGGAAGTCATTGACTTCATATGGGACCACATCATTTGTCGTTTTGGCATCTCGGCCGAGATAACTTGTGATAATGGTCCTTAGTTCGTGGGCGGAAAAGTTAATGATTTTCTCGAAGTGTTGAAGATCAAGAAAATCGTATCAACTCCATACCACCCGTGTGCGAACGGACAGGCGAAATCCACGAATAAAACAATAATTCAAAATCTGGGGAAAAGACTTGAAGCGTCAAAGCATCACTGGAGGGAAATACTATCGGAGGTACTGTGGGCTTACAAAACCACATCGAAATCAAGCACGGGGGAAACACCTTTCTTGTTGGTCTACGGGGCCGAAGTCCTCATTCCCGTAGAAGTTGGTGAACCGAGTATCCGGTTCAGATATACCACTGAGGAGTCAAATGAGGAGGCCATGTCCATAAAACTCGATCTCACGGATGAACTTCGCGAAAACACGGTCCGTATTGCAGCCCAGAAGCAGAGAATGGAAAGGTACTATAATCGGAGAGCCAATTTTTGACATTTTTAAGTTGGGGACTTGGTGCTTCGGAAAGTTACCTTGATCACCAAGAATCCCAACGAAGGAAAACTAGGTCCGAACTGGGAAGGACCATACAAGATAACCGAGGTAACGGGAAAAGGATCGTATCAGCTGGAATCCATGGACGGATAACGGTTGCACAATAACTGGAATGTGGCTCATTTGAAGAGATACTACTGCTAAGGTATGGACTCCTCGTGTTTTACTATTAACCCTTTTCTTTTTTGCAGGAAGTCAAGTACCGGATAAAGTTAGAATCTAGGTCTGAAAACACGTGTTACACTCTTTTCCTTAGTACGGTTTTGTCCCAAAATGGGTTTTCCGATAAGGTTTTTAATGAGGCAACAAGTACAACGTGTTACTTGAAAAAGACAAGGATAAACGCCCGGAAACTCGGGGTCACGGCCTACGAGTGAGGGCTTAATAGCGCTTGCCCGATCTTGCAGCTCGGATAAGCACTAGGGGACTATTATACCCACATCGAAGTTTACCCCGGTTAGTGGAAAATGGTGGAACTCAACAAATCAAAACCGGACCTTTCTATATTAGGTTTCGATGTAAGGACCAAACGATCAGAATGAATCGTTTCCACTCAGTATTTGCTACGGCAAAACCAAGATCGGACCTTCTGCATTAGGTTTCGATGTAAGGACCAAACGATCAGAATGAATCGTGTCCATTTAGTATTTGCTGCGGCAAAAGCAGAAAGAAACAAAATTCTCATATCATGTATGTACAAATACTTGCAATACAAAAATTATCAAAAGTTTAGATTACGGTATTTCGGATGACTTCTTGCTAAAATACCCTACCCCGGTGATTATCGTCGTATTTCGGCATTGCATCATTCATATACCCTATTCCGGGCACTACGGTTGAAATTCGACACAGGCAACAAGGTCACAGTGAACCGAGCCAAAATCTTTAAACTCCCTCGAATAGGGACTGCTATATCAAATTTTGCTAAGGCTGGGATTCAGGTGTCCGAAAAACAGCGGCCCTAAAAAATAGCCAAAAAACTCCGGCCCTAAAAATGCCTATCGTGATTCGGAGAAAAACTCGATCAAATTCCCGGACAAAACATACCAGATGAAGAGAAAAGCCGATATTCAGGTACAGTGCGGAATAATGACTCCGAGTCTGCTTGTCCTTAAAACGGACCGACAATTCGGGCAAAAGTCATAACAAACATTCAAACAAAAGAATAAAGAAAATCAAGAAAAATGCATGTTCAATTTATACAAAGGTTTTTACACCGAAAACCCCTATAAAGGCAAAAAATAAAAGGCTAAGCACAGGCCCTGGTCTATCCGGTATGGCTGGATCCGGAGTGTTTGGACATTGTCCGCTCGGAGTCGTCGGAGTCAGTCTCGAGGGCTCTGTCCGCAAAGCCATGCCCGGCTTGCTCAAGGGTGATCCTCCGAGACTTCCACCGTTCATACTCCACAACAATCGTAGTATGAGCCTCGGCAACCTCTACACTCTTAAGGGCTTCTGCCAAATCGGCCTCAGCCTGGGCTAGTTTTGCCACCAGTTCATCCCGCTCTTGCTCGAAGACCCTTTGGACTTGAGTGGCCGACTCGAGCTCGGCCTCGAGAAGGTCATTAGCATCGACCGTCTCCTCGAGTTCGGTTTTCAACTCATCACATATCCGGGCCTTGTCCTCTGCTTTCTGCTCAAACACCCTCATCCGCTATTTGTACTTGGCACTCTCAGATTCGAGCAGCCGATGCCTTTCGGCCATGGTCGTGGTATCGGACTTGATCGAGTCCAGCTCCCCCCCGAGTTGAGAGATGGTGGTTTCGAGCTCACCAATCCTTGAGGAAAAATGAACGTTGTCCTGGCTATGGCCGACTTTGTCCGCTTCTAGAAGTCGGCTTTTCCACCATCTCGGCCAACCCATCCTTTAATTGAAGGTTTTCGACCTTTGTTGCATCGAGCTCGGGTTGAAGGTTGGAAAGAGTAACTGCTCGGTTCAATTCATCCTCCTTCACCCGCAAAAGGTGCTGGAACTTCTCCGTTTCTCGACCTTGGGCATCCAGCTGGCCCTTGAGATCGTCAACCTCTTGCTGAGCACGGACGAAGGCTTCGTTAACAAGCACCACACTCTGTAAAAGAAGCAAGTTAAAACTCGGACAAACGAGAAACTAAAGTTCTCAATGAATTATTCAAGGATGGCTGATAAACTTACTCGATTGCCCGCGTGCATGCCCTCGTTAATGAGACACTGCCAGGGGACCCCGTTCATCTTCCGTTTGTCTGAGTCCGAAAAAATGGGCCTTAGGTAGCTTGCCACACCCACCGAACAAGACAAAAAGATGCAGTCCTTGAGAACAGTGATTACAGCCGATCTTGTCTTCCGAGGTTCCACACTCGGGGCCGAAACGATGCGCACCAAGCTATCGCTAGCACCGGTCTCGGTGGCCCGTCTAGCCGCCCTCGTAGCCCGAGGAATAGGGAGATGTCCAAAACTGGCAGCTTCCCCGGTAGCAGGAGGAGTATTCGAGAACATGTCATCAAAGTCATCCGACCTTGAAGTTGGAATTGGAGAACTCGGAGCGGCCTCAGCAGCTTCGGCAAAGGCAGGGATCTCGGAAGTTGTAGCAATTTCATAACCGGGCAGTGGACCACCATCCGTTGGAACTTCGGTCTCGGGGACCGGCTCAGCCCTTTGACCGGCTTCGGCAGCTGGTGCCTTCTCGGATCTTCTTGTCCTTTGCAGGGGGATTTCTTCGGATGAAACATCACCTGAAATATCAACGAATTCAATCGACCTTAGAGGAGTCGGGTAATGAATTTCTTCCCCACCCGTGTGTAATGCCGGAGCTGAAGTTCCTTCCCCGGCTGAAGGAAGTGATGAAATGGTGGTACCCTCCTCCGGAATAGAAGTAACGGAAGGGGCCACACCGATCCTCCGAACGAGGAGCTCGGGCTCTGTTTCATCTCTTAAAGTCCGAACGACGCACCTCGCCCTCTTCTTCAGTTTCTGCCCTTTGTCTGAGGGCTTTTTCCTCTTGTTAGCGGCAGAAATGATACGGGATGTACCCGCTGAATCGAACTCGGGTGCCGACCTAGCGGGTTCAGCTACTGACTCCGATCTTGGGTCCACCGAGCCCTTGGGTAAACCTGAAAGCCGAAGAGGTTACATAAAGGAGAGGTAGAAAATCTAATGAATACCGATAAAAACAAAGTATTACTGTGGTTCTGAGCGACCCAACGGCCACACGACAGGAGTCCCTATGTCCGAGCTTCATGGGTATGTTGGTTGAGGAGAGCATTAACCCATTCATTGATGTTCCAGACAGCCGGAGGTATCCAACCCACGACTGGTATAAAGAAGAGGACAAGTAGTGAGAATGTGAAAGGACTAGTGTTTGACAAAGCATTCAAAAGCAATTATTAAAAGAACTGGACTTAGGATTGTCATTCCACCTCTCCGGAAAGGGCATGTAGTTGGCCAGAATAATGTACGTGGTCCTCACCTGGACGTAACGCTCCAACCAGCCCCGGTCTCTATCTTCGTCCATTTTTGAAAAAATTGAATTCTGGCTTCGATTAGTGAGTTTTATTACACCACCCCGGAACAACCGCGGGGAGTATAACCGTATGAAGTGGGCCAGCGTGAACTCCTTTTTCGTTTTATTGGCCAACGGCCGGAGGCAGGCTACGGTCCTCTAGACAATCAGACCAATTTGGGCCAGGGTTACATTATAAGTCCGACACATATCTAAAATGACCGGATCGATCGGGGGGTCGAGCTTGAGGGTGAAAGGATAAGTATAAACGTAAAAGAATCCCTCCCAATGGTCGGTGACTGATTCATCTGATCCGAGGGCAAAAACTTGAACCAGACGGTTATCCCATCCGTAATCAGCCCGGACTAGATCGAGTTTGTTCTCGGTAATGGATGAGGGGTATCGTCTTACATCGAACCCTCTATCGGAAACCAGAGAAGGTTTCTCAACCTCGAAATCCTTGTTATAGTTGGGTTTGGATGGTACAATGTCCAAAGCAGTGGGCTCGAAGGCGATTTTTCCCTTGGGTTGAGAAGTTGGCTCGGTTCCTTGAGAAGAAACCGAGGGAACATCATGGGAGGTGGTTTCGGTGTTAGCAGACATTTGAAAGTATGGAAAAGGAGATTGGGCGAATTCGAAAAAGAAGCTAAAAAACAGGAGTAAGGGTGCAGTTGAGAAAAAATTCAAAGTGATAGAGTAAGAAGAAAAAGCAGCAGCACTTTCTAAACAAAAGGCAACTAACGAAGAAGTTGATGGAGTTGTTTTCCTTTCACATAGTATAGGCAATGAATCAAAGGGGATAAAATGGTTGAATCAACAAGAAATATGAGATGAAAGATGATTGGAAGAGATGAAATGAAGAGAAATGAAGTGGAGAGATGAAGTGAAGAAATGAAAATGGAGAAGTGAAATGAAGCGTAAAATGGAAAAATGAGGTGGTGGAAGACGTTATATAGATATGGGATCGAGGCGGTTACAGATCCCAGCCTACAGGGGGATGCCACGTGTCCCATAATTAATAAGAAGTGCCTTGAAACGACATGCGTTACGGCGGTTGTCAGAGCTGACCATCCGAGACGAGACACGTGGCTGATGACAGAAAGACGTGATGTAATTGTTCCCGCCAAAATGAAAAGATGAAGAACAAATGAGGCCACCGGTTTCTTGACTCATCCACTTCCCGTTACTCTGATAAAACTACGGTCCGGAAAGTGTGGGGACTATCTGTATACGGTAAAAATCAAATATATGCTAGATCGGTGAGACCGGAGACCGAGGGAAGAAAGAAACAAGCACGAGCATGAAGACTTTCTTTTGGGACCGGAGGAGTGTTTGATCCGAAGAAAGCGAAGGACATCGTTTGGTCCGGTTTCTCCATAGCCTAGTTGATCGTGGCCGTTGGCCCGGTTGATCGTGGCCGTTTGTCCGGTTGATCGTGGCCGTTGGTTCGGTTGATCCGTTACACAATTGCCACGCGTCAATACCATTCTGCCACATTGTACTGCCAATCGTACGGGTGTCAGACCGTATGACCCAACCTTATCCTTTTTAGGGTTTTTCTTTATTCAAAAGGGCTTTATGTTGTAAGAGGCCCATAAGGCAAAGCTATAAATAGGAGGCATTACTTTACTTTCAGGGGTTGGCTTCTTGAGTTCTAGAACTTCGTAATAGCAAAATATATAAAATCTCCCTCTTTCATTCTCTAATTTTGGTCCGGATTCAGTGTTTTGTTCTTTAGCTTTATTCGATTATCATATATCATTAAATATATATATTTAGTGCAAACCATCGATTATTATTCACTTCTTCTTAGAATTTCCATATATATCTTTTTTCAACCAAATAGATTAAAGCTTAACCACATATCCTATACCTCACTAATAAATTTAATTGATTACCTAAATTTGGGGTAAACACTGGCCACGGGCTGTTCGGGATTTGAACACGTATCAATCCCCGTGGCCAGTCACTTCGGTGTCAATTTAGGCCCTAGATTGGAGAAAACTTTCCCGGCCCCTAGTGTAGACCCGAAACGAAAAAGGTAAGTCTCGTTTAAGGTACTAGCCGACATGAACATGTTGTCGGGCTCGGTCGGGGTAGCCAGCTACCTGTACCCTCAAGTGACCAAAGAGGATCAGAAGAAAATGGAGGAGGTCAGCGAATTTCGCTTTTTCAACGAGGCCCAACATGCTTTCAACCGGGTACATCTTGTTCCCTTTGTTTCTACGCTTAACTTTATTTTCTTGTCACATCCTAACAATTGCTTCTCTTCCTTTTTTAGGCCTCTATGCTCCTTCATGAAAGCTTCTACTGACTTAGGATGGGGGTGGACCATCTCAAGGAGGAGCTCGAGAAGAAGACTCAGGATGCGGATGCGCTCAGGGATCTTTACGGGAAGAAACTGGAGTATATCTTGAGTCTTCCCGACCTTTCCATCCTTCAGCCGGATCTGGCAGCGGCCCGGAAAGAGGCTACCGAGGCCAAATGGGAGCATGACCGGTTAGCAGAGAAGGTAAGGGATTTTGAAGTTCATAATAAGTCGTTAACAGCCGATGCTAACGTTACTCCTTCTCAGGCCCGGGCTTGTATGACCCAGATTGACCAACTTCAGGCAGAACTGGATGAGATCAAACCCGAGCTCGATGTATTTAAAGAAAAAATGACTGGTGCTGTCGCTAAGCGGGATGCTCTCAAGGAGCAACTTCGGGTGATGTCGGAGCAAGCTGCCGAACTTCGGTCAAAACTTGCTTCGGCCGAGTCTGAACGCGATGGCCTTGGCTGGGATATTGCCAATCTACGGGCCAAACATAACAAAGCCCTGGGCCAAATCTCGAGCTACGATAGTATGTTGGCTCAGTATAAATTTGATGTGACCGCTGCCGAGAGGGTTAGTGATGCTCGGGCCGAATATATGCTGCGTTTATCCCGAAGGGAGACTCTCGAAGAGATTCAGGCCATCGAGATGGATTTGTCTGATCTAATCGAGGAGGCTAAGGGGCTTGAAGCAGAGGCGAAGGCCATGTATGATCTTGAGGAGTCAGATAGCGACCTCAAGGGTTATGTTGAGAGCTCGGGTGAAGATTAGGATTCGTAGCCTTGTATTTCTTTTTGTCTTTTGGACTCAAGGCTATTTGTTTGTGCCTTTGTAAATCCTTGACTTATATATAAGAAGATTTTTGCCCGGCTTATCCATCGTTTTTTATTGCTTTGTATTTTGTGTGTAAGAATTAAAATATTCATTGGCTCGATTTAATGTTTGTCCGATATGCACCATTGCTTTAGCATGTATCACTATTTTAGCAAAAGTAAATTTAAAGTGATAGTGACTAGTTCTCGAGTGTGTGTGGTATGCAAAAGGCCTTGTTTGTGAACTTAGACGTCTCTGAGTTGCACAACGTGGTCGTTTTTAGACCATAGTCTTTGACTGTTTAAACCGTAGTCTTTTATCATTTAGACCGCAGTCTTTTAGGTTGACGCAAGGTTTTTTAGACAGTAGTCGTTTAGGTTAACGCATTTCATATTTAGACCGTAATCTTCGAGTTTACGCATTTTGTATATTTGGGGGTCTGGTTCGGTGACATGAAATATTGGATATTTTGAGGAATTTCCTCGTTTTTCTTGATGAAACCGGAAACAAATTTACAATAATTGATGTGGCAAGAACAAGCTAATCGGACACGATTCAATCGATCGTTTGGTCCTCTTACATCAAATCCTATCGTTCAAGCCTTGGCGTTACATAGGTATCGATTAACCCCGGGTATGATAGTCCCCCAGTACTTGAGTTCGAAGTGTGAGAGCTCGGGTACTAATGACCCGATACGGGCAGTCTTCAATCCCCAGTTCTTGATCGGTCTTCTATATTTTAGTAGCACGTTGTACGGTGCTGCCTCATTAAAAACCTTGCCGGAAAACCAAATTCGGGACAAAACCGATCGAAGGGAAAAAAAGTGCAGGACGTGCTTTCAGTCCTAAGTCTATGACTTCTCGGCTTCTATTGTGTTGCTTCCGATGTCAAATCAATGTATGCCTGCACGTTTAAACCAAAGGGAATAGAAAATAAAAGGTCACTCGTACCTTTAACAATAGTATTATTTTAGGTGTGCCACGTTCCAGTTGTTTGGAAGTTGTATTCCATTTCCATTCTCAAGTTGATAGGAACCTTTCCCGGTTATCCCGGTGACTCTGTATGGCCCTTCCCAGTTCGGACCCAATTTTCCTTCGTTGGGGTTCTTGGTGTGAAGTGTGACCTTCTTCAAGACCAAGTGTCACGACCCAGCCCCGTGGGCCGCGACTAGTGCCCTATTTGGACACCCAAACAGACTTACGTACCAGATCGACATATCGAAGATTTATTCAAACTTAACATACGTCATTTTAAACAGATACTGAAAACAAATATCATCTTAAGCGGTCGCCCGTACAGAAACATCATATCAAATCCGGTAGGCTGGCGAAATACACATCGCCCAGATATACATACATATACAAACATATGGGCCGTTTTGGCCATAATAGCAAACGGGACCGCTTAAGGCACAAATCACGATCATAGTCGAACAAATGTGACCCATGACCCACATATATATCTACAGGCCTCTACAAACCATGACAGAAACATATGACGGGACAGGGCCCCGCCGTACCCAAATAGTCATATATACAGAATATGTATCACAGAAGATATGTACCAAAAATATGAGCTCCAGATCAAAAGGAGTAATCCAAGTGGCAGAATATGTATCCTATACTGGAGGATCACCAAAACGAACGTCCGTACCGGCGGGCATGAAACGCAACCCTCGAAGAAAGGGGGTCAGTACGAAATATGTACTGAGTATGCAAAGCATGACATACAGAAATCCGAATCATAACTGCAGTGAAGAGTACAGAAAATGGATACAGAATTAGTATATCAAAACCTGTGCTGAAAGTATGTATCTATAATGCAATTAAAATCGTGCATAGGGCTCAGGAACGTGGTCGCCACTCCGACGCTGGCGCCACAACACATCATACTCCAGAAGGTTTCATATCTCCGTACGATCCCTGAACATATCGTATCATCATAACATATCACAACACCAGAACATATCATGTGCCATATCACATCATAACGCCGTATATAAGCGGTAACCGGCCCTATGGCGAGGTCTCGGGAATCGTAACACATCATACTGCCGAATGTAACATAGTGCACACGATCACAAAACCGGCCCGGGAACCGGCGAACGATATCATAGTAGTAGGCACGAGCGGATTAGTGCGGAAACCATATGCATATAAATAAATAAATTTCTTTCAAACTCGATAGCCAAATATTTTTACAAACATCTGAAGGCTCAAAAATAAGATTCGGTCAATTGGAATTAGTATGAGAGAGTTACAAACTTTCGAAGTACGGAACCTTCTGAAAATATTTCATAAGTCATACTTAGGAATTCAAGTATCATTCATATTAAGAAGCCTTCAAATAACATTATGGAGCAAATCAAACGGAGCCTTAGAATCATGTGCACATATCCAAAATATATATATATATATATATATATATATATATATAACAGAGCCTTAGAATCATGTGCACATATCCAAAATATATATATATATATATATATATATATATATATATATATATATATATCCAAAACTTTAGTCATATCAAATATTTTTCGAACAACATCCGAAAACGTATCGACTAGAACTTCGAACATCACAAGTATGTATCAAACCATATGGGATAGTTTATGGAAATCAAAGACATAGGCCATCCTAGTGGCTCTAGGAGTAGAATTTTCTTTAGAAGCATATATATGTCGTTTGTTTATTTCATAACGGTCATGCCAAAAGAAAGAAAGGTAGGCTCTACATACCTCAATCGCTCGCTAACAAATCCCGATCACTCGTTAAATAAATCCCGACTCAAGTCTCAGGCTCTCCAAGATCTACAATGATGTTATCAATTACCAAACATTAGCTACAAGTACTTAGAAATTCAACTTTAACTAGTACTTGTCTACAGAAATTTTGGCAGCATCTCCCCTGTAAATTCAACATCCTCGAGAATACAACTCGGCCAAATTCATCAACAACCATACCAACAATACCAACAACCATACCAATAACATCAAGAATCAATTCAGAACGCATTCTAACATTAGTAGCCTTCTTTTTCTACATAGTCATCAACATTCAATTCAACCACGTACGTTCAAGCCGATATCGACACTTACATATTCAATACTAGTTCAAGATCATTCAAATACAACTCAAAAGCATTTCATACAATTCTACAAAATATTCAACAATCCCACCAAAAACCATACTTCACCCGAAACCTCCAATCTTCGACACGAACATTCACAACACATTTTATCTTCCAATTTCATCATCAACAACAACAATTTGCACCTTAACAACTCCATTCCCATAATTACATAAAACTATAATAAAATCACATAATTTCCTACAACAACTTAACAACCAATTTTTCATGCCAACTTGAACTATTATTCTTCCATTTACATCACAGGGCCACAACAACACAATTAACATAATAAATAAAATTTGTTCATCCTTCTCCATCAACAACACTACACGGCCACACACACACATACCCACAACACACAAATTTCATACTTTTCATTCATTTCCACATACTAAAACAGATATATAAGTCTTCCATAACATAAAAATGATATAATTCTTACCTTTTTTCAATTTTTCCACTTGCCAAAAAAAGTACTTTCTTGCCCCAAAAATTATACCACGTTGAAGAGGGTCTTGAACTTAGTAGGAATACTAGAAAACTATAATTTTTGGACCCAAGATTGATGGCAAAAAAAAATTCTCTTTTTCTCCAAGGTGGCCGAATGCCCCTTTGTTCTCTCAAGTCTTGCTCCCACTTTGTTTTGTCTTGAAGGTTCTAGATGAATGATGAATACATGGCCCTTTTCTCTTATTTATTTCATGGTTTTAATTTACATGGGCTTGGGCCTTTTTTTATTCTCCATGGCCGGCCACACCTCTCATTGGGCCTCTATTTTTTTTTTTTCTAGCCCAATTCACTTATGGTGAATATTTGTAATTCATGAACCCATTTTCCAAATTCCCAGTTTTGCCCTTGGCCTTCCTCCATATTTCCACATCAACATTTTTCATGAACAACATATATATAAAATAAGATCAAAATATTGCTTTATCTCTTACTAGTCACAATTATTTCAAATTTCCCGAATATGCAAAAATACGGGATATAACACCAAGTCTCCAATCTGAAAGTGCCTAAGGTTAGCCCTTCGGTTATAATATCTTTGCATTCTTTGCTTTGAGCTACTAACCGGACTTAGGCAGCTTCCCTCTTCTCGTCCACGAGATTATGACTTCGACTCTTCTGTAGCATGTTGAAATCTTAAACTTGGTTCACCGACCTCAACAGGTATTAGCGCCTTGGTTCCATAGACCAGGGAGAATGGAGTTTTCCCGGTACTCGATCTTATCGTAGTGCAGTAGACCCATAGGACCTCGAGTAGAATCTCCTTCCATCGATGTTTAAAGTCGGTCAGCCTTTTCTTTAAGTTCTGCAGTATAATCTTATTTGTTGATTCAGCTTGGCCATTCACGCTTGGGTGATACGGGGTGGACAAGATCTTTTTGGTCTTGTATTCTTTCAAGAACTTGCTGACTTTGCTCCTTATGGACTGCTTCCCGTTATCACATGTAATTTCCACGGGTACCGCGAATCAACAGATTATACAGTCATAAATGAAGTCAATGACTTTCTTTTCCCTGACCTTTTCGAGTGCCTGTGCTTCAACCCATTTAGAGAAATAATCAGTCATAAGCAAAATAAAATGCGCTTTACCTGGAGCCCAGGGCAAAGGCTCTACTATGTTCATTCCCCATTTCATGAATGGCCATGGAGAAAGGACCGGATGAAGCTTCTCCCCCAGTTGGTGTATCGAAGAAGCATGCCTTTGGCATTCGTTGCACTTCCGAATGAAGGTTTTGGCATCCCTCTCCATCTCGTTCCAGTAGTAACCCGCTCTGATTATCTTGCGGACCAGTGAGTCGGCTCCTGAGTGGTTTCCATAAGTCCCCTCGTGAATTTCCCTCATAGCATAGTCAATTTCCCCTGGCCCCAAACATCTCGCCAAGGGACCGTAGAACGACCTTCAGTACAACTGGCCATTGACCAAACAAAATCTAGCTGCTTTGGCTCGAAGGGCCCTCGAATCTTTGGCTTCGGGTGGTAGCTTCCCTATTTGAAGATAGTCTATGTATTTGTTTCTCCAATCCTAAGTGAGGCTGGTTGAATTTATCTCAGTGTGGCCGGTCTCGATGATTGAACTCATCAGCTGCACCACAGCGCCGACATTAAACCCTTCCGATTCTACCGATGATCCCAAGTTTGCCAGAGCATCGGCCTCATTATTTTGGTCCCGAGACACGTGTTCTAATCTCCATTCCTTGAATCTACGAAGGACCACCTGTAGTCTTTCTAAATATCTCCACATTCGGTGATCCTTGACCTTGAATGTGCCGTTGACTTGATTGACTACCAGGAGGGAATCGTATTTGGCCTCAATGATTTCGGCTCCCAAGCCCTTAGTTAGCTCTAAACCTGCAGTCATAGCCTCATACTCGGCTTCATTTTTAGTCAAATTAACAGATCTAATAAATTGTCTTATTACATCACCAGTGGGTGGTTTCAGAACGATCCGCAACCCGGACCCTTTCACGTTCGAAGCACCATACGTGTATAAGGTCCAGACACCCGAACTAGTCCCCGAGGTAAGGAGTAATTCTTTGTCGATGATATTTGGCACAAATATCACCTTTCGTGTCATTCTACATCACATTCCTAAGATTTTTAATGCCTGATATATGATAAAATCGTCGTATTTGAGCTTATGTCGCTATATTTCATGTATCTAGGTACGATGAAGACAAACGACGGGAAATCGAGCAGTTTTGGTTGATTCTTGAGGTAACCTTGTGTACACGAGTGAACGAGAGAAGCTTTGGACACTTAGGTGAATTTCTGGAAGAATCAGGAACAATTGTGCCACACCCGCGTCGCGGATGCAACACGCAATGGCATTCACGCATTGAGCCCGCGTTGCGTGGACTTAATAGAAAAATCAGCTGCAGGAACTTTCTCAGTCATGTGTTGAGCCCGCGTCGCGGACTCAGCACAAATAGAAGCCGAATTCACTGAAGACCCCGCATTGGACCCGCGACGCGTGGCCAATGCGGGAATGTTGAATTTTGTCCGATTTTAAATAGGATTAGAACCCTTTTATTTGATTAACCCTAAACTATAAATAGTTATTTTGCTCATTGTTAATGACGTGTTGGGATTTTTCCAAGACTTGTAAGCCGTCATATTACCTTCTCTCTAGGTTTATTTTATTTTTCATCTTTTTCAACCCTAGATTATTCATGAATTTTTTTGTCTATGATCAAATCATGAGTAGCTAAACTTATTAATTCTAGGGTTGTGGCGAAAGACTTGAAAGTTGGTTTGGTGAAAATTATTCTCTATTGATTTTCCATACTTTGGGTTGCTTATTTATTCTTGATCTTAATTGTTTCATTATCTGGCCAATAGTTAGACACTATCTGTGGCGTGTGAATTGAACTAGGCATAGGGAATTTGCATGCGTAATAAGAATAAATAGGGCTTGTTCGATATAATCGTTTCGCTAATGAGGATAGGAACATACCCTTTAGCCTTGCTTAGTTGAATACGGAGGAATAAATGCGTTCTTGTTACCTCTGACGACCATAGGGATATATGCGTTATAGTAGCATCTACAGGCTTGTGAGCAACTCGGAAGATACTCATAAAGTTATAATTAACCCGTCAACTAGTAACCCAGGAAATAAGATAGGTGGAATTGTCTGAAGATCAACTGGATTGTCGAAAGCCATGCCCCTAGAACTTTCTCTCATTTGATAAATCTTACAATCTTTGTCAAAATATTCCCAGTCACAAAAACACCCATCACAAATTGTTTACTTTTCAGTTTTAGTTTAGTATAACAAGCATCTTGATTTTCACTGTCTTGAATAGTTTCACTCGAATTTGAATTAGCTTAGCAGTAGAATCTAAGTCTCTGTGGGATCGATATCTGGACTTAACAGTCTATATTACTTGTACGACCACGTATACTTGTGTGTGCGTTAGGGAGTAATAAGTTTTTGGCGCCGTTGCCGGGGACTTAGAAAAATTTACTGTTTTTGTAATTTTAGTTTGTTTTTCTATTCAAGTCTTTACTTTTTCGTTGTTCTACTTGTGTCACTTCAGGTTTCTCTAGTTTATGCCAAGCACTAGAAGTTCAGGAAAACCAGTACTTGATCTTGATCCCGAAATCGAAAGAACTTTTCACAGATAGAGAAAAATGGTTGACGAAGCAGCAAAACTTGCTCTTGAACAGGAAGAAAGGGATAAAAATAGAAACGGGGATGAATCGGGTGCCAGAGCAGCTGCAAGGGCACAAGAACAACGTATTCTCTTGTCCAGTTATGCTAGGCCGAGTCTAGCAACTATTGCTAAGGATACTGTTAGGACTGACATTATTGGAAATTTTGAGCTAAAAAAGGAACAGTGCGGCTGGTGCAACATACGTGCCAGTATATGGGTAAGTCTAGTGAAGACCCGCATAAGCACTTGATGCAGTTCGTGGAGTTGAGCGAGAATTTCCAATATAGAGATGTTCCCGATGATTATGTGAAGTTGTCTTTATTTCCGTTCTTACTGATTGGCGAAGCAAGGGAATGGTTGACGAATCTACCTGCAGGTTCTATCACTTCTTGGGAGATATTATCAAATAGGTTTATCGACAAGTTCTTCTCACCCAAGAAAACAAAGGAGTTGCGAGGAAGAATTGCTAACTTCACTCAGAGAGATTCCGAATCTCTACCACACGCTTGGGAAAGGTATAAGGGCTATTTGCGAGATTCCCCCAAACACATGCAGCCAAAGGAGATCATTGGCAACTATTTCGTAGAAGGTCTTAACTGTTACACCTCGGAAACAATTTCCGTTGGTACGTAAGTAAACGAACTAGTGATAAGTATGAGTGCATGATGTCCATGAGCAAGAAACGACGTTTGATGACCTTAGGCGAGATTTCGAAGGTATCTGATGTGAGATTTTGCAAGTCATTAAATAAAGGGACCAACACTTGTTTTATTTCATTACAACATTACACCACTTCTCTCTAAAACCTCTCTCTACATTTATTATACAAGTTTTCAAGGATATTTGAGGATCAACAACATAAAACAAGGTGAATCAAGAGTAAGAACATCATCAAAGATCATCTAGGTCAAGAAATCCAAATGGAGAAAAACTAGGATTTTGCTCAAAGTGGAGTATTATTAACCAAAGCTTGTTCCTACAACCTCTAAGGTAAGATTCATGATTTTTACATGATGTTTAAGGTATTGAAGAGTTAAAATACATGGATTGTAGAAAATATGGTCAAGTAGGTCATGAATGATGAATAGTGACATTTTGAGGAATAGTTTGAATTGAATCATGAATGTTGTTGTGTTGTAATATGAATGCATTATAAATGGTACTAAGATCATGAACTAGACACTTTAGACGAATGGACGAAGTTGGATGTTATGACCACGAATATGGGTGAATTAGAGGCAAATTAAGGAATCTAGATAATGTGGATAATGTGAATGACTAATGGCCATTGTTATGATATTAATGAAGGTATAGACGCTAGCATTGGAAGGAAGCGTGCAAGTGTAAAATTGTCCGACGAAAAGGTATGTAAGGCTAACCCTTCTTTCATAAGGCATGGTTCCTTGGCCAAACTCTTAAATCCTCTATATGAGTATGTTGTATTCAAATGATTGACACTCCGAGCTCATAAGGTCACGATCCTCGATATGTGCTACGATTGTACTACGCACCCCATATGACGAGTAAGCATAAGATATAGATGTAGCGAAAATGATGATGATAGTGATGACGATGATAATAATAATGATGCTAAAGGTGCCTACAGGCTATTATACTTACATGTGCCTATGAAGGGCTATAATGACACCCCGAGCTTATAACGCCGGGTAGGATACATGTATATGAATATGTATAAAGTATGTATACGATTATGAAATGCGCGCACACCTCTACAGATGGTACGGATAACCCTGAAGCCTTGGTAGGGCCAGGTATGAGTAACCTTGAGCCTTGGTTGGCCAAGTATGTATGAAACATCGATCCTATGAGGTCGGGTATGCTATGTAAATGAAATGACTATGTATGTAATATGAATATGAATGTGATAAGACTATGTATAAGAATACGAATAAGGACATGTATACGACTATGAGCACAAGTATGGTACGAGTACTATTATGGAATACGGATGATGACGTAGGTGTACAAATACGTATGAAAAATGGAAAGTCCTACGAAAGGCAGGTAAGTGCTATGAAGATGATATTATTGTCTCCCCCTCCTATGCTATTTCATATGTTGTTCATGATGCTTATTTATTGATGTTGCTCATACTTTACATACTCAGTACATTCTTCGTACTGACGTCCTTTTGTTTGTGGACGCTGCGTCATGCCCGCAGGTGCACAGGGAGACAGACTTGATCCATAGCTGCCTATTCGGAGATTACATAGAGAGCTCCATTTCCTTCGGAGCCATATCTTTTGGGTACTCATTCTTTTGTGTATATAATTATGGGCATAGCGGGGTCCTGTCCCGCTAATGTGATATGTTATACTCTAAGAGGCTCGTAGACATGTGTGTGTGTGTGGGTAGATGTGTTTGGCCTTGTCGGCCTATATTTTGTATATCATTTTGTCGGCCACGTTGGCCCATGTACATTGATGTGGCATAGATGCCTATGATAATATAAATGTGCTGTTGTCCAAATGGGACTAGTTGACGAATGAATGGAAATGCATGTATAATTATGTGGCTCACCTAGATGTAAGCATAAGAGTAAGCTAAGAGGGTGCCCGAGTGGGCTAGCACCGGGTGCTCGTCGCGGCCCCGAGTCGGGTCGTGACATTAACCATGAATCAAGGGCCCTGTTGAATGCTTCAACTCAAGGGCAGATCTTAAACAAAACATATGAAGAGATGGAAGCTCTCCTTGAGATGATGTCTGAGGGTCATCATGAATATCACGAGACTAGCCGGGTGTTACCACAAAAAGCTGCTGGGGTTCTTAAAGTTGATGATGTTGCAGCTATTCGGGCTGATAGAGGTACTCTTACTAACGTGATGTTGAGGGTGTTTCCTCAAGCTCAATAGATTCAACCAGTTCAACATATTCAACAAGCAGCATGTGTAAGTTGCAGTAAGCCTCATGATTATAACAATTGTCCATTGAATCCAGGGTCTGTCTATTTTGTGGGGCAGTAGAACCGTGGTATTGGAAATCGGGGAAACTATTATGGAAATAATTACAACACTTCATTTGGGAAGCAGGATTTCCACAAGCCAAACAATTATCAGCAACCTCAAGCTCAGCCAGCTAGCAATTTAGAAGAGATGATGAAGCAGCTTATAGCTCAAAATCAAATGACGCAGCAGCAAAATTAGAAAATTCAGAGTGAGATGCAAAAATCTATTCACGAGCTTGAGCGTCAGATGGGGCAGATGGCTCTTATGCAGAATGTCAGACCACCGGGTACTCTTCCTAGTGATACTGAAAAGAATCCAAAAGAGTGCAAGGCATTCACCTTGAGGAATGGTAGAGAGCTAGAAGAAGTGCCTCCGAAAAAGAAGAACATAGCAGAAGCAGAACTTATCCCTGCTAAGCGAGCTGAACTGAAGCAGACAGTCGCAGAGCAACATGTAGAGGAAGTGGTTCGACCACCCCATCCCTTTCCACAACGACTTCAGAAATAGAAAGCAGATTCGGCTTGCAAGAAATTTCTTGAACTCAACATACCTTTAGTGGATCTTTTGCAAGAAGTTCCAAAATATGCTAAATATATCAAAGATGTGGTTGTGAACAAACGGCGTTGGATAGAGTTTGAGACTGTTGCCCTTACTGAGGAGTGCAGTTCTAGAGTGAGGAGTAAAATCCCTCCAAAGTTGAAAGATCCGGGCAGTTTCACAATTTTGATTACGATTGGCAACATTGAAGTTGGGCTAGCATTGTGTGATTTTGGTGCTAGTATTAATCTGATGCCCACTTTTGTGTTCCGAACTTTGGGCTTAGGTGAGCCTAGGCGAACCACTATTACGTTGCAGTTGGCTGATCAATCTCTTTCTTATCCTAATGGTATTGTTGAGGATGTTCTCTTGAAGGTAGGCCCATTTATTCTGCTGGTTGATTTTGTGATACTTGATTATGAGGTAGATAAAAGTGTTCCTCTCATCATGGGGAGAGGATTCTTGGCCACTGTTGATGCTGTGATCCGAGTGAAAGATGGGAAGATGTCCATGACAGTTGATGGGCAAAAGGAGACTTTTGATGTGTTTAAAGCTACCAAGCTTCCATCCCATTATGAGGAGTTGAAGATGATTTTCGTGGTGGAGCCCAAGCTCACTAATGCTGAGTTAGATCACTTTCTGGCTTCGCGAGACCCGTTGGAGACAGCTTTGGTGTATGGGGAAGATCTGACAATTGATGCAGAAGTTGGGGAGTGTCTTAGCATTCTTGACACTTCATGCACTTACCTACGAGCAAGTACACCGTTTGAGGAGCTAGACAGACCAGAGTCATGGAAGAAGCCGAAACCATCTATTGAAGACGCTCCAGTTCTTGAGTTGAAGCCATTACCTCCTCACCTTCGCTACGCTTTCTTAGCTAGTGGAGACACATTGCCCGTAATCCTCTCTGCTTATTTAACTGATGTGCAGGTTGAACGTGTGTTACAAGTGCTAAGAGATCGAGTCCGAGCCCTTAGGTGGTCGATAGCTGATATTCGAGGTATTAGTAGCTCGTTTTGCATGCACAAAATATTATTGGAGGAAGACAGCAAACCTAGTGTTGAGTGCCAGAGGTGACTGAACCCGATCATGAAGGAGGTGGTGAAGAAAGAGGTAATCAAGTGGCTTGACAGCTGCATTATTTATCCCATCTCTGACAGCAATTGGGTAAGTCCTGTACAATGTGTCCCGAAGAAAGAGGGCATGACTGTGGTAGAAAACAAGAAGAATGAATTGGTGCCTCAACGAACTGTTACGGGTTGGAGGATGTGTATTGACTATCGCAAGTTGAACAACGCCACTAGAAAAGATCACTTTCCTTTGCCCTTCATGGATCAGATGCTCGACAGATTAGCTGGGCACGATTATTATTGCTTTTTGGATGGCTATTCGGGTTACAACCAGATCATGATTGCACCTGAGGATCAAGAGAAGACCACATTAACATGTCCATATGGCACGTTTGCATTTCGGAGGATGCCTTTCGGTTTGTGCAATACTCCAGGTACTTTCCAGCGATGCATGATGGCTATTTTCACCGATATGGTAGAAAATTATGCGCAGGTATTTATGGATGACTTCTCTGTTTCTAGGGATTCTTTTGATGACTGCTTGAACCATCTTGATGCCGTGCTAGCTCGTTGTGAAGAAACGAACTTGGTACTTAACTGGGAAAATGCCATTTCATGGTTCGAGAGGGCATCGTTCTTGGGCACAAGATATTGAGCAGGGGAATAGAGGTTGACAAGGCAAATATTGAAGCAATTGAAAAATTGCCGCCACCAGTTTTAGTTCGGGGAGTGCGCAGTTTTCTTGGGCATGCAGGCTTCTATCGACGGTTCATCAAAGACTTCTCTAAAGTTGCAAATCCAATGTGCAAGCTTTTAGAGAAAGATGTGAAGTTCGTGTTTAATGAAGCCTGTCTGACGGCTTTTGATGAGTTGAAAAAAGGTTAGTATCTGCTCCCATTATCATCGCACCCGATTGGTCTCTGCTGTTTATTTTGATGTGTGATGCAAGTGATTTTGCTGTGGGAGCTGTCCTTGGTCAGAAAATGGACAAGAGTTTTCATCCTATTTACTATGCCAGCAAGACACTTGATGCAGCCTAGATGAACTATACTGTCACAGAGAAGGAGTTGTTGGCGGTTGTCTACGCCTTTGACAAATTCCGATCATATCTTGTGGGCACGAAGGTAATGTATATACTGATCACACCGCAGTTCGCTATTTATTTGCGAAGAAGGATGCAAAGCCGAGGCTTATTCGTTGGGTGTTGCTGCTGCAAGAGTATGACATCGAGATTCTTGACAGAAAGGGCATAGAAAATCAGGTAGCAGATCACTTATCGAGATTGGAAGATCGGGAACATGTGGATAAGGCAGTGGCGATTAAGGAGACCTTTCCTGATGAACAACTCTTTTCTCTTCAATCAGCTGAGGTGCCATGGTATGAAGACATGGTGAACTTTATAGTAAGTGAGATTTACCCCCCTGGTGCTAATCATGAGAAGAAGAAGTGGATTTTGCATGATGGTCGTTTCTATGTTTGGGATGAGCCCTATCTCTACAGGGTTGGCACAGATCAGCTGATCAGAAGGTGTATTCTAGAGGAAGAGGTCCCTGCGATCCTTGAGAAGTGTCACTCGTCACCCTATGGGGGACATCATGCGGGTGATAGAACAGCTGCAAAGGTACTTCAGTCCGAGCTCTATTGGCCTACTTTGTTCAAAGATGCTTATGAATTTGTGCGAGCCTGCGATAGCTACCAGAGAACCGGAAATATCTCCAAGCGCCATGAAATGCCTTTGAAAGGCATCTTGGAGATTGAATTATTTGATGTGTAGGGTATCGACTTCATGGGTCCCTTCATACCGTCAAAGGGGAACAAGTACATATTGGTTGCTGTAGACTATGTCTCGAAGTGGGTGGAAGCCATTGCACTTCCCACCAATGATGCTAGTGTGGTGGCCAGATTTTTGAAAAAGAACATTTTTACAAGGTTTGGGACCCCTCGAGCTATCATCAGTGATCAAGGTACGTACTTTTGCAATCGACTATTTGATAAATTGTTGCTCAAGTACGGGGTGAAACACAAGATAGTGACTGCTTATCATCCTCAGATGAGTGGTCAAGTGGATGTATCGAACAGAGAAATTAAGACGATTTTGGAGAATACTGTGAGCGTGAGTAGGAAAGATTTGGCACTGAAGCTCGATGATGCTCTGTGGGTATACAGAACAGCGTACAAAACTCTAATTGGTACATCTCCCTATAAACTCGTCTTTGGTAAGGCATGTCATCTACCAGTTGAGCTCGAGCACAGAGCGTATTGGGCAATAAAGAAGATGAATTTAGACATGGTTCAAGCTGGAGAAAAGAGATTGTTGCAGTTGCACGAGTTGGAAGAATTTCGCTATCATGCCTATGAGAACGCGAAAATGTACAAGGAGCGAACGAAGAGAATTCACGACAAGCGCATCCAACCTCGTGACTTTGTACCCGGGCATTTAGTCTTGCTGTATAACTCCAAGCTGAAGATTTTCAGAGGGAAGTTGAAAAGTAAGTGGTCAGGGCCATTTGAAGTCGTTCGGGTGACCGCACATGGGGCGGTTGAGCTGAAGCCGCTAAATGAAGAGCGGACATTCTTGGTAAATGGGCAGAGGGTCAAACACTACTTTAGAGAGGTCATCAATCCGGAGAAGACCTCGGTGGATCTAAACGAGGCTTAAGGAAAGCCTACGTCGTGCCGCGACGATAAATCAAGCGCTTCTCGGGAGGCAACCAGTGTGAAAAAAAAAAGAAAAAAAGAAAAATGAGAAAAATACAAAAAAGTGTCGTGCCACGACCTTAAATAAGGCGCTGGTTGGGAGGTAACCCAACGTTTTTTGTGCATATAGGTCACGTTTGTTGATGTTGCAGGAATAGGGAAGGAGGAGGACCACAAAACAAGCAAGAATGAGTTGAAATTCATTCCAGGTTTGATGTATGAGTTAAGGAGGAGGACCACAAAATAAGAAAGAATGAGTTGAAATTCGTTCCAGGTTTGATGTATGAGTTGAATCCGTGACGCGGGGCCAACGCTGGAACGGAAATATCCTGCAGCTATTTTTTTCGCATTGTACCTGCGACGCGGTTCTAACGCGAACTCTGATGTATATTCTGCAGCTTATTTTTCTGCATTGGACCCGCGACGCGGTTCTAACGCGCACTATGAGATTATCGAAAAAATAAAACTCCCGCGTTGGACCTGCGACGCGGGGTCAACGCAGAACGGGCGGTTCAATTTCTTTTAAAAAGAGCAGATCCGCCCCCCCATTCCCCCATTCCCATTCTCTCTCAAACATAATTTTCCCTCTCCCCTCCCCTTTAAAAATTCGAATCCCCCTTTTCTTTTTCCCCAAACTCCATAGGAAACCCAATTGAAACTTAAAACAAAGTGTGATTTCATCTCATAACATCAAGAGGTAAGCACAATCTTTTCCCTTTTCACTTATTTCTCAAGATTGAAGTTGTGTAACTAGGGTTGTTGGGTTTGGGCAAAATCGGGGTGGGGATTGGGTTGGTTGTGTGTTATTGATGTTTAGGGCTAGAAGATGAATACCATGGTAGAAGGGAGGGTTTAAACCCACCATTGTTGCTTAACATTCAAAGGGAAAATTCTATGCCCGCCACGTGTTCGTAAAAATGCTCGAATGAATGTTTATGTGTAATTGTGAAGTCTTGAGTAGCAATAGGACAATAAATTGTCGTACGAACCGTGGGACATCATTTGTGCCTACCAAATTGTGGATTGGGTTGAGAAAATCATGAACCACCAACCAAAAGTCCTAACACATGAATTAGTGCCTCTTGTTTTTTTTTTCTTTCTTATTTTTCTTTTTGATTCTAGTCTAATTTAGTTAACTTCTTTGTTTTCCTTTTGTTTACGTAGTTAGAAGTAAGTGTGGGGTCGGTTCAACCCCAACTTAGGTGTTAATCGTAAAAAGGCTCGAAAAGCTAGAAAGAGGGCCGCACAACCCCAAACTTGGAAGATATCGAAAGAAATGAAGTGTGGGGTCGTTCACGACCCTTTTGGTTTTGGAATTTGATTCACGTTTGGTCTTGTGTTGTTTTGCAGAAAAAATGGTTAACAACAAAGGAAAGGGAAAATCGTCTACTACTTCCACCTCCCAAGGTACAAAACGGGGGAGAGCCAACCCCCCCCCCCCCCCCAAAGCTAAAAAGACAATAAAATCGCTGTTGGGGGTAAGCAACCAACCGTCCCTATCCCTCGTTGTCCATCGTCCAAGCCCAAGCCAGATGTTTGTGTATCTGGGGAGGATTGGTACGACTTTCAACCCCATAGCTGGGTACATCCATGAGCGTGCCATAAATGGCACCCTATTGCAACACCGCTTCAGGAATGTGTACAATCGGCTGGTAGAAATGAGGTAGGTGTCCATCTTTGAGACACCGGGGCCAGTTAACATCGATCTCGTCCTCGAGTTCTACGCCAATATCACGTTCAACCGACATGGAAAATGGGAGCCGACCGTTTATTGTAGGGGCGGGGATATACCCATCTCACCATCCCTCTTATGTGCACACTTGGGCGTCCCTGATCATCTTATCGAACCGCTGTTAAATTTCATTCACCAGCCTGATTACAAGGCCATTCGGGAAACCTTGTGTGGTGTGGATTCCAAAGATTCATGGCCCGTTATGCGGGAAAGTATCGTAAGCACAAGTACATAAAGATGAGTAATTTAAATCAAGAGGCACGGGTGTGGTTGCGGTTGTTGAATTACCCAATCTGGCCATTGGAGCACTATTCTGAGGTGCAAAAAGAGCGGGTCTGCATTGTATACTTCCTTATGATGGGACAGCCCGTTAACAAAGGGTATTTGATGATGGAGGAGATGCAGAAGGTTTGATTTCACACCCCGCCAAAGTTGAGTTTCGGTAACACTCTCACGGCTTACTTGATGAACTTGAATGACAGATTAGCACAACCGTCTGATAGAGTGTTACCACCTCCTGAGGATGCCCTGGATATTTCAAATGTCAAGGCACCAGAGTTGAGCAAGAAGCAGCAGCTCACCCCCGCCGAGGAGAGGGCAGCCCAATCTACAGTGTTGGCCCAACTTTACAGAGGGATGACAGTGGCCGCTGAGCACTTCAAGTTTGATATGTCTAGTGTGTTTACTGTAGTCCCACACACCCCGTACTCCTGAGCTCTTGTGGGAGAAGAGGCCACATTAGCCGCCGATGAGGATGTGAACTCGGCGGACTTGATTGAGGCTGATATAGTCGTGAGAGAGGAGGTAGAGTCCCAGATGGGGGACGAGAATGAAGATTATGCTATGATGGAAGCCAATCCTGAGGATGGTGAGGCTGCTGATTCTTATGAGGATGACTAGGCCCTAGTGGACCCAGGGAATATCTCTCGCCTTACTATTGTTTTTATCTTTTCATATGCATTGAGGGCAGTGCATGAAACTAAGTGTGGGGTGGGAGTACGTCTCGAGATAGAGGATGCTTATGCCGTAGGATTTTTTGTTTTTGGATCTAACTTTAGTTTAGTCTTTCTTTCTAGTTTAGGACTACTTGAAAAAAAAAAGATTTTGTTTTTTAGAGTAGGCCCTCAGTAGTGGCATGAGTCATCCGTTAGGATCTATGTTTTCTTTTTGTTTTTAATTCTTAGTCATAGAAAGGGCTTTTCCTGATGACGGGTGGATGACAACCTGCTTGAGGGAAAATTAGTCCTTTGGATAGGGGTATTCAAATGCTAGGTGCACGGGTTAGGTGAAGTATTGGCATCTGAGCGATCTAAAAAATTTTGTTTTTGTGAAAGCATGCTTGGAATTTTTTATGAGTTCTCTTGAAAGCACTTGCAAATGGTTTTGTGTTTGACTCACTATGACCCACTTGGCATTGTTGATTTTTATTGTTGTTTGATTCGAGGGATAACCGGATCCCTCTTGCGTTGATTGTGTGCCATGTGTGTGTAAGGTTTTGCATTTGTATCCATGTTTGGTATTGACGTCTAGAACTTGCCTGGTGTGTTCGCGAAGCGAAATGAAGTTCGATTAAGCCTAGAAAATGATAGAGGCGTTTCTTTGATTAGTCACTAAAAATCCTAAAATGTATATCCTACCAACTTGTAAACAGTACCCTAGTTAACCCTTTTGAGCCTTTAGCCTTTTCTTTGATAGCAGTTAATTAGCCTCTACCCCTTCGTTCTATAAAACTTGATTTTTGATCCAAATACTCTATGAGCACTTTAATCAATTACAGATATAATGAGAGTTGGGAAGTGAATGAAAAAGGGGAAGTTGTTGTTAATTGTAATCTAGGAAGACTATGGGAGCACCGAATGAAAAGAACTAATTCACTTGTTAGTCGGGAATTGAAAAAAAAAAAAAGAAATCTGAAAAAGAAAAAAATGTAGCGAAAAAAGTTTCTCTTCTAACTTGTGAGACCTTTAAAAGAGTGGTGCTTAAATAAAGAAAAATGGGTGAATTGGGAGAAATTTAAAGGTTAGTTGGTGTTGAATAAGGGCTAATGAAGAAATTGTGCAAGAATGGTAGAGGTATATGTATTAAAGTGCTTAGGGAGGATAGTCACTATTATCCAAATAATTCCTACCCGTTCCCTGGCCTACATTACAGCCCTCGAAGTCCTACTTGATTCTAAGTTCGTCTTACTTGAATTAGTGGAGTGGTTACACTACGGGCAAGCCTATGGTACGTTGTACTTTGTGTGTGATATTCTTTGTGAGAGTGAGCATGATTATGGATATTAAGTCCATTGATTTATACATGTGTAATTCTTGAGAGATGTGGACTACGTTATGTTGGTGAGGACACATGATTAGCAATAGAGTGGTGAAGTGTTGATTTCTTTGTCATAAGAATGGTTACATACTTTAAAGTGGTGTCGCTGGGTTAATTGTTTTAAAAGTGACGTGCTTTTTAGGAAAATGGTCATTGTTGTTGAAAACAAGGTTTTAAAATCTTTGGCATGGCTTTCATAACTTGGCTCATTGTTTTGGTTTTGAAATCGTTCCTTTGACATAGCCATACTAGCCGAATCCCGTTGCAGACCTGTTTGAATGAGTTAAATGAGAAATGCAGTCTGGTGTTGGTTTGTGATTGGTCGAGGGCGAGCAAGGTCTAAGTGGGGGGTGGTGATATTTGACACAAATATCATCTTTCGTGTCATTCTACATCACATTCCTAAGACTTTTAATGCCGAATATATGATGAAATCATCATATTTGAGCTTATGTCGTTGTATTTCATGTATCTAGGTACTATGAAGACAAACGACCGGAAACCGAGCAGTTTTGGTTGATTCTGGAGGTGACCTTGTGTACACGAGTGAACGAGAGAAGCTTTGGACACTTAGGTGAATTTCTGGAAGAATCAGGAACAATTGTGCCACACCCGCATCGCGGATGCAACACACAATGGCATTCACGCGTTGAGCCTGCGTCACGTGGACTTAACAGAAAAATCAGTTGCAGGAACTTTCTCAGTCAGGTGCTGAGCCCGCGTCGCGGACTCAGCACAAATAGAAGCCGAATTCACTGAAGACCCCGCATTGGACCCGCGACGCGTGGCCAACGCGGGAATGTCGAATTTTGTCCGATTTTAAGTAGGATTAGGACCCTTTTATTTGATTAACAACCCTAAACTATAAATATCTATTTTGCTCATTGTTAATGACGTGTTGGGATTATTCCAAGACTTGTAAGCCGTCATATTACCTTCTCTCTAGGTTTATTTTATTTTTCATCTTTTTCAACCCTAGATTATTCATGAATTCTTTTGTCTATGATCGAATCATGAGTAGCTAAACTTCTTAATTCTAGGGTTGTGGCGAAAGACTTGAAAGTTGGTTTGATGACAATTATTCTGTATTGATTTTCCATACTTTGGGTTGCTTATTTATTCTTGATCTTAATTGTTTCATTATTTGGCCAATAGTTAGACACTATCTGTGGCGTGTGAATTGAACTAGGCATAGGGAATTTGCATGCGTAATAAGAATAAATAGGTCTTGTTCGATATAATCGTTTCGCTAATGAGGATAGGAACATACCCTTTAGCCTTGCTTAGTTGAATACAGAGGAATAAATGCGTTCTTGTTACCTCTGACGACCATAGGGATATATGCGTTATAGTAGCATCTACAGGCTTGTGAGCAACTCGGAAGATACTCATAAAGTTATAATTAACCCGTCAAATAGTAACCCAGGAAATAAGATAGGTGGAATTGTCTGAAGATCAACTGGATTGTCGAAAGCCATGCCCCTAGAACTTTCTCTCATCTGATAAATCTTACAATCTTTGTCGAAACATTCACAGTCACAAAAACACCCATCACAAATTGTTTACTTTTCAGTTTTAGTTTAGTATAACAAGCATCTTGATTTTCACTGTCTTGAATAGTTTCACTCGAATTTGAATTAGCTTAACAGTAGAATCTAAGTCTCTGTGGGATTGATATTTGGACTTAACATTCTATATTACTTGTACGACCACGTATACTTGCGTGTGCATTTGGGAGCAACAGTCGACTTCGGGAATCATGGCCGATGTGAAGTCGGCCATGAAGTCTACCAATATTTAAGATTTGATAGCAATCTAGGGTCTATATTCAATATCGTACCCGCTAATATGGCCCGAGAGTTCGGGTTTATGCATGAAATTCCTTAAAGGGTATGATGTTATGACACATATAGGATGGCATTGAAAGTAAGGCTTTAATTTTCTAGATGCACTCAATAAAGCCAAAGCCAGTTTTTCTAAGTGTGGTATCAGGTTTCTGCGTCACCTAGGGTCCTGCTGACATAATAAACTGGAATTGCGTACCTTCTTCTTCTCGAACCAGAACACCACTTACCGCTACCTCGGACACCGCCAAGTATAGATACAACTGCTCATTTGCTTTTGGTGTGTGTAACAAAGGTGGGATCGATAAGTACTTCTTGAGTTCTGCTAAGGCTTTCTGACACTCGGGGGTCCAGGCGAAGTCGGTCTTTTTCTTCAGCAATGAGAAAAATCTATGAGTTTTGTTCGAGGATCTGGAAACGAATCGGCTAAGGGCAGCTATCCGCCCGGTCAACCTTTGTACCCCCTTTATGTCATTTATCATGGTGATATCTTTAATGGCCTTTATCTTGTGCGGGTTGATCTCGATCCCTCGATTCGATACCATGAATGCGAGAAACTTACCCTAGCCGAGCCGAAGGCACATTTTTTCGAGTTCAGCTTCATGTTGTACTTCCTTAGTATGTCGAAGGTTTCCTGTAAATACTTTAAATGGTCCTCTGCTCGCAGGGATTTAACAACCATGTCATCTATATAAACTTCCATTGATTTTCCTATTTGTTGTTCTAACATGCGGTTGACTAGCCGCTGATAGGTGGCACTGGCATTTTTTAGCCCGAAAGGCATTACATTATAACAATATGTGCTGAACTTGGTCACAAAAGAGGTTTTTTTCTTGGTCCTTTGGGTCCATCCGTATTTGGTTGTACCCGGAGTAGGCATCGACAAAACTCAGAGCCTCATGTACCGCCGTGGCGTCGATCATGCGATCAATGCAGGGCAAAGGAAACGAATTCTTTGGGCATACCTTATTTAAATCTTTGTAGTCTATACACATTTTAAATTTGTTTCCCTTTTTAGGCACTATTACAACATTAACTAACCATTCCGGGTATTTAACCTCTCGAATGGATCCTATTTTAAGGAGTTTAGATACCTCGTCTTTGACGAACGCATGCTTAACCTCAGGCTGCAGCCTTCTCTTTTGTTTAACTGGAGGGAAACTGGGGTTCAAGCTCAGCTTATGTGTTGTCACCTTCGATGGGACACTTGTCATGTCTAAATGGGACCAGGCAAAACAATCAGAGTTATTTTTAAGAAATTCAATAAACTTTTTCTTGAGCTCAAGGGTCAACCTTGTGCCCAGACATGCCTTCCTGTCGGGTAGATGAACGAACAATATGATTTGCTCAAGTTCTTCAACCGTGGACCTAGTGGCATCTGAATCATCGGGTACCACAAAAGACCTCGGGACTCCATAGTCGATCTCTCATCTGGCGTGTTCCGAACCCAGCCTTCGAAGGATACCGGGATCGGGGCCTGTGATTGCTAGTTGGTTTCTTTTTCTTTGTTCCACTTTCCGTCCTTCAATACTAGTGCCTTGGCAGTCGTGACCGCTTCTTCGACCGCGAACATTTCCTTTGTTTCTTGCTACTCACCGTGAATGGTTTTGATCCCATCTGGGGTCGGAAACTTCAATTCTTGGTGTAGAGTTGACGGAACTGCTCTCATGTTGTGAATCCATGGTCTTCCAAACAAGGCATTGTATCCCATGTCTACTTCTATCACATAAAATTTAGTCTGCTGCGTAGTTCCAACTGTGTTTATCGATAAGGTGATCTCTCCCTTCGTCATTTCGCAGGCCATGTTGAATCTATTGAGGACCCGGACTGCTGGTACGATCTGGTCTAGTAGTCCCACCTGCTCGATGACTCTCCATCGGATGATATTAGCTAAGATACCTGGATCAATTAGCACACGTTTAATTCTAAATTTATTAACAAGGACGGATATTACCAGTGTATCATTGTGGGGTTGAACGACGCCTTCTATATCCTCATCATTGAACGAGATGGGACCATCAGGATCATAACTTCGGATACGCTTTTCTCTCGTTATGGAAATTTTGGTGCATTTCATTATCGGCTCCTGGGGAATGTCGGTCCCCCCATGATCATGTGGATCACTTGGTGAGGCTCTTCCAGTCCACCTTGCTTATCGGCATACACGTTCTTGAAATGATCTTTAACCCGTTCGCTTAGGAACTCCCGAAGATGACCCAAATTAAACAGCCGAGCGACCTCTTCTCTTAGTTGTCGGCAGTCTTTCGTTCGATGACCGTGAGTGTGATGGTACTTGCAAATCAAGTTCTTATCCCGTTTATCCGGGTCTGAATGGATGGGCCTCGGGTGACGCATTTCCCGATTGCTGCTGACGGCTGCTGCAATGGTTGCCACATCGATGCAGAAATTATACTCGGATAACCTCGGCGCCTCTTGTTCATCAATCTTCGATGACTCAGACCGTGATCATTCCTTCTATCGTTTTTGCCCATATCACTGTTGCGTACGTTACCCCTCCGATCGGGCAGATACGGCTGATACCTGTCAAGTGAAGGCCTTGATTCTCGATCCGTCGTTCTTCTCAATCGATCGTTTCCTTTGCTGGAGCACCAAGACCCTGATGTTGTTCTCAAAATCTTATCATCCTCAACTCTGATCTTCGATTGTACCTATTGTGCACATCGGCCCAAGCGATAGCCGGATATTCCACCAAATTATGTTTCAGCTCTAAAGATGTGATTGAGTTTCTTGGGTTGAGACCCTTGGTAAAGGCCTGAATGGCCCAGTCATCCTGTACCGGTGGCAGATCCATTCGTTCCATCTAAAATCGGGCTACAAATTCCCGTAGAGTTTCATCATCCCGTTGTTTGACGTTGAACAGGTCCGACTTTCTTATTTCAACTTTGATGGTCCCAGCATGGGCTTTGACAAAGGCATCTGCAAGCATAGAAAATGAGTCAATTGAATGGTCGGGTAAATTGTGATACCATATCATTGCTCCCTTGGATAGGGTTTCTCCGAATTTTTTCAGTAGCACCGACTCCCTCTCATCATCTGCGAGGTCATTGCCCTTAATGGCACATGTGTATGCGGTCACGTGCTTGTTTGGGTCAGTAGTCCCATTATACTTCGGGATGTCGGGCATGCGGAACCTTTTTGGGATCGGTTTTGGTGCGGCGGTAGGTGGGAAAGGCATCTGAATAAACTTCTTCGAATCCGGTCCTTTCAATACCGTGGGTGCTCTAGGAATTTGATCGACCCTTGCGTTGTAGTTCTCCACCTTCTTATCATTTGCCTCTATCTTCGAGCATTTTTATCAGCTCGATATTTTGCCCGAGATTGTTCCCGTTGTTCACAGCAACGTGCCTTTCTTCAATTTCCTCAGTCTGCTCAGATGGAGCAGCATCGGGTGCTCGATTTTGATTTTGCAATTGTGCTATAACCGCCTGCTGGGCTTGTAATTAGGCCATAGCCATGTCCAACTGGTTCCGGAGTTGTTGCAGCGTAGCTCCATTATTTCCACCTACTGGCACGTCACCTACTGATGACCCGATCTGGGCAGGATTGACTGGGGGCACGTTATTGTTAGGTATCTCATTGTCGTTTTCTTCGTAATGGCTTGATTCAACGTGAAAATTGACAGAATGAGAGTCTGACATGTCGGGTAAACCTGAAATCAAACTTCAAAGAGCAACTGTAAAAATATCGAGTGTTATCAAACTTATATTAAACCACCACTATTATCCTGGGCCCCACGGTGGACGCCAAACTGTTTACCCCGAAAATGGATAACAAATTAAATTTGTATGCGGTGCTAAGGATATGCGGTTTGATTTAACACAATATTAGACTATTTGGCAGACAATAAGATAAAGCAAAGATAATAGATCTAACCGTGATGAATATCGATTAACCTCGAATACCGGGGACTGAGGTCTAAGTATGATGACCGAGTAACGAATACTGAACAATAGTGAAAGACTCAAAAGATGAATGAACACTGATGATTATATTGCTTGCTTAATACACGAGTGTCTCTCTACGCTTCAGAAAAACTGGAGAAAAATAAATGAGGGCCTCCTCTTTATATAGTAAAGGAGTCCTAACCCTAATACAACTCTAAATAAGGAACAGAATCCCTCAATATCTGTTGGCGAGATTGGTCCCAAAATATCCAGCTGGTGGCGGATATTTCGGTCTCCTCATTATGGTGATTAACTGCCTCCTCATCTTGTCTCCGTGTCTTGTCCCAATTCGAGCTTGGAACCCGGGATCTGATAAGATCGGTTTGATCCCGACCGAGCATAACTTCCATGTCGGAAAACCGAGGATATCCATGTCCTCGGTTTACCCGTATACAACTCCCAACTTTCGTTTTATTCGTCATTTCTCGTAAACGTGTGCATTAGTAGTTAGGTATAATTTTAGAGACCTCTCTTTAAATTTGCCATTATACTCCTTCAAATTTCTCTTTGTTAATACTGCATGTTTCAACACAAATACTCCTTCAAATTTCTCTTTGTTACTTAGTTTGTGTAAAAATGTAAAAATGTTTTCTAGGATTTGGTTGGTGAGTAGAATAATATATTAATCATCGAGAAAAAGAATCAAATCTACTCATGTATACAAATAAGCACACATAAAATAGGCGGAAATAGAAGGAAATTAAACAGGGAATATAAAAATAAAAATGTGATGCAAGGATCTATATAATATATAAATGATATTTGTGCATGAGAACTTGCCTGAAATCCAAGGGATGAAACCAAAATGAAGGTTGACTACGATAAGAAAGTTGAAAATAATATAGTAACTAGTGAATTTGACCGCACGTTAGAAAATTAAAATAATTGTGTGTTAATATTCAGATATTAAAAAAAAATAATCTTCAAATTCAAATATATAATAATATTTTTTAAGCTCTATTCGATTTTATTATTGACATATCATTATATATTTCACTCTGCTTTTTATATTTCATGATTTCTTTTGCTTTTTAGTGATGCTTGACCATTTTGCAGTGAAACTACATACCTTTTCTCTCTTTACCTTTTCCTCTTGTGCTTCCTATTTTAATTTTTTCCTTTCTTACTTGCCTACCTATTCTTTATTTTCCAAAATGTGAAATCTCTCTTTTGTTTCTTACTATTCTCTAACTTCCACAAAATTTAAGTAGTAACTAAAGAAATTCAAAGGCATTATCAAGATAGGTAAGAAAAAAAATTCAGGCGTGGTATTGATTTGTTTTTTCCTTTAATGAATCAATTATGAAGGATAGACATTAAAAATGTGCCAGAGAAGTCTTTGATAACTCCCAAAACTCAACTACACACGAATGTAAGAATTAGCTTTATCTTTTTGTTTAAAAATAGTAATTCTAAAGTGCTAGAAAGGCACCCACCTTATTTGAATAGTACTCCTAACCAATTGTCCAGAAAATCCCTTATTGACTCATTATTGAAGCAAAACTCTTAGAGTTGTAAGATACTGTCTTCTCGTCATGGTTCATACTATGAGCAATAAGCAGAAGGCATAAAAGTTGAAAAGCTAAAAGAAAATTTATTGGATGATCAAGATTCGTTTGTTTCACAAGCATTTAAAACTCAAAAATTAAATTCAACTTTAATTTTCACAAAATAATCCAAAAAAAGTTGCTGACGTTGTCGAACATTAATGTTCAATTTTGTAGGAAAACATGAAAATTTCTTATTTTTTAATTTGCCCGACATATATAAATGTATATCACTTAGATACTACTTTTTGTGTGAAAATATAATACTCCGAAATCCATGTTATTTTCATTCAACCGCTACAAGATCAACAATTCCATAAGCTTGGGCTTCTGTTGCTGACATAAAAACATCTCTTTCCATATCTTTGGATTCCCCCTGTTTCATAATAAGTTGTGTTTTTAGCTTATGCATACCTCTTAAGAAATTGCTCACTCCTAGAAAATTTGAAGTGTTTTTACTAACTTACCCCTAATCAAATTTTACCTCTTTCCTAGAAACCACTTAATGATTCTTGATTATTTAAATAAGGATAATTTTGAAAGACAAGATCAATTTATTCTTGAAATCCTAAAACACCACTTATTTTGAATCAAAATGAAAAGCCTAAAACACCATTTATTTAGAAACGGAAAAAATATATAATGTTAAACCGTGAAAGGATACAAATCTAAAGAAAATAAACAATTATTTAAACCACATGATAGCTAAAAAGTTAAAGATTCAAATGAAACATAAACTTACACAACTGAAAGCCAGAAGAAATGGGGATATGAAAGGCATTTGCGAGCCAAAAAACTGCATTGGGGCTGAAATGTAAAGAGGGAAAAAAAATAAAACAAAGAGAACGAAAAGAAGCACAAAGTTGCGAGCAAGACTATGTGCCATATATGGTGATATCAATATGTATTTATATGCAGTAATGATTATGTTTAATTAGAGAATTGAAATAATCTTTAGTCTCTTCAAATTCCACCTTTTTTATTATCCTAAAATATTGTTGGTCTTACATAATTTTGCCTTTTAATTGAGTAATGAATGTGGACAATTATAGATTTAATGATAGAGATATTAATTTTCAGGAAATATTTTGAGAAAAATATAAAATAAAAATTTAAAAAGTCAAAAATTTGAGAAAAAAGATAAATGTCAATGAAGGTCATAGAAAGATAATGTTTATGAAAACCGAAAAAGGAAAACGTGATGGAGATCGGAGGGATTCTATACAATGTAACCGCTGGTTTCTTTAATTTAGTGGTGACTTTTAAGATTATAGAGGTGACTTTTGGAAAATATCACATCAACTCTTTACCCGTTTGTTTTTTTAAAATAAATAGAGGATTTATGTTAGTAAAGAGGGTATTTTGGTAATTTAATTTTTAAGTTAAGAGTTTAATATAACTAGTTTTTATGAACGTGTCTCGCACGTTATCCCCTGTCAATCTCTCAAAAGTTAGGTTGTGTTATTTGAAATTACATATTATTTATTTTATAAGGTACAAAAATATTGTTTCATCGTATCCACTTAATACTTCCCCTTAAAATATTATTTTGATATATAGACTTTATGTTTTTACCTACGTGCTTATTTTAGTTCAATATATGTTCTTAGTTTATTTTTATGACTATAGTTATCAAACTATTATTTAACTTGTTTTGTCAAAAAGTAACAAAAGCAATACATAAACTAAAATCTAAAATACTCTAAAGAAAATAGGTCCCCAACTCATGGACAACCTTTTTTTTCTTTTGAATTTTCAATAAGAATTCTATTTCATCTGAGTAGTATTTCTTTAAAATTTTGTTTATCAAATTGGCACACGAATATCCCATGTCTGTAGTATTATACTATTTATGTTAAAATAATAACTTATACTTGCATGTTGTGTGGTCACCTAATTTAACATACTCTGATATTGTTAGAACCTCAAAAGATAAATTCTATGGTTTTCTAATTATGGGATCATATACGACAAAAATCACTCTTTTCTTTTCTCTTCTAATAAGCAACTTGAAAAATAATATCTTACAAATTAAGGATTGGCTAGCAAATCAATTTTTGTTTGTTTAGTTCTTTCTTAGTTGTCATATTGGGTTGAACCCAATACTTTTGATTCAGAGCATAATTAAATTCATCTGTCAAAATTTATTAAAATTTAAATAAAATTATATGAACTCATAACTTTAAAAATAATGGGTCTCAATATTTAAAATTTTAGAAATTGACCTTTAAAGCTCAAATCCCAGTGGCATTGGTTTCCAAAACCTTCGGCGTTGTTGAATTCATCATTCTCATCATCATCTTGAGTTGTTTAGTGTACAATCACTTGAGACGTGAGTTATAATTGTATGTATTGGAGGTGAGTTATTAGTGTTCAAAAAGAATTAGTAAAATTCTGTTCGTGACTTGATGCATTTTTCCTTGCAGAACTTCCCCTCCTGTCTAAGTTGTATATCAGCGAAATTATTTTGCTTTTGTATACGGTAAAAATCGGGGTCGGCGATCCCGACCCGGCGACCAATTGCCCGAACAGAAAGCGAGGAACAGTGGATAATAGAGCTCGACTAACAGGACAGGAACATTTTGGACTCATACATTCGGACCCAGCAATTCCCGAAGAGTGTTTCCAGTTGGTAATAATGCGAGAAATCTGGTCTGTTGCGGATTTCACTCCACACGGAGTTGTTAATAGTTGTCAAGCCCGAGATTTCGGGGATCTCTATCTTTAATTGATTTAGTTACCTTATTGGATGTAAATTCTTGTACTATAAATAGGGGAGGGTAAATCCTCATAGTATCATCTGATTTTCATTATTATCTACACGATTGTACTAAAACTTACTCTCAAAATTCTATCAAGCGTCAAAGTGATAAGGATCCTGTTACACCTCGGAAAATTTCATGTCGTTGTGCGGTGAATAGATTAACATAAGTTAAGGGTCATATGATGTCCCTACTAGTAGGAAGGGATACTTAATGATTCTAATTAAGATTCCAAAGACATTTGAGGAAAAAGAGAAGAAAGCTTGTCGGAGGAAGTTAGGTAGAGAATATCGAACATAGTGTACCGACAGATATTCCTAGTGATTTACGGGTTAGAAGTTGAACAAATCAAATTGACGCAATCTGAACGGATTCTGGAAAATCTGCTGACACCAGTCACTGTGGACGGGCCGTCGACGGACCGTCACTGCGCACCGTCAATATGTTTCTGCAGACTGAGACTTGTAGGCGTCAATCGACAGAACAAGTCGACGGACCGTCGACAAGTCAACGGACCGTCGACACGTCGACGGGACCGTCAACCTGATCGTTACCATGTTTCTACAATTAGGGATTTTTAGGTGTTAGTCGACGGACTGTCGATACGTCGACGGGTCATCGACCCGCTAGTCGAACCGCTTATCTGGAACTTTCCAGTTCCAGCTATAAATAGACGAGTTACACCCTAAATTTTCAGATTTCATTTTCTCTCCAAGTCTTGAAAGTTCTAGGAAAATCCTCTCATTATATTATCATATATCCAAGGGAAATCAAGGAGTAAACACCAAGAATTAGTAGAATCAAGTGTAAGAGTACTCTCTAGTGTTTGTGGAAACCAAGAATTTCTTTGGTGTTGAAGTGGGGTTTTCTCCAAGAGAAGTATTTACATCCAAAGTCCATTCCTACATCATCAAAGGTAAGTTTTATGTTCAATTCATGTTATTAAGAATATAGAGGTTAAAAGACTTGGATTATAAGAGGGAGGATAATATGGAGTGTAATATGGAGATAGTGATATTCTTGAATGATGACTTAACTTGAATAATAGTTCTTGACATGTTATGAGTACAATTTTGTGTTAAATAATACAAATGATGTTAAAGAAGCATTATATGAGAATGAATATGAAGTTGTAAAATAGGTATGGTTATGGATGGCGTTAAAGGTGGATTTAAGAAGTAAACAATGTTTAACTTGAAGAATTTAGTGATTATGTTATCATGGGTGTTCTTATTGAAGTTTGAGGGTTATCTTATTTTATGGAAGAAGTTGTCGAAACGAAGGAAATGCCATCGAATTTTCATTAACTCTTAGTTACTCTAGCTTAAGCTTAAGCATATTTCCGGTTGTCTAATTTTAGTACGAATTCTCGTGAAGTTCGCATTGTGAGCTCGAAAGGCGAACAATTAGGCAATAGAATTGAGAAGACATAAACGTATGTGAGGCTAGCCCTTCTTTCAAAGGCATGACTCTTATATATATTTTGATTTCTTCCGGTAAATCCCATGACCTTCCTACATTCCAATAGACGAAAGCTAAAGAGTATTAAAAGTTTCCTACGAGATAGAGATGAGATATGTTCCATGATAATGATATGATGTTATGATGATGCTAATGATCTTGACATGATTCCTTGATGCTAGTCATTGTTGATGGCCTCACCTTATAATGCTAGTTCCTTCAAGGTGAGACATGACGGTCATGATGTTCCATAATGTAATCGGAGGTTACCGACCTTACGTCACTCCGATAGAGTTACGGTGTTCACTTGAGCTCTTATGCATGCTTCATGCTAAGTATATGTGTATGATTACACCGTGCCTAGATGGTCGGGCATGACACCGCTAAGGTGGGTGGCTTACAATAACACCGTGCCTATTTAGCCGGACATGACACCACTAGTGGGCGGCGTGAGATGATTACCCCGGACGCGGGCTAATGATGTTACTGATTCAGACAGATTATGTATGTATATGTGATAAGTTTGAAAGGTAAAAGTGAGCATGCATTATTCCGCCTCAAGAGGCAAGCAGCTACAGTTATCTTTTCTTCTTATGCTTTCTATGTTTACTTATTATGTTATCGTATATGCCTTATATACTCAGTACATTATTCGTACTGACGTCTTTTTCTTTTATGGATACTGTGTTCATGCCCACAGGTAGACAGGGAGACGGTGCAAACGCTTAGGAGCTTTTCAGCAGATTTGCAGGAGCACTCCACTACTCCGGAGTCGCCATTTCTTGGTATATTCTTTTGTGTACATATTGGGGCATGACGGGGTCCTGTCTCGTCCTTTTGATTCTAGTACTCCAGTTAGAGGCTCGTAGATACCTATATATGGGTTGTAAATGCTATGTGATCTCTTCATGGTATTTTGTATATCATTTTGCAGTCGTGAGGGCTTATGTATATATGTGTGTGTTGCCTTGGAGATTGTGTATGTTTAGGTTGGGGTATGATGATTAGCATAATGAGTGGTGCTCGGTAGTCAGCTCCGGGTACCCGTCATGGCCCACTGGTTGGGTCGTGACATATCCCCACAGTTTGGTTCGAGTAGCTCAGGCCCCAGTCCTAGCTATTCATTGCAATCAATACTTAGGCTATTTCTTATCTCTGTATTTGTAATCTTTATTTCGTTAATTGTTATTCTTTTGTTCTCTAAACAAATCAAATTGCATATCCTTTAAACCACTTATATATTCAATTGTTACCTTTTAAAGGGGTAAATAGTTTGGCGCCCACCGTGGGGCTAAGGTTAATAGCGGTGATTTGTTTGGAACTCGGCTTTCACTTGTTCTTTTGCCTTATTTCTTGATTTTAGGTTAACTTCGACATGTTGAACGTAAACAACGCGAATAACGACAACCACGACGATAACCCTAACAATGGGATACCATTGAACATTATGCCGCCGGACGATCCGATCGAAGATCCTCCCGCTGATGCGAGTGTTGCCAACTCAAATGTAGTCGTTCACGACAGCGGAGATACGCCCGCTGACAGGGGAACTGCTCGTAGGGTAAATAGAGAGACAGGAGAAGAGATTAACTTATGTATGATTTGTGATTTATTGTAGGAACAACAGGTAACCATGATGCAGCACCAGGCGGCTATATCCCAACTCCAAAGGAACAACGACGAGATCAAGGTAGCGGAACCAAACCGAAGGCCTGCACCAGCCCATAGGGAAATTGAGGTGAGCAGCAATCGAGAACGGTTGGTACCCAGTGAGTCATCCGAGGTGATAAAGATGTTGGAGGCGCTGTCTAAAAGGATCGACTCTAACGAAAAGAAGGTGGAAGACTATAATTCCGGGGTAGATCAGATTTCGGGTACACCGCCAATTCTGACCGGAAATCAAATATATTGTCCGAAGGCCTTTCCCACCGAGTGCGGCCCCAAAATTGATCCCAAAAAGGTTTAACATGCCGGATATCCTGAAATATGACGGGACAATGGATCCACAGGAACATATAATCGCCTACACCTGTGCCATAAAGGGCAATGATCTAGAAGATGATGAAATTAAGTCGGTAATGCTGAAAATATTTGGTGAGATATTCACTAAGGGAGCCATGAAATGGTATTACACGCTACCCCATCACTCTATTCCATCCTTTGAGGTGCTCGCAGATGCCTTCGTAAAGGCTCATGTCGGGGCCCGGAAAGTGCAAGCGAGAAAGGCCGACATATTCAAAATCTTCCAAAAGGATGACGAACGTCTCAAAGAGTTTGTGACGAGATTCCAGAAAGAAAGGATGTTGTTTCCCCGATTCCCGATGAGTGGGCGGCTCAGACTTTCACGAAGGGACTTAATCCCCGAAGTTCCAATGCTTCCCTCAAGCTTAAAGAGGACCTATTGGAGTTCGGAGCTATTACTTAGGCAGATGTCCATAACAGGTATGAGTCTAAGATATGGGTGGAGGATAATCAGCTCGGGCTTCCACCAGGTCCAATTAATTGGATAAAAAATTCAGACAGACCAAAGAGGAAAGCAGAAATGAAATTTCAACCACCAAAGGGTAGATATCATCCATACCCTCAACCTGAAAGTTCCACCTTCAGATCGGATAAGGGAAGAAGTTGTCTCGGCCCCAATAGAGTGAGAAGTGACAGACGAAGTGATCACAGTTCGGGGAGTAGGGTTTACAATTCAGAAACAGCTCCATTGGGGGGTCCGACACCGATGAAAGTCCGAGATTATCTAAATACAACTTCAATGTCGACTAAGCAGCCATTGTAGCCGTGATAGGTCGTATCAAATGTGTGAGATGGCCAAGGACATTACGAACAGACCCCTCACAACGGGATCCAAACCTGATATGCGAGTACCATGGTATTCACGGACACCAAACCGACGATTGTAAAGGGCTAAGGGATGAAGTGGCACGGCTACTAAAGAACGGTCATCTCCAAAAATTCCTGAGTGAGGGAGCAAAGAATCATTTCAAGAATCGGGAACCCAGTAAGAAGACCGAACCAGAGCAACCCCAACATGTGATCAACATGATTATTGGGAGGTAGAAATAGCCCGAGGTCCAATGATGAAGAAGAAAAAGTTCTCAATCACTCGAGAAAAGAGAACCAGGGACTACGTACCGGATGGATTTATCTTTTTCAGTGACGAAGACGCGGAGGGTATCATTCAACCCCACAATGATGCTTTGATAAATTCTGTCCTTATAATTAAAACTCATGTGAAACATATTTTGATTGATCTAGGTAGCTCGGCCAACATTATCCGATGGAAGGTAGTGGAGCAGCTAGGACTGTTGGATCAGATTGTACCAGCAGCCCATGTCCTAAATGGATTTAATATGGCGTGCGAAGCTAGAAAAAGGTGAGATTACACTACAAGTGAATGCGGCCAGTATAGTCCAGCACACAAAGTTCTATGTCATTGACGAAGAAATGAGATATAATGCCTTGCTCCAAAGACCGTGGTTACACATCATGAGGGCGGTGCCTTCGACCTTGCATCAAATGCTAAAATTCCCAACCTCAGAAGGAGTATAAATCATTCATGGAGAGCAACCTGCGGCAAATGAGATGTTAGCAGTTGAAGAAGTTGTTCAAGCACCAAAGATGGCCCCCGAGGATGCTAAGGACGCGAATGAAATAGAAGATGCCAAATAGTAATCACAGGATGCGGATCCGGCCAGATTCAAAAAGGAAGGAAAGATAGACATGGAAGAAGACGACTTCGGTGTTCCTAGGTCATTTGTACTACCCGATGATTTGAACGCAACAAAATCAATGGTGGAAGAGCTTGAACAAGTCATTTTGTTCGTCCATCTACCGGACAGAAAAGTATACCTGGTCACGGGGTTAACCTCGGAGCTCAGGAGTAAATTAATCAAATTTCTTCAAGCTAATGCCATTGTTTTGGATGGTCCCACTTAGATATGACAGGTATTCCGCCCGAGGTCACCACTCATCGGCTGAGCCTTGATCGGAAATTCACTGCGGTAAAGCAAAATCAAAGACCGATGGCCGAGGTCAAACATAAATTCGTCAAGGAAGAGATAACAAAGTTATTAAAAATAGGATCCATCCGGGAAGTTAAATACCCGGATTGGTTAGCTAACGTAGTGGTTGTACCTAAAAAGGGTAACAAATTTAGAATGTCTGTGGACTACAAAGATTTGAATAAAGCATACCCTAGAGATTCCTTTCCGTTGCCTAACATTGATTGCGTCATTGATGCGACGGCTGGCCACACAATATTAAGTTTTCTTGACACTTATTCCGGGTATAACCAAATTCGGATGAACCCGGAAGATCAGGAAAAAACTTCTTTCATAACCAACTACGGAACTTACTGTTATAACGTAATGTCATTCGGGTTAAAAAATGCCGGTGCTACCTATCAACGCCTAGTAAACAAAATGTTTGAAAAACAAGTAGGTAAAATAATAGAAGTTTATATTGATGATATGCTAGTTAAGTCCCTGGAAACAAAGAACCATTTGAAGCATTTGCAGGAGACCTTCGACATACTACGCAAATACAACATGATGCTGAACTCGGAGAAGTGTGCCTTCGGAGTAGGTTCTGTTAAGTTCCTGTGTTTCATGGTGTCAAATCGAGGAATCGAAATCAACCCGGATAAGATCAAGGCCATTGAGGATATCCGGGTAGTCAAGAATGTAAAAGGTATGTAGAGGTTGACCGGAAGGATTGCGACCTTTAGCAGATTCATTTCTCAGTCCTTAGATAAAAGCCACCGATTTTTCTCATTGCTTAAAAAGAAAAATGACTTCATATGGACACCGGAGTGTCGGTTGGACTTAGAAGAATTAAAAAAGTATTCATCGAGCCCGCCTCTGTTGCATACCCTAAAGGCAGACGAGCAGCTGTACTTGTATTTGGTAGTGTTCGAAGTAGCGGTAAGCGGAGTGCTGGTCTGAGAAGAAGAAGGTATATAATTTTCGATTTATTATGTTAGTAGAACTTTGGGGGATGCGGAGAAATGCGACCCGCACCTAGAAGAATTGGCACTAGCTTTATTGAGTGCATCTAGGAAGTTAAAGCCTTATTTTCAATGTCATCCTATATGCATAGTAACGACATATCCGTTAAAAAATGTTATGCACAAACTAGAATTATCTGATAGGTTGGCAAAGTGGACAGTCGAAGTCAGAGGATATGACATCGAATATAAGCCCCGAACGGTCATAAAGTTTCAGATTTTGGCAGACTTCATAGCGGATTTTACCCCCGCAATGGTGCCTGAGGTAGAGAAATAACTTCTTTTAACCTCGGGTAAAACCTCAGGGATTTGGACCCTATACACGGATGGAGCTACCAACGTGAAAGGGACTGGTCTTGGGATTTTACTTAAAGCCCCTGCAGGGGACATCATTCGGCAATATATAAGAACTTTAAAATTGACTAACAATAAAGCCAAGTATGAGGCTATGATTGCAGGTTTGGAACTGGCCAGGAGCTTGGTGGCAGATCATCGAAGCAAAATGTGACTCGCTCTTGGTCATGAATCAAGTAAATGGGGTTTTCGATGTGGAGGATGATAGGATGAAAAAAAAAGTTGGAGAAGATACAGGTAGTTTTACACTAATTCAAAGAATGGACTATGCATCCAGTGCAAAGGGAACAAAACACCGAGGCAGATGCATTGGCAAACCTAGGCTCTTCGGTCGGAACGGAAGAGTTCAACTCGGGGACTGTGGTCCAATTAATGAACTCCGCGGTTGAAAGAAGCCATGCCGAAGTCAACATGGCGAGTTTAACTTGGGACTGGCGGAATAAATACATAGACTATCTGGCGGAGGGAAGATTACCAGCAGATCCTAAGGACTCACGAGCTCTTAGGACCAAGGCGGAGAGGTATAGCTTAATCGAAGGGAAATATACCAACGTTCCTTTTACGGTCCTTTAGCCAGGTGTCTGGGCCCGGAGAGACGGACTATGCGATGTGCAAGGTCCACGAAGGAACCTGTGGTAATCACTCCGGAGCTGAGTTATTGGTTCGGAAGCTGATTCGAGCCGGTTACTATTGGGACCATATGGAAGAAAACACGAAGAATTTCGTTCGGAAATGTGATCGATGTCAAATGCACGCCCCTATGATCCATCAGCCGGGAGAATTGCTTCATCCGGTATTGTCCCCATGGCCGTTCATGAAATGGGGAATGGACATTGTTGGCCCTTTGCCTTGGGCACCAGGTGAGGCTCATTTCATTTTGTTTATGACTGACTATTTTTATAAATGGGTTGAAGAACAAGCCTTCGAAAAGGTACGGGAAAAGGAGGTTATCAACTTCATATGGGATCACATCATATGCCGGTTTGGCATCCCAACCGAGATCACATGTGACAATGGCCGACAATTCATAGGTAACAAAGTCAATAATTTCCTTGAAGGCTTTAAGATCAATAAGATAATGTTCACTCCGTATCATCCAAGTGCGAACGGACATGCAGAATTGATGAATAAGACTATTATTGTTATATCCCGTATTTTGTACATTGGGATAATCCGAGCTAACCACGATAAGGCTATTTTCCGATTTTGTCTTAATGCACAAGTTGCTTGTAAGTACTATTAGCATGGTAATATTGAGGAAGGCTAAGGGCAAATTTGGGATTTGGAAAATAATTTTTCATGAATTACAAAACAAAAACAAAACAAAAAAATGGGCTTGAATAAATGGGCTAAGTGGCCGGCCAAGTTGGGGTGGGCTTTGTCCCACATAGATAAATTGTGCATGTGTATAAATATGACTTAATAGTCATATTCTTATCTTCATCCTTAAGAATTTTCAAGAAACTTGGAGAGGAAAAACAAAAGGGCCATATTCGGCCATAGAGAGAAAAATTTGAAGATTTCAATCTTGATCAAAAAAATTATTTTCTTCTAGCATTCCTACTAATTTGAAGGTCCTCTTTAACGTGGGATAATCGTTGGAGCAAGTAGACCACTCTTTGTTGCAAGTTCATACCCCTAGCCAAGTGAGAAGTTAAGGGAAAAAAGTAAGAATTAATCTTCTTTTTATATGTTATGGATGATTGTGTATGTTGTAGTATGTAAAAGTGGATGAAATTCATGAAAATATGGATGTTATGTGTGGCCGTGTATATGTAGTGTGTGGCCGTGTAGGTATGGTGTGGTGTGGAAGAGAATGAATCAATTTTTCTTAGTATTTTGGTTGTTGTCGTAATGGAATCTATGATGAAAATGAAAGTTTAATGATTCTAGTTGAAGTTGTAAGTGTTGGAGAGTTGTTTAGAAGCTAATGTGATGTTAAAACCATTTCTTGTATTTATGGAAAATAATGTTGTTAGTGTGTGAATTGTTGGTGTAGTTCATGAACTTGAAGGAAGGAAATGTGTTATTATTGTTCTTGTTGCATTTGGAAGGTTTCGGGTGGAATGGCATGTTGGTTAGATTATTTTGAATATTGTGCGGACTGTTTGAAGTGTTCTTGAATATTGTTTGAATGGTTTCGGATTAGTACTTGAATATGTAAGCAATTATGAATTGAACATAAATGAAACGCCGTCGAAGTTTGTAGAAAGAAGTTGTTAACGTTGGAATGCGTTTTGAATTGATTGTTGATATTGTTAGAATGACTGTTGATATTGTTGTTGATAATTTGGCCGAGTTGAATTCTCGGATTTGTTGTTGATGATTTGGCAGAGTTGGATTCTCGGGGATAGTTGTATTTACAGGGGAAATGCTGCCGAAATTTCTGTAAATAAAGTGTTGGTTGAGGATTGGACTTCTAAGTATCTATAGCTAATGTTTGGTATACACTAATAGTGTTGTAGATCTTGCGAAGCCAAAGACTTAAGTTCGGATTAGCGTAGGAAGCGGGCAAGGTATGTAAGGCTTACCCCTTTCTTTCTTTTGGCATGATCTTTGTGAAACAAACAGACAAAGTATATGTATGATTTCAAAGACACTCCTATTCTTAGAGCCACTAGGATGGCTAATGTTCTTGACTTCCCGAAAAACTGTTTTGCTATGTCTTGATATGTGCGCATGGTTTCGAAAGTTCTATTTTGATTTGATCCATAACGATATTCGAGAGGCATTTGATATGACTATTGTTTTGATTTTCCAAAACAGCTTCTGAAATGTTCAAAGAGGTTTCTGTAGTAAAATGTCCCTAACTTTTGTATACTAACTCGGATTGACTTGAAACGTGTTTATGAACCTCAAGTGTCGATCTATGTACTTATCCATTGAGTCTTGAAATTTGTTTTATATGCATATAGTTTCTCACGACTCTGCTCATGCATGCCTTAATGTATCCTACACTGCGTCCTGGGCCAGGGTATGTTCTCGTGCGTACTCCATTGCATTGTTCACCGCGTCCCTCACTAGAGGGCCGGAGCATGTTATATGTATATATATGATATGATGACGGGGTGGCGGCCAGGATGGCATATGATGACTCTATTCACCGCGTCCCTTACTAGAGGGCCGGGGCACGTTTATGCATATATGATACATGATTTTATTCACCGCGTCCCTCACTAGAGGGTCGGGGCACGTTATATGTACATATGATATATGATGATGACATACATGATTTTACCGCGTCCCTCACCAGAGGGCCGGGGCACGTTATATGTATATATGATATATGATGATGACATGCATGATTTTCATTTGAAAAGGTAAGTGTATTGATGTTTTCTAACAGTCATACGTGTTCTGGTGAGTTCTATTTTAGTTATGATCCTCTATATTGTACTTCATTCCTTACATACTCAGTATATATTCCGTACTGACCCCCCTCTTCTTCGGGGGCTGCGTTTCATGCCTGCAGGTACAGACGTTCACGTGAGTGACCCGACAGCTTAGGCCATCTATTCTGCTGCTTTGGAGTGCTCCCTTGTTCTGGAGTCTGCATTTTGATACAGACTCTTCCGTTGTATATATGTATGTATATATTCAGGGGTACGGCGGGGCCCTGTCCCGTAATATGATTCTGTTGTCTTTGTTAAAGGCCTGTAGACATGTATGTGGGTCATGGGTCGTTATGGGTCAGTTATGTCTGTGTGGCTTGCGTCTAAGCAGTTCCATTTGCTATGACAGCCTTAACGGCTTGTATGTACGTGTATCTATGTATATGTTTGGGGCGATGTTTTATACGACAGCCTTGCCGGCTTCTATGTGATACATTTGTTATATGTGACCGCTTAAGACGACGTCTGACCTTTGCATCTGTAAAAGTCAGTGTACGCCGAATCTGGATTTGCCATTTGTATGCCGGTTCTGGTAAGTGGGTGTGTATGGGTGCCCAGCTCGGGCACTAGTCACGGCCCACGGGGTTGGGTCGTGACAATTATTCAGAACTTGAGGAAACAGTTGGATGAATCCAATGGTAGGTGGAAAGAAATCTTACAGGAAGTACTCTGGACTTACAGGACAACCTCGAAGTCAAGCACCAGTGAGACGCCATTTTCCTTGGTATATGGAGCGGAGGCTTTAATCCCTATTAAAGTAGGAGAGCCGAGCCTAAGATTCCAATGCGCCACAGAGGAGTTAAATGACGAGGTTATGGCAGTAAAACCCGACTTAACAGAGGAACTACGCGAAACCGCGTTAGTCCATTTGGCAGCACAAAAACAACGAATGGGCAGGTATTACAACCAAAGAACCAACCTTCGACACTTCCAGATCAGGGACTTGGTCCTCCGAAAGGTCACATTACATACAAAAAACCCTAATGAGGGAAGCTTGGTCCGAACTGGGAAGGGCCATATAAAGTAATCGGTATAATCGGTAAAGGTTCGTACCAGCTCGCGTCGGAGGATGGCCAACAGTTGCCAAACAATTAGAATGTAGCACACTTAAAGATATACTATTGCTAAGGTGCGACCCGTGCCCTCTTCGTGAATTTTTTAACTTACCTGTTTTTGATCCCTGCAGGAGCAAGCCCGAACGAAGTCAGGAAGATTGGAGTTAGGCATGAAAACATGTGTTGCACTCTTTTTCCCTTAGCTTGGTTTTGTCCCGAAACGGGTTTTCCAGCAAGGTTTTTAGCGAGGCAACAACGTACAGCGTGTTACTTTAGTGGAAAAGACTAGCCAAGTGCTGGGACCGGGGACTGCTCGGTATCAACGATAGTGTTTCTTTTCTCATACTTCAAACAAAAACACTAGGGAACTATCATATCATATAATCCCAACAAGGCCAAATTGATTGTATCATGTAAGCCCAACGAGGCTAAATCAATTATTGTTTCTTTGAAAATTCCTGCTTTAGGATTTGTTGTAAGGGCTAAACGACCGAATGAGTCATGCCCGGATAGTTAATTTTGTTATGACAAAAATCGAATGCCCCTCGGCAGTTGTACCATACAAGTTTGTGAAATGAGAAGAATGCTTCGGTTTAAGCTTTACGCATATTACTATTTCGCAATATATCCACTTCACATTCGTAAGTCCGTTATACTTCTAAGTTCGTAAACAACCCTGAATTATAGACTATGAGCTAGAGACTATCGTTAACAATCAACGGGCAAAATAAGGGTTCGGCTCAAACAAATTCTAAGCAATTTGAGCCCGACTTATTCACAAAGGCTTCAAAAGGTCTCAATTAGACTTAGCCTAAAGTAAAATACTAAAAAACACTTAAGTCTAAAAGGTTGGAAATACCAGCCCAAATGCCCGAAGCGATTTGGAGACGTTCGAATTCACGAGCATAAAACATACATAAGTCGCCAATCCTTGGTGCAAAACTCGTTTGTTTTCAGAAGGTGAGTCACCTTAAGCAAACTAACTTGTGCAAATATCACTCGAAGTCGAGGCCGAGTCTACATTTGAATGAGTTATCAGTATGAATATATTTCGTCAAATAAACATTAAACAAACGATGTTTAAAATGTCGAAGAATGAGAAGACTGGCTTTTGAAGACATCGGTGAGACAAGCACTTCCAAAATATAATTGCATAAGGCCAAATACCAACCTCAACAAATATTTACAAACAAAATAAAGATACATTTTTCTAAGCCTAAGGGCCTATCTATTCCTCCTCGGAGGAATCTAACTCCTCTGAAGCGGCAGGCTCTTCTTCCGAACTGTCGCCCAAGAGAGCTTTCTCGGTCCGAGTCTTTGCTTCCTCGGCCTGAGCAATCTTTGCGCCTATGTTATCAATACCGTGCTTGGCTTTTTTGAGGGTAAGCACCTAGGCTTTCCATTTCATATGCTCAGCTCGGAGAGTAGAACGAGATTTGGCAGCGTTGACGTCAGCATCAGATTGGGCCTGAATTCGATCCCGTTCGGACAAGGATTGCTGTATCAGTGTTACCAGCCCGGCATTCCGCTGGGATAACACACTTAGATATCGGTTGGCCGCTTCGAGCTATTCGTTGAGACCCTCAACAGACTTGTCCCGAGTATTGGCCTTCTCTTGGGATACCCTCGAGCGCTCCCTTTCAGAATCACGCTCGGTAATGAGATGGGAAATCTCAGTTTTGGCAGTATCGAGCTCTTGGCGCAAATTAGAATCAGCAGCCTCCTCCTCCTCTAGTACTGCCTCGGTTTCCAATTCAAGCTTCCGCTTGTCCACCGAAATAATAGTGTTTTTTTCAAGCAGGTTCGCCAGGTCATTCTCAGCCTTCAGCCTGCCCTCCTTGGCGGCCATAAGATCGGCCTTGAGTACTAAGGGGTCACCCACTGAAAGCAGTTGATCTTCCTTCAACTACAACAAGATCTTGAACTTTTGGTCTCTCAACCTTGTGCGTTCAGCTGACCCCAAACGTCTTCGAGCTGACTATGCAGCTCGGCGTTCTCCTTCAAATATCAAAGGAACCCCTTGTGCTGCAAAATGACGGACTGCGGAAAAGAAGAAAAACTCAAATTAGGCATCAATGCAAGTTGCAAGATATAATTAAAACCAAGGATGTTGAACATACCCGATTGGCAGAATGCATGCTCTCATTGAAGAGACATTGCCACCAGACTCGATCAATTTTCTCTCAGTCCTCGTCAAGCACAAGTGGCCGAATATAGCTGGCTGTTCCGACTGCCGAGAAATGAAATGCGTGTCCGTAAGGACAGTAACAACGATGGACCTAGTTTCATTCGGCTTAGCGCTCGAGGCTGGAAAAGTATCCACGAGGTGAGGTCGAGAACCTGATTTGGTGGCCGTCAAAGGTTTTCTTTGCCCTTGAGGAATAGGTAGATTAAATCCCGTAAGATCTGAGATGGGAGTAGGAGTAGAGGCAGCATCATCGAACATACCTTCAAATTTCTCCTACTCGAGGGGAGGGGAAGAAGTGATACCGGTTGCTTCGGACGAAGACGGGTCGTTCTTTACCAAAATGGGACCTCTGGGACTGTGGCTCCCGACGGGCCGAGGTCTGGCAAAACAGAGGGTTGCCCATCACCGACCTCAGCGGTCTGACCAGACACCTCAGTCACATTTCCCTCCGTCATATTGACCGGAGTGCCGCTTGCCCTAACACCGGTGGCAACGGCTGTATCAGCACCAACGGATGTCAAAAGAATATCATCTTTGAGAACGTCTTTCAACGTTCGAGTCTGAGTAGTTCTCCTCTTTTTCTGACTCGTTGAGGACGAGGGTTTGGAGGGTCTGTTCCGCTTCTTTCCCTTTGAAGCCTCAGCAATGACTTGATCCATACTTGTCAGATCAAACATTTCTTCTGTCGCCGGGAGTGCATCCGAAGGCTCAGGCCTCAAATTAGCTTTGCCCCTTTTCAGACTTGCATAGAAAATTGATAATCACTAATAATGATTATGAAGTGAAGCAAAGAATGTCAAAAAAATAAACGGGAGACTCACTGTGGTTTTTTTTTACCCACTTGCCTGCGGATAGGTCTCTCCAAGTATGGATTCCATAGGGGCATCCACTTCTCAAAACCGGATATGGTATCTGGTAGCCACACTTTGGCTGAAAGAAGAAAAGGGTCAAAGGGAAAAAAGTTAGAAAAACAAAGAACTTACAAGAAGCAAAAGAAATAAGAGACGCCGAGGGAACTTACAGGCTTTATTCTACCTCTCGGGGAAGGGGAGGTAGTTTTGAGGAACGATCTCCTCAGTCTTGACTCGAACGAAGCGTTCAAGCCAACCTCAATCTTTGTATTCATCCATGTTGGAAATGATCGGTTACTTTTCACATTTGCAAGCTTTACGATCCCGCCACGAAAAATTTGAGGGGGTGGGGATAAAGATAGTTCAGGTGGTGTAGAGTGAACGGGGCCTTAACATTGTTTGCCAAAAAACGGATGCATGTGACGATCCGCCATACGTTTGGCCCAATTTGTGCAAGACACAAGTTATATGTCATGCACATATCTAGAATTACCTCATCAATCAGAGGCTCTAAATTGAGGTTGAAAGGGTAGATATAGACGGACGAGTACCCTTCCACATGGGTGGTGATGTCATCATCGGGGCTCGAGATTATGATCTCGGAGGGTCGGTCTCTCTAACCGCATTCCAAAAGGACCTTGAGAATAACAGTCGCGTCAATCGCGGAGGGGTAACGCCTGAAATCATAATCCCGATCGGCTTTGTTACCCCTCGGGGAATTTTCAACCTCAAATTCGGAGTCGAAGTGGTATATCGAAGGGATGACATCTTTATCCGGGGGTTCGAATGGAGCTTTAACCTCGGTCTCGGTCGACTGGAAATCCCACTGGAGAGGCCTCATGAAAGGAAGGCCCTGGGCTCAGAACCATTTTTTTTGTTAAAGGAGGGGTGAAGGAAGAAAAGATGAAAGAAAATTTTATAAAGGTTTGAAAGTCTGGGGAAATCTGAAGAACAGGATGAAGTTTTCGACGAGTATAATGAAGATTCCGACGAGTAGGATGAAGATTCCGATGAACTAGGATGAAGATTCTGATGGATAGTTTGGTGATTCCGGCGAGAGACTTGAAGATTCCGACGAAGGTTTTTTGCTTCTCAAGTGAAGAAAGCAACAGTTAAAATCGAAGAGTAATTTTTTAAGGTTGTAAATAGTGAAAATGAGGAAGGATGAACTATTTATAAGCGAGGGGTCATTATGACGGAAGGGCATTAACCAGATAACCGAAGGGACAACCAATAGTAAGGCCACACGTGGCCGAAGTCAGACGGACGTGACAGTCGATAAGACGTTTGATATTCCCGCTTGTTTCGAAACTTGCAGGATAAGATATCCATAAGCTCGACGTAACGGAAACCAAACAAAGAGAAGAATCCGTGCGTAAATAAAGGACTAACTGCGTTCAGGTGAAGATTAAAAACAAATGAAAACATTCATAATCCGAATAAAGATTCGATTTAATCCAGGAAAGTTTCTACTACATTTGTGACAGGTACCTGACTATTTCGGTTACATTAACGCCACAAAACAAAATGACTAGAAACGGAAAGAAAATCCAGTTCGGTATGATGAACCGAAGGTTGAGTTCATACCTTTGAAAACTTCTACATAATCATGCATCGTCTAAGTGGCTTCGGGATTTTCCTCTGGAATAGCAGAAACAGGGTTGTTTTGCTCCGATGGATCATCCTCATCTAGAACAATCACTGGAGGTGGTCCACCACGGGAAACCTCCCCCCGAGTCCGCAAGATACGGCGTGATCTGACCCGAGAACCTATCCCAAAGGGAATACCGGGGAGCCAGCAGGAACTCTTCGTCTTGGTGCCCTCGCCGAAGCAGTTGGTTCCGCTTTTCCTTCAACGGTATCTTCGGTATACTTCTCACTAATGCCTTTCCCTTTTAAAGAAAATTTCTTTGTGGGAAGCCCTGAAAACCAAAGGTTCGGGGTTAGATTATAAAGTTGGAAAAATGAACAAGGAATTCCGCTAGCGGATTAAAGTTTACCATGGTTTTTGCCTTTCCATCCTTTGGGTGCCATGCTCCTCCAAGAACGGCCCACGTCACGAGAGGCACCTAAAAGTGCAACTGTCCACTTAAAGATAGTGATTACAAGTTCGGGTTCGACTAGATTTGGGGTAGGATTCCACGCTTCGGGGAGTTAGTCCCGCGAATCATGGCGAACTGATGCAGCCATCCCAGTCATAATCATCCTCCGGGTCAATGAGACCTCGAGCCCCATGAGGGAACAAATGAACTACGCCACCTCGGGTTACACGAGGAACATAGATATGGATCATATGGTCAAGGGTAAAAGAAACCCTGGCTACATTGGCCAAAATCTCGAGGTAGTATACGAGCCTCCAAATTTGCAGAGCAATTTGGCCAATACAGACGCGGTACCGGTAACAGAAGTCCTCTATCACTTGGGGAATGGGAAGAGAAAACCCAATAGTAAAAGGATAAGTATAAGCCAACGAATAACCAGTAAGATAGTGGTTGATTCTTACCCCTCCTTCAACAGGGCGGATGTCGACGTCCGCACTGAAGTTACAATCATTCCGAACTGTGGGAATAATGGTGGCATCAATGTAGGGACTATCTGGAGTTAATACTTTCATCCAGAAAATGGAGAGACTATCTGTATACAGTAAAAATCGGGGCCGGCGATCTCAACCCGACGACCAATTGCCCGAACAGAAAGCGAAGAGCAGTGGATAATAGAGCTCGACTAACCGGACAGGAACATTTCAGACTCATACGCTCGGACCTAGCAATTCTCGAAGAGTGTGTTTCCAGTTGGTAATAATGCGAGAAATCCGGTCCGTTGTGGATTTCACTCGACACGACGCTGTTAACTGTTGTCAAGCCCAAGATTTTGGGGATCTCTATCTTTAATTGATTTAGTTACCTCGTTGGATGTAAATTCTTGTACTATAAATAGGGGAGGGTAAATCCTCATAGCATCATCTGATTTTCATTATTATCTACACGATTTTACTAAAACTTACTCTCAAAATTCTGTCAAGCATCAAAGTGATAAGAATCCCCACAGTTTGGTTCGAGTAGCTCAGGCCCTAGTCCGAGCTGTTCATTGCAATCAATACTTAGGCTATTTCTTGTCTCTCTATTCGCAATCTTTATTTCGTTAATTGTTATTCTTTTGTTCTATAAACAAATCAAATTGTATATCCTTTAAACCACTTATAAATTCAATTGTTACCTTTTTAAGGGGTAAACACCTTTCCCAACTCAAGTTCATGCTTTATGTCTTCTTTCTCTAACTATAATTTTATAACTAGAAAACTTGTCCGGGCTTCGTGCTGTCGATAATAAAACCGTTGAACTCCCGCTTTATTACATGATTTTTTTCTTACATCATCTTATTAAATTCCAATAAAGTGTCGTCATATCTAAAAATATTATTAAAATTAGTAGCCTCTATATTTTTGTCTGAAAGTATTTTAGTAAATAATATATTGAAGTACTTTTTTTTTCCGATAATACATATCAAGCACAACGCCTTCAGAATCATTAAAAAAAAATTGTATATAGCATGTTTTTATATCGGTAAGTGTTATTTCAGGTTAACAAAAAGTGTTATTTCAGGTTAACAAAATATAGTATTGATAAGTTTCTTTTCAATAATTTATCTTAGTACACCTTATCGATGAGTTTGAATACTTAAATTGCATGGTGACGCCTTTCTTAATCTATGGAAAGAAAATGAGGTGACTTATAAAAAAGTTGTTCAATTAAGAAAATCTATTTGATGACGGGACCTTTTGCTATTTAACGAAAACTGGATACTATGCTTATGTCATATTTTGTCATAAATAAATACTATTCAATTAGAAAACAAAAACTTGTAATAAAAAATTAAAAATTATGGATGTAATTACTCCTTTTTTATATTCTATTATCGATATATCCTCCTATTTCTTTTTTCACCTCTATCGCTTTGAAGTACACTCTAATCTCTTAAAATCATCTCAATGGCACCTGGATGATGATGATACTATAGACAGTTAAATATCTTAGTATTATCTTTCAAGTTTAACAGGCTATTTATAGCACCTCTAGACTCCTTCCATATTAGTAAAAAATTGAAAACAATTCAGCCTCTCCAGATAACAAAAATAACATTCTAGATTTTGAAATTTAATCAGTTGATAATATATATATATAGGCTGGGCATACAACACGGTGACGTGGCACTCTCACATATCAGGAATGATATTTATCTTTAGTGTGGTTTTTTTGGCATTTTCCCTCACTACAAGAAAGTATAGAAATGACAACAAAAAATTTAATATTTTGCAATAACTTAATTTTATTGTTGGCAAAGAACTTTTTTGTTGCCAAAGAATTTAATTTTGTTGCCATAATATTGATTATTGTTGCAAAAAGTACTTTTGGCAAAAAAAAAAAAAAAAAAATTGTTGCACATTGTTGCAAAAACAGCCATTGGGAAAAGTCTATGCAACAAAAAAAAAATTGTTGCCAAAAGTTATTTTTGCAACAATAATCAATCTATGACAATAAAAATAATTTTATTGCCAAATATATTTTTTCTTATAGTGCCTCTCATTTCTCCATTTATTCTAATTTAAATAAATCTTTAAAAGCTCCTAAAGTCATTAATAGCCTGTTTGGCCAAACTTCTAAAATCAGCTTATTTTTAAAAGTTTTTTTTTTTAAATATTTTTCAAAAAAGCCCTTTTGGCAAAAAACAGTTTATGTTTGGCCAATTAATTAAAAAACATTTTTGAGCAGCAATTAGTGTTTGGTCAAGTTTTTAAAAAATGTTTCTACTTGTATTTTTCTCAAAAGTACTTTTCAAAAAAGTACTTTTGGGCAAAAACTATTTTTTTTAGTTTCTGACTACTACTCCGCAGAATAACTTATTTTCTCCCAAAAACTTGACCAAACACTCTCATTTTTTTTAAATAAACACTTATTGAAAAAATAAATACTTTTAGGGGAATAAGCTTGGCCAAACGGGCTATAAAGAAAAAGTAACTGCCAATTAACACCTCTTCGATCTTCACTGAGAAAGTCCAAATGTCATGTTTCTTACTTTTATAAATGGGATAAAGGATGTTACACTACATATATATGTATATGGCTGTGTACAACTTCTCTGTTCATGCTCGCTAGCAATCTGGCTATTTCTGATGTTATATAGAGAGTATCACTGCTTCTTTTTCTTAGTCGGGAATAAAAAACTCAGGTACAATGTTTGGATTCTCTATTTGCAGTTTTATTTTTATATAATCCTTAGATGTAATAATAAAATTCTATGGTAATTCATTTTCTTTTCCTTTGCGTTGCTGATTTATGCTTTTTTGGTGGTTCTTTTTCTTAGTCGGTGAAAAAAATCTCAGGTACAGTATGTGGAATTCTCTATTTGCAGCTTTGTTTTTCTATAATCCTTAGATGAAATACCAAAATTCTAAAATTTAACTATTTTCTTTTTTCTTTGGGTTGTTGATTTGTTCTTTTTTGGTGTTAATGCATGATACACATTGCTGGTGAAGCAAAAAATAAACGTTGCCATAAATATGTAGTGGAAGGGAGAACAAAAGATTTCAACTAAGTATTGTCTTTTCCTTTCTTGGTGATTGCAGGCTTGCATCTCTGTTCCTGGTACTGTGATGATTTTTAAACGCAGTGGAAACCAAAACATCATTAGAACAATTATTTCCTTCGATGTAACAAACTGAAAAGAACCAAATCACTATTTGCTCGGAGCCAGAGCATTACATCTTTCTGAAAACTGTGTGTGTTATCTTACCTATTTTTTTCTGTTTGACTGTAACAATATCTTGAAAGTATCTTTAGAAATGGAAAACGAAATTACAATATGTTGACAATAGAGTAAACAAAACGTATTCATGTTGATGTGACAAATTGTACAAAAAGGTGCCAAGCCATCATGCTTTTTCACGTCTTGAATTTTCAGGTTTTTGCTTAGTTGTTTATCTATCTAAAAGTCTATAGACTCTACATACAGTTTATTACCTTTATGGCTTAAATCAAACTGAGACAATGGTTATTGGGATTGTTGTCATAGTGCGGAGTCAGTCAAGTGCGAGGTTGTGAAGGGTGGAAGACTTTGAGCTCTGAAGAGATTTATATATTAGTATTTCTTTCATAAAGAAAGAGAGTATAAGACGCATTTTATACGACAGCGCAAAGCCCGAGCAGATTAACTAGTTGACACATGATCTGCAATCATGTGGCTCTCTTGCAAAATAAAGTCAAATTTATATATATAAAAAAAAAAAGAATGTGAAATACACATATCTAATTTAAGAGCGAGAATGTAGCATATTCAAGTAACGGGGCAAGTGTTTCCTCATCCTCAGCGACAACAATCTTTGGCTGTTTCGGCTGCCACTATCGTATTCATCCAATGATTTTCACCTCCATCTTCGTTCAATGGCCTCACTCCTCCTTCTATATCCTTCCTTTTCTGTGCCTCTTCCTTTGATGCAGCTGTTTATAATCATCAGACAATACATACATCAATAGTGCCTCACTTACAAAAACTAAAAACCAAAAAAAAAAAAGTAGAGAAACGAAAAATTTAAGTTCTCGGAAATAATTTGATAAAGCTAAAAGATTATTTTTCATAGTCACATTTGTGGTCACCTACAAAAAAAAAATTAACATTACTTATGTTATACAAATTCAATATTCCTTGTTTTACCAATGAAGAAATTAAATAGAAACTGTAACATTCAAATAGAAAATTAATGATCATCTAACTTGCAGGTGAATTTGAAGAGAAGATAATTGGGACTTACCTTGATGAAAGCAAATCCTTTTGTTGTTTTTAATACACAAAAAGAATCTATAACATAAAACAGGGAAGAAAAAAAGTGAAAAGAAAAGATACAAGCGACAAAGCAGATTACTTAATTTCTTCTTGTTCTTCACTATTTTATCTTTTTACTATACCATTGACGTTAGAGATTCGAGAACATTTTCATCACAGGGAATTATAAGATTTATTTCATGATCAAAACCAAATTCTTTCTAAAACATGGTGAAGCTGTGTGTAGGAAATCAATCCGTGATTTGTATTGATGTATGAAAGTCATTATATACAAAGTAGGTATCTCACTATCAGAATGATACTCGGCTAAATTATAGGACCTAATTACTATACATAAGGAAGAGAATATTTACAATATTTACATAGACTATTACATAGTCTATCACACCCCCGCAGTCGAAGCAGGAGGTTGTCGTACGCTTAGACTGTCCCTGAAATCATCAAAGAGCACGCGCGGAAGACCTTTAGTGAAGATATCTGCGATTTGGTAACAGGACGGGACGTGAAGAACACGAACTTCTCCACGGGCAACTTTCTCACGTACGAAATGTATGTCCATCTCAATATGTTTAGTGCGTTGGTGCTGAACTGGATTACCTGATAGGTATATGGCACTAACATTATCACAATAAACCAATGTAGCTGTCTGGATGGGACAACAGAGCTCCAAAAGAAGGTTGCGAAGCCAACAGGACTCAGAGACGACATTAGCGACGCCACGGTATTCGGCCTCGGCACTCGACTTAGACATAGTAGGTTGCCGTTTGGATGACCATGAGAGGAGATTATCGCCAAGGAAGACACAGTAAGCTGATGTGGATCGGCGAGTGTCTGGACAACCACCCCAATCTGCATCTGTATAAGAAACAAGAGAGGCAATGGAGGATTTGTACAGATGGAGACCAAACTCAATAGTACCTTGAATGTATCGGACTATGCGTTTAAGAGCATGCATATGTGCAACCTTTGGATCATGCATGTGAAGGCATACTTGTTGCACCGCATAGGAGATGTCTGGTCTTGTGAATGTAAGGTATTGCAACGCGCCGACCAACTTACGATATTGGGTGGGATCATCGCAAGGAGGCCTGGCCGTGGCACCAAGTTTGGCTTTGGTGTCGACCGGTGTCTGACTTGGCTTACAGGCAGTCATGCCCGCACGCTCTATAATATCTGCTGCATAATTTTTCTGAGAGAGAAACATGCCGTGTGAAGTCTGGGTAACAGCGATACCCTGAAAATATCTTAGAGGGCCCAAATCCTTCATAGCAAATTCGGCACTAAGCAGAGACATGATGAATTTTCTGAGAGCATCTGAGGAAGCTGTGAGAATAATATCATCAACATATAGCAGAATGTAAGCAATGTCAGAACCTCAACAATAAATAAAGAGAGAGTGATCAGATCGGCTATGTGAAAAACCAATAGTGGAGACATAGTCTGCAAAGCGTTGGAACCATGCACGGGGAGCTTGCTTAAGTCCGTACAACGATTTCTTCAAGAGACAGACATGATGTGGATGCTTTGGATCCTTAAACCCAATAGGCTGATCCATATAAACAGTCTCATTAAGATTACCGTGTAAGAAAGCATTCTTGACGTCCAACTGATGAATGGGCTTTGTGCCTCTCAAAAGAACCACCAGATTTCTTTTTATGACGAAAAATCAACATAGCACGAATAAGATTCACATCAGTGGGACGTGGAACCAACTCCCACGTCTTATTACTAATTAGAGCATTATATTCATAAACCATGGCAGCTTTCCAATTGTGGTCATTTAGAGCACTGACAGGATTTCGTGGGATAGGCGAGATGGAGGGAGTGCTAGAAGTATTTAAGTTGAACGGTTGTTTGGGCTTAAAAATCCCATGTTGGCTTCTAGTGACCATGCGGGTGGGCTGCTGGGCAGTCACGGGTGGGGCAGTGAGGGGTAGGGGCTGTGGGGTAGTGACCGTGGGGTTGGACTGCTGGGCAGTGGGGGGAGAGGGCTGCTGGGCAGTCACGGGTAGAGCAGCGGGGGGGAGGGGCTGCTCAGCAGTAGGGGGGAGGGGCTGGATCGAGGGAACGACGGGTGGAGGAGGTTGTGACAGAAAATGCAGGGTATATGGAGAAATCCCATGGTCCAAAAAATCATAAGAAGTTGGGTTGGTGAGTGAAATTTGGAGAAGGGAAATTGAGTTTCCTCAAAGATCACATGCCTTGAGATGATGATTTTTTTGGTGGATAAATCATAACATTTATATCCTCTATGATTCAACGGATAGCCCAAAAATACACACAGAGTGGATCTTGCTTGTAACTTATGAATAGTTGTAGATGGGAAAAGTGGATAGCATAGACACCCAAAAACCCGGAGATGAGAATAGGAGGGGGTTCGTTGATAGAGAACTTGCGTTGGTGATTTATACCCAAGGACTTTGGTGGGAAGTACATTAAGGAGGTATGTGGCCATTTGGAGAGCATAATGCCAAAAAGAGGGGGGCATGGAAGAGTGGACAAGAAGAGTGCGCACTATGTTGTTAATGGATTTAATTTTTCTTTCCGCTTTGCCGTTTTGAGGAGAGGTATGGGGGCAAGAAAATCGGAAATTTAAACCATTTGAGGCGCAAAAAGATTGAAAATGCCCATTGGCGAACTCCCGCCCATTATCACATTGAATGTTTTTAATGTCTCTTTCGAATTGAGTCTGTATTAATGCCTTAAAAGATAGAAAAGTGGAATAGACTTGGGACTTGTTAGAGATTGGAAAAGTCCAAAGAAAATTACTATAATCATCAAGAAAGAAAACATAATAGCGGTGCCCATTAGAACTTAAAACAGGAGATGTCCATAAATCACTATGAATGATATCAAACGGCATAGTAGTAAATGACAATGAATCATAAAATGGCAATTTAACATGTTTCCCCAAAGGACAAGAGGTACAAAAAGAAGTTCGGGCCCTATTACATTCAATTAAGGCATTACTACGAAGAGAACTAAGGATAGCATTTCCCGGATGGCCGAGTCGGGAATGCCACAAGCTAGGTGATGCGACAATGAAGGTGGATGGTGGAGTGGTCCATTTTGTGGAAATGATAGGATACAATTCCCCGGTGCTCTCACATCTCATTAGGCGGCTCCCCGTCGGTAAATCCTTCACAGAAAACCCAAGAGGATCAAACTCAACAGAAACATTATTGTCCTTAGTGAATTTACGTACGGAAATAAGGTTTTTGATGAGTTTTGGAGCATGCAAGACATTTCGGAGACGTAATTGATGATTAGGAGGGGGTAGGGATGTATGACCATAGCCTCGAATTGGAATAGTGCTACCATTACCAACAATGATTCCAGAATTATTGCTCAAATTAAAATAAGACTTGAGAGTACCTGAGTTGGCAGTCATGTGGGAAGTCGCTCCGGTGTCCATGTACCAATTATCATCCGGTTGATGCATGGACAAAGTGTGTATGGCTGCCTCCACGTCTGTCAGAGTGTACCCAGAATAGGTCGGACCATGCATGGAATAGGCCTGCTGAGGTTGTGGACCCGCACCGAGAATGCCGCTGCCGAGCCGCGGTGTTGTGGGACTCTACTGCCACTGTCTCGTCGGATACGGGCAGGGGGGCATTGGCCACTACTGGGGCGGCCAGGCAGGCCAGTAGTAGCCCCCTGCCAGTTGCTGTCCCGTCGGCCACTGGCCGTTGCTGGTCTGTTCGCCGCCGGATTTCCCGCGGTTGTTGTTGTTGTTGTTCCCCTTTCCCTTGTTCCTGTTAGAATTCCTGCCACGATTATTATCACGACGGTTAGTTGAATTATTGTTGCTGCCAGGTGGCGGAGAGGGAGTATCATTATCAACAAGTAGAGCCGCGGGACTGGAATCGCGGGCACGTTCCTTGGCTGCTGCGTCTTCGAGCTTGAGTCTGGAGCACACTTTAGAGAAAGAGGGCAGCACATCCTTCTGCTGGATGGTGGTGACAAAGTGTGCATATGTCTCCGGTAAGCCTACAAGGAGGCGTAAGACCAGACGTTGGTCGGACACCGGCGAGCCCACGTTGGCAAGCTGATCCGCGAGATACTTGAGCCTATTATAATAGGCCATAACCGAGCCGAAGTCGGCCATTTTTGTGGTGGTGAATTCAGTTTCAAGGTACGCTGCCCTTGAGTGCTTGTTATCTTGGAAAAGTTGAGCAACTCGATTCCAAGCCTTCTTTGCAACATCATCCGCCACGAGAATAGAGGTAAGAATATCATGGGATACGGTGGCGTATATCCATTGAAGGACCACCGCATCTAGCCATTTCCAGAGCGGAAGGTTAGCCGCCTTTGTTGCGTTGTACGTGGTGAGTTCAGTGGTGTCAGTTGGTGGTATGATGTGTTCAAGTACGGAGTGGACGCGGGCTTGAACTTTGAATAGTGTCGCTCATTCGTGATAATGGCCGGTTTCCATGTCTAGAGTGATTGGGATTAAAGATTTCACATTCGTGATGGTTAAAGCAGAATGAAATTTTTTGTTGTCAGCCATTGAAGAGAGAAGAGGGAGTAGGAAGGGGTGGCGGCTACGGCTAGGGTTAGGAGAGAAGAGGGAGGTGGACGGCTAGGGTTTAGGAAGCTAGGGTTTTTAGGAGAAACCTAGTCTGATACCATGTAGGAAATCAATCCGTGATTTGTATTGATGTATAAAAGTCATTATATACAAAGTAGGTATCTCACTATCAGAATGATACTCGGCTAAATTATAGGACCTAATTACTATACATAAGGAAGAGAATATTTACAATATTTACATAGACTATTACATAGTCTATCACTGTGCTTAAACATAGGTATGATCAAAATGAATATGAGAATTCCCAAATTTAATGGGATGTTACAAGGAGAATTATTGGAGAAGAGAAGACGAACTACTTGCCTGTTAAAAGGGAGAAAGAATGAACGATCTTCATTTCTGTGCAAGAAAGGAAAGAAAAAAAATTCATGCATTTACTCACAATTGCACTTTACTTGCCAAAAAAAATTACTGCATGCCAAACTAATTGGCTGTTTGGAGGAAGCAGCATTTTACTAAAAAATGAATTTGAAAAGGGTTGAAGCTGAATAACAGAAATCTAAGACATGGTTGAAGCTTTAAAGTTACATGACAAACATTATAAACGTTTCAAGGGAAAATTAACAGACATATACACGTTCTAGAGCAATTATAGTATAGATTTATTATGTACGTTGTGATCAGGAGAAAATGAATATAGGAGCAATGAAACGTGAATTTACGTTCTTTGAAAATGATAGGTCATGGAAAATGATAGAACTTTAAATTTCTATTATTTAAAGCTTATAATAATGGATTAATAACTGAAAATTCATGGGAAATTAATATTTAGACATTTTTATTTAGAGGAATAAGGAAGAAAAAGACCAAAAAAAGGAGAAAAAAGATAAATAGAATCCTTGGCCATAGAGAGGTGCCACATCACCTTGTCTATGCCTAGCTTTATATTATATATAGATATAGATTATATCCAACATAAGTGAAAGAATAAGTCGAAACTGTTTAGACCTCCTTGTGTTGTTATCCATTCGGTTTTCTCTTGGTACCATCTACATCGATGAGACTCATCTTCTAATAATGGCACCAATGTAACTTCAGAGATAAGCTAATACTCCCTCCGTTTCAATTTATGTGAACCTATTTCCTTATTAGTCTGTGCAAAAAAGAATGGCCTCTTTATATATTTGGAATAATTTACCTTTATGCAATGATTTATAGCCATACAAATTATATGTGACCCATTTAACACCACAAGTTTAAAAGTCTTCTATTCTTTCTTAAACTTCGTGCCAAGTCAAATGGGTTCACATAAATTGAAACGGAGGGAGTAGTATATACTGTAACATTATTGTTAAGAAACAAAAGATAAAACTGTTACGTATTGGTAGTACATTGAGCTTACCGTGTAATAGTTATGTTTAAAAAGTTACGAGTTGTTAGACATTTTTATATTTATAGTTAAGTCCCTTATTTAGTATAATTTTAAGTTGAGTCCCTTAGTCTATATAGGCATTGTAAAAGTTTATTGTTGAGATGTTGAATGAAAATCTGAATTTTTATCTTTTATTTCCTTTTTCTTTCTCTGTATTTTTTGCTTTCATGACGATCCCAATGTGGGAGTTACAATTGGTATCAGAGCCGATGATTCTCGGCTCCAATTCGGCAATCATGTCCAACCAGGGTGTCTATCAACCAATGGAAGTCTGGGCTACCACAGCTATGGTTGATTTCCATTACTATGGTTCACCAAATTCATATGGTTATGAGTATTACCATGGGTATTCACATCCTTACTCGGATCAGGTAGACAACACCAATCTGGGTTTTTATTTGGTGATGATTCAGTGGTGTCGATGAGCGCCTTAGCATTAGATAACTTGCTGAAGTCTAGCTATGTAAATTTACCAACAAAGCAACTCCAAGGAAGGTGATTCATTCAGTTCCTTTTCCTTTTGTGATGGATTCGTTTGGTTCTATTTCTTTTGAAACCCTAGCCCCCAAATCAGAGAACTCTGTTTGCACAACATTTTCTCTACTGTGTCGATACTCTAAGCACAAAAGAGGTGCGACCAGTGGCAAGAAGAAAGCTTGGAAGAAGAAGCGAAAATATGAGTTTGGTCGACAACTCGCTACTATCAAGCTTTCAAGAAAGAATAGGTCCAGGCGAGTTCATATACAAGTTAGAAATAGTGAATGGGTGACTAAGTTTTCTGTTGGCATGGAAATATTGAAAGATGACCAACATTTGGTTGTAGGAGAAAATAGTGAAATCGACGTTCAGTTGTTCGATAAAATGTCTCGCAGGGAGGAAATCTATGTGACGGATAAGCAAGGGGATGATAGTGCTGGGAATGAATCAATTAAGGTCGAAGAAGATTTTGAAAGTAAAGGAGATAAGCCTCTAGAGGACTGGGAGAACGCTGTTACACCTCAGAAATTTCTCCATGAACGTACAACAAGTAGACCAACTGTCACACCCCGACCTTACTAGGGTGTGATAGGCACCCGACCCCATATACGGAGCCGAGCGAACCCGCTGACTCATATTACATACTTAACCTCTTTAGACTCGTACATCAACAAGAAATAAAATATAGCTAAACTTTCAGATTTTTTTTTCTTTTCTTTGTACTCAATTCAAACAAAAACTGTAATCATATGAAACTTATATCATAACACAAATGACACATCGGCTGGTAGAGCCACTTCAGAACTGACAACCAACACCCACGACTCTGTCTGCAAAGTCTCTAACATCAGTCCAGAAATCCTAGCATACAAGCTCGGACTCGGCAACACTCCAGGAGCAAGTGGAGCTTGCCAACTTCGCTGGAATATCCTCTAGAATAACTTCAGCTCATCTGGGTGTACCTGCGCGGCATGAAACGCAACTCCCGAAGAAAAGGGGTCAGTACGAGTAATGTACTGAGTATGCAAGACATGAATACTAACATAATAAAGGGATGTACTGTTATATCCAGGGTTTTCGCACATTTGGAAAATTAGAAATAATCTTGACTTGTAAGAAATAAAGTCATAATTGATTCCATCTAACGCATGAGTTGTTTATGACAGAATATTAATGTGGAAGGGTCGAGGAAGGCTAAGGGCAAAACGTGGAATTTTGGAAATTAGTTTCGGGAATTACAAAAATAAAATTTGTAGCCAATTGGGCTTGTAAAATAAGAAACAAATGAGGCCCAAATCAAGGGGGGGTGGCCGGCCAACATGGCCTTGGCCCAAACCCATTTAAGTAGTCATGTGCTTGGTCATGTGACAAACAAGACAAAAGGGGATAAGTCTTCACTTCTTCAAGAAAATTCAAGAAAAATCAAACAAGCAAAAGAGAGAGCAAAGAGTAGAGGGTTCGGCCATGTCCATGATTTTTCACCCCTCAAAAATCTTGTTCTAAAAATTGTTGTCTTGTGATTTTCCTACTAAACTAAGTGCCCTCTTCAACTTGGTGTAGTTGTCTTGGAGGAAGAAGCACTTGGATCCTCAATTTGATCACCTATTCAAGTGAAGAAGACTAGGGAAAAAGGTAAGAAATTATCCCTTGTTCTTGTGTTATGAAGTCATGTTTATGTTGTAGTATGTAGAAATGAATTGATTGTATGGAAATATGGAAGTTTGCAAAGTGGGTAGGAGATATAGTATATGGCCGTGTGTGTATATATGTTGTATAATTATGGTGAGTTTAAATTATGTCATATTCTAGTTGTGATTGTGGTAAAATGCATATTGGGAATGAAAGTTGAATGAAATTGATAGAAGTGGTTAGTGGGGTGTTTGGCCGTATGGTTTGGAGTGTGTGGAATGGAAATGGATTAAGTTTGTTTAATGTGCTATTATGATACTTGCAATGTATATGGAGATAAAATGATATAAGTTTGTATCGAAATGGAATATTGAAGCTTATGTCGTTTTAGTACGATTTTACGACATTATGAAAATGAAGTTATTAGGTTGCTAATTATGACAAGTATTGATGAACTTGGAAGAAGGAAACATGTTATGAATACGTATGCCAAAGATTAGGAGTTTTGGATAAATTATGACTTTGGCGGAAAGTTTGTATATTATGTATATCGTGTGTATAATTTGAGGAAAACGATATGAAATGCTTCTAAACTATGTTGTGGTGATCTAGATTGATAATGAGTGTGAAATCGTCGAGATTAGTTTGAAAGTTAAGGTTAAAGTAAAGGTTATGGCATTATGTCGGCAAGTAGAACTAGTTGTGCTATATTGTGTTTCTAGTGTTTGTTGTTGATGTTGATGTTGTTGTTTGGGTTGTTGTTGATGATTGTGAGCCGAGTTGAATTCTCGGGGGTGCTATATGTATAGGGGAAGTGCTGCCGAAATTTCGGTAGACAAATATGAGTTGAATTGAATTCGTAGCATCTATAGCTTACAATTGGTAAATGTGACCATTTGCAGATTTTCGACGAAACGGAGAGTGAGCTTGGATAGGCTTAAAAAGCTCAAAAGGTATGTAAAGCTACCCCGATCCTTCTTTTGGCATGCCTAAGTGTATTAGGATCGAATTCAGGCCTCGAAAGACTTTCTGCCCCTCGGAATCCGCAAGTGAAAATATCACTTTTTCTTTCAGTAAGATTGAACTCTTTTGGTATGTTTTCTTGGAAATTATGCAAACCTTCTCTAAACTCCTTGGAAAGCTACAGAATGTCCGTAGAACCTTTATAGGTGATCCCATAAGCTTAAAGGGCGTAATTTGGACCCATCGCCTTGCTTGTCCCGAGGTGGGCCCACTATTCCCGGTTTTGCCCTTAATGTACTTAAGTCTTCTTTTCGAATAGTTCTTAAAAGAAACGTTTTGACTACCATTCTAATTACCTAACAAACGTTGTTTTAAATATTCCATTAAGTCTGGTAAATTGTTTTGATACTCGAAACTCATTTACTATGATTCCTTCTGACTTCATTGGATCGGTTTGTCTTTGATATGCCTCATCGAGTCTATGGAAACATTCATGATATTTTAATTGCATTAGTCTCTCACTACTCCATTCGTGGATGCCCCAATGTTTCCCACACTGAGCCCGGGCCAGGATATGTTGTCAAGCGTGATCCTTTGCATTGTTCGCCGTGCCTCAATATGAGGGGGCAGGTATACGCGTACATGGGTTTGTGGAGTATGCTGTGCCATGTACGCTTGTTCTGATATGATTTACTATGGCCATCTGATATGACATATTATGTTACGGGGTTATGCCCCTATTCTGATTCTTCTGTGTTGTGGCACCAGCGTCGGGAGGGTGGCCACGTTCTGTCTGCCGAGTCCCTTGGCAGGGGCCGGATTTGATATGACATATGTTTCTGTACACACTCCGCATGTTTTGAAAATATATATCTGATACTTTGTATTTTCTGTTTACTTTCTGTACGTTCTATACCAGTTATGATTTTGTTTCTGCAACTCAGGCTTTACATATTCAGTACATATTTCGTACTGACCCCCTTTTCTCGGGGGCTGCGTTTTCATGCCGCGCAGGTACCGACGACAGGTTTGCTGATCCGTCCGCTTAGGATCTCATTCTGCTATTTTTGGAGCGCTCTTTTATTCAGAGCCATCTTTTGGTATAGTCTGTCACTTCTATATATGTATATTCTCGTTCTTGGGTACGGCGGGGCCCTGTCCCGTCATATGATTCTGTCGGTCCGTTAGAGGTCTGTGGACATGTTTGTGGGTTGGGATCTTTCTGTACAGCTGTGTGTATATGTTGTGTTTGGGCGATCCCATTCGCCGCGGCGGCCGGTCCGCATATATTTAAATGTTACTCTGTTGGCCCTGTGTGGCCTTTGTTGGTATTTTCTGCGTGCAGGGTATATGGGATAGTCCGTAAAACAAAGGAAACTCTGCCGAAATTTTTCTGGAGATTATCTAAATTGGAACTAAAGCCTTGTCGGCTTCTGCTATATACTAGAATGTGATTGAGTGCCCAGATCGGGCACTAGTCACGGCCTACGGGGTTGGGTCGTGACATGTACAGTATGAATAATGACGGAATAGACATATAGAGCTTATCCTGGGATAGAAGTAACCTGTATATATGAATGCCTTTTAGGCGGATGCCATGCATGCTTGGTCTCTTTTCCAGAAAACGGTACTTCTTATTCACATATATAGAAAACAGAACATTTCAGAAAACGGTATCCTTTATTCACATTTTACAGACGCCGAGTACATCGGCTCTCCCGCCCCCTCCCCAACGGTGTCCCAACATATCATATCATATCATACATATCATACAACACATATACAGACGCCGTGTCCGGCTCTCCCATGTCCCGCGTCCGGGACGAAATCCAGCTGAATCAGGTGGTAATATAACAGTTGCCCTTTCCCTTTTCCCCATATACATATACATATACATATCATATACATAGACATATATCATATAAACAACATGCATGAGAGCCCAAAGAAAGTCATATACCCATCGGAGTGACGTAAGGTCGGTAACCTACGATTACATTATGGAATAACCATGGTCACTTTGTCTCACCTTGAAGGAACAATTCTCATAAGGTGAGACTATCAAGGAAGAATAGCATTGAGAGGACATAAAGTAAAATAATCATCCCATAGGGCATCAATTCATACGCTTGAAACCTTTAAGAAATAATTGTCGTTCATGAATAAAACTGAGAAGTCAAGAAAATAGCCCCACATTCTTGTATCGTCATTGAAACGTAAACTTGGAACCTTTCAAACGTAGAATCATCATCATATCCATCATAGGAAAACGCTCTCATTCTTAGCATTCACTGTAATCATGATCAAACATGTCCATCATCGTTATCATAAAGCAGTACAAAATCGTAAACCTCCGTTTGGAAAAATATAGACATTTTGGAAAACATTAACGATTTTTGGAAAGGTAATCATGCCTTGTAATTATAAATGTCCAACGTTTGAACACAAAGAGGATTGTGGAAATGTTCATGGAATTAAAGTCGTAGGAATCATGCCTTTGAAAGAAAGGGACGAGCCTTAACATACCTGTTCTGCCTCTTATTAGCTGCGCTTATTTGTCCGAGCTCGTAAGTCTACATTTAAGATAATTCACACTAATGTTAGCCCCTTCAATGCACATTTATACCATATTCCAAATTATACTATTTCATATTCTACCAAAAATCGGGCAGCATCTCCCCTGTTTATATGCCTAGCCCGAATTTTCAATTCAGCAACCAGCAACACAACAACAACACCAACATCAATAATATCAATTTCCATATCAACATATCTCATAAAACAGCCCACACGCTGTTTTCCAATTTTCCACAGCTAATTAACTCGGTATACAATCATTTAATCACGCTTTCTTCGTAAATAAACCGGTATTTGCACAAATAGAAAGAGATTCATACCTTTCTCCCTTTAATACTGCTTAATCTCCACCTTTTCACGCTAACTTTTGGCCACCACACGCCCGTCATATGATTCTGCAGCGAAAACTATACGGTATCTAGACCGGAATTGGGAGATTATCCCTGATCCAGGCTAAAATTTGATGTTGTAGGGTTGTGGAAGGTTTTTTTCAGAATTTTGGGGGTCTTTGGGCGTTTTTGGATGAAGAATGGAGGTTAAGCCCTCCTTAAATAGAGTTCCAGAAGCTGCCCAGACCGACATAAAATTTGGTCAGCGCGTTCGCGCTGAGTTGGCCAGTGGCCTCTTGCGCGTTCGCGCTGGCTTAATTTTCTGCCTGCGCGTTCGTTCAGTAAAAGGGGCATAACTCTCAATACCGATATCGTATGAGGGCCCACGACCTATGGTTGGAAAGATAATTCAATTATCTAAAACTTTTATTTCTGGAAATTTTCCCAAATTCCAAACTTATAATGCCGTTATTGCCCCTCCAAGTCGGATCACCCAAAAACGTTTTCTTAAATTGTCCTTTTGGAGGGCCTACACTTATTTTTAGCTTATGGGTCCTTCTTAGGACTTGCTCAACTTTTCATATACTACTTATATGTCTCTTCATACGTCCTTTATGAAACCCCGACGTGTGGGCCCCACTTGGCGACGAGAATTTCCCGTTAAGTACTATGTGAACCGATTCACTCCATATGGTCTCCAAATATCATATATAGGTTATTATTACACTCTTATAGTATAACCTTCATCCCGAACCTGGTCCGCAGATTTTTGTTCAGCGCGTTCGCGCTGTTCTGGCCCTTGGTCTTTCTCAATATTTTTCCATACTAATAAACAACTTGTACATAAAAAAAAATTTGGAGATAGTCTTGCCCTTAACTTCTCGCATTTATCTTGAATTATCCGAACGTACAAAGTACGGGCTATAACACCAACGAAGTGTATGAGTGTGCGATGTTTTACTAAGTAGGGAATGACTATTTATGAATTTTGGAAATGAGAAAGTTACAGATTTGCACTTCGACCCAGTTGGTCGTAAAATAGAATACGACCCGTAAAGTGGTTTACAGACCGTAAACTGCCATCGTCTTTCAAACTTCCAAAAACTTCAACTTTCTGCCAAATGTCGAAATGGTTAAATACGACTCAGAATACGGACCGTAAATCGAAATACGGCCCGTAAACTGTGACCGTAAACCACCATGACTCCAGCAAACCTTTCTGTTTCTGATATGCTTAAATACGGTCGTGAAGGACGGACCGTAAACCAGAATACGGCCCGTAAACTGGGTTTACGGCCACTGTGCACCCGACTACTGTTCATAAAAATCAGATTTTGTGATTAATATAAGGGACCCTTTTCATTCATTTTCATTTCATTTTCTCATCTACACAACTCAAGAGAACTCTAGAACATTCCAAACATTTCATCCACAAGAATTTAAGGGAAATTAGTGATCAACTACACGAAATCCATGGAACCAAGGGTGTGAAGCTCATCAAAGTTCATCTACACCAAGAAATTGCAAAGGAAGTGAAATAGGGTTTTTGGCATAAGAGAGTGTTGTTGCTCAAGGCTTGTTCCAACACTACCCAAGGTAAGTTTTATGACTTTTTCATGATGATTGAAGTAATTATACGTTGAAACACTTGGATTATGGGAGAGTGTAGTAAATGGGTCACAAAATGTGAATAGTGCCATAGTTGGATGATAGTTGGATTGAATCATAAATGTTGATGTGTTGTGAGTATAAATATGTTATAAATGACGTTTAGACCATGAAATATGTGATGATGAGCCAAAACCAATAAATATGGAGAGATTGGAGAAAAATGGTGGAATGTGGTAGATGTAGATAAATGACGATTGTTGATACGATATTGTGAGTGTTGTTATGAATGCTTGGTAGTTGAAATGAAAAATGGGAAAAGTAGTAGGAACAAAGGAAACACTGCCCAAATTTCCCTAGAAATAGTAGCATGTTCTTATCTTCGATTGACTAACGATGGTATGAATTCTATCTTGAAGGTAGAGACGTGATATTGAAGGAGAACAAGCGAACGCTAGACCAATTAAACGAAAAAAGTATGTGAGACTTATCTTTTCTTTCAAAAGGCATGAATCCTTCAAGTCTTGTATCATCCTTCTACAAAACGAAGCCTATGAGTCCTTCAATATATTGAATTACATATGAATATGATGGTGATGATAATGAGCTAGAGTATGGCGATTCAAGAAATTGTGGCATGATGCTCCTATAACGCTAATGATGTTATCTTTGTTAACACTCGCCTTATGCTCTATTTCCTTCAAGGCGAGGCACGATACTTATAAACTTTCATAACATAATCGGGGGTTCACGACCTTACGTCACCCCGACATAGTGTGGTTCCCCTTAAAGCTTAATGTATGCTCTTAATGCTAATACATGATATGTCTAAAAGATGATTAACAATGCTAGTTGTGATACGATGATGATATGTATAAGACGCCGAGAAATGGTAAAATAATGCTATGCTATGAGATGTGTAATAGTGATGTGTTATGATTGATTTTGTGATGATAAGATTCCACCGCGCCTATTTGGCCGGGCATGTCACCGCGAATGCGGGCTACGTATGATTCCACCGCGCCTATATGGCCGGGCATGTCACCACTAATGCGGGATGCTATGTTTACACCGAGCCTAGAGGGCCGGGCATGATCACCACTAGTGGGCGGCATATGAGGATTACCTGGACGCGGGTAATGATGCGGAGTACAATGTGACGATGTACGTGATGAAGTACGTGATGAAGTATGTGATGAAGAATGTCATGATATATGGGATATGAGAAAACATATACTATGATGTTGTACAAATATGATATATGTAAAAAGTATGTTGCTTATAACACTCCAGCAGGTTATATCTTTTCTTATGATTCATGATGCTTCTATGACATTCTTCATTTCATTCCTGCCTTACATACTCAGTACAATGTTTGTACTAGTCACGACCCAGTTGGGGGCCGCGACGGGTACCCGGGGCTAACCACCGAGCACCGCTCGTGCTATCATTTCCTTAACCCATTTAATAATCATTCATCGATTCCTTGTTAACTTTAAAAAGAATCTGGTTTTCATTACAAAATATAATGCTCTAACACAAGAACATCTTTCAATATACTCATACACATACATACTATCCACGTCATGGAACCACATAACCCACATCGAGTATCTACGAGTCTCTATTCGATGACATATACCAATATACACAAAAGGATCAACCGAATAGCACCTCCGGAATAGTGGAGTGCTCCTATAAATCTGTAGATGGCTCCTACGGATCTGTAGCGTCTCCCTGTCTACCTGTGGGCATGAGCACAGCATCCAAAAAGAAAAGGATGTCAGTACGAACATTGTACTGAGTATGTAAGGCATACATCAAGAAATAAGGAGAGAATAAGAAGATAAAGTAAGTGCAAGAAGATAACCAGTAACTGCTTGCCTCTTAAGGCGGATTCATGCATGCATACTCATAAAACATCGTATCATATATTGCTGCGGAACGTGCATCCCGATCCATATATCATCATATATCAATATAATGCCATGGAACGTACGACCCGATCCATCACCCATATATCCCGCGTCCGGGATGAGATCATAATATGCCAGCTGACTAGGTGGCTATGCGTCTATAGTGCCTCACCTTTACCCATGTCCCCTGAATACATATACATATCATATACTTATATAATATACATAGCATGCATGAGAGCCCAAGAAAAAGCTATGGCTCTATCGGAGTGACGTAAGGTCGGTAGCCTCCGACTATATTATGGATCAATCATGATCGTCATGTCTCACCTTGAAGGAACAATTATTACAAGGTGGGACTATCAATGAAGGATACAAATATGAATAATAACATCAAGAGGAAACATAAAATAGGGTCATAATCTTATAAGGAGTCAATCCATATATTTTTGGAATCTTAAAGAAAATGTAGTCATCATTCATGAGTAAAATCGAGAAGTCAATAGATGGCTCAACATTCTCATGTCGTCTTTGAAATCGTAAACTTGGAATCTTTAAACATAAGATCGTTCTCATCATAACATGCTCATCATATATGCTCATCGTAATATGCTCATCATGATATATACATGAAGATTCTAGAACAACTATACTTTATCGAGGTGACAGAAGGTCGTGAACCCTCGATTCCATTATGAACATTTATAACCATTCTGCCTCACCTTGAAGGGATTAATGTATGAGGTGAGTATAATCAAGGAATGACATCATATCACTACTAAACTCATGACATTGCTCTTATCTCGTATAATTATTCATGATCTTGGACTCTTAGCCTTTAAGAATGTAGGAGAATCATGAGGATGAAAAAAGAATCATGTCCTAGGATTCATGCCATGGAAGAAAAGGACTAGACTCACATACCTTGGACGTTTACCATTCTTATCGCTTGCTCGCTTCCCTTATGATGCACTCATGTATACCTTCAAGAGAGTTTATGCCATCGTTAGCTAAGCAATTATAAGAACGGGCTTCTATTTCTAGGGAAAATTGGGCAGCATCTCCTTTGTTTCTACTACGTTTCCCATATTATACTACAGCTCCCAAACATTCACAACAATAATCACAATATAGAGACCAACAATCATCGCTCATATACATTTAGCAAAATCTACCAATTTCCTCCAATTTCTCCACATTTAGTGATTTTAGCCTATCATCACATCTCCTCATACGTCACACTTATCCCATGGTCTATACGTTACTTATAATGTATTCATGATCACAACATATCAACATTCATGATTTCCATCCAACTACCATTCAATTGTAACACTACTCATCCTTTTAAAAACTCATTTTCCATGTTTTTTCTACAATCCAAGCATCTTAGCTTTCCAATACCTTAAACAACATAGTAAAATCATAAAACATACCTTAGATGATGGTGGAACAAGCTTTGAATGAAATTCTTCCTCTTTCACCAAAGTTTCACTTTGCCTCTTTAGGGTTTTCTTGAAGAAGATGAATCCTTCTTGAGTTCCATATGCTTTGTTCCATGGATTTTATGTTGTTTATCTTCAATTCCCCTTGAATTTTTCTTATGGATGAATGCTAGAGTATTCTCTAGAGGGTTCTTGAAGTGAAGAGTGGAAATGAAATGAAAATAAAATGGAAAGGGTCCCTTATATTTAAAATTGAAATCTGGCCGAGGGACTTTATACGGACCAACATACGGTCCGTATAATTTTCACTGACCGTGACCGTATGTTTGGTCCAGTGAGCTATATTTTGCTGGAAAAATCCACGGTTGGACATACGGTCCGTGGATTTTATACGGCCAGTATGTCTGGCCGTATGTTTGCCCAGGTTTTCGAGACTTGTTCTCGTCGACTCGTTTGATCTCCGATCCTTATGGAACCTTCTTAGTACTTGCTTAACACCTCAATACCAATCTTAGGGACGTTATAACATGTCTCTAACCATCATTATTCCATCACAGAATCGTTACCCATTATTTTCATCTGATACACAACATATGGTTTGCTTTTCCTTGCTAACTTTCTTTCCTCATCTTGGATGTCCTTGAGAATCTTAATTAGGGCCATTTATATCATTCCTTGCTCGTCAAAACATCGCATATGTTATGTCCTCCGCTCACCCATTCACTGTACATGTACGGAGGATTTCCAAGGTGTAACAGTACTGACGTCCGTTTTCTTTGGACGCTGTGTTCATGCCCACATGTAGATAGGGAGGAGACATTGCCCCGGACTCTTAGAAGCTGTTAGCTGACTGAAAGCACTCCCTTGTTCCGGAGGTGCTCATGATGAATATTTTGTGTACAGTTGTATGTGTAATACAATAGAGGCTCGTAGATACTCAATGTGGGTTATGTGGATTCACGACGTGGATATGGTGTAAATATATTGATATATGTTATTGTATAAAAGCATTATGTTTTGTAATGAAAAGCAGTTTCTTTTGTAAAATGAGCATGAAATCGATAAATAATTGTTGAATGAGTCTAAGAAGTAATAGTACGAGCGGTACTCAGTGGTTAACCCCGGGCATCCGTCGCGGCCCCTAGCTGGGTCGTGACAAACGCGGTACCAGTTGGGACTGAAAACGAAGATAATGAATATTATGTGCTTGACCAAATTCTCAAAATGTATGGGATTAATGTGACAGATTTGCAATGGGATGAAAGTGGAGGAGACGAGCCTCTAAAAACTGAAGAAAGCCATGAGAATAAGTCTGAAATTAATGAGGTTGAAATGTTTGATGAAAGTCCTAAGGAGGACAAACCTAAAACGGAAAATGACAAGCAGTCACTGTTGGATGGAGAAGTAACATCTAAAGTTGAAGCTGAAGATGCTAAAACTCCACAAAACATTGGACGCCAGGTGCTAGATAAATGTCTTCCAAGTGATGAATCTATTTTGCCGATCGTTACACCGGTACTGCTTTGCTGGAAATTGTGAGGAATACCAATGCAAACACAATGAGGAGATCTCTATGGTAGCTAAACCAGGAGTGTTCCAGCAGTCACGAAAAATAAGTATCAAAGGCTGCACTCACTCCGAGGATGAGAATGTTGCAGCTGAAGAGCCAAATCTTATGGATATCATTGTGGATGAGGGAAGTGATGAAAAACTAGATGTTGGTGTTCGGTGCAGTTTTGGCCACATGTATGTAAAAAGTGTGATGGATGTATCTAGGGATAACTTGAGAAAGGTTTTTGATATGATGACTGGTCATATTGTCATGCGTTGGACTAGTATTAGAACAAAATATATGGAAAGCCGAAACTATGATTTAGAAGATATTAAGTTGTACTGTACGATGATAGAGGGTCCAGCTAAGCAGATCCATAATCTTGCAGTGAAATTGGGTCTTGCATCTGTCATGAACTTTTACACGTAGTTTCGTATGTTGAAATTTATAAGTATTGATGGTTGTTTTAAGTACGGTTACTGGAGTTATCTTCAAGCATATATGAGATTACATACGTCAACTTTATGGTTACGAGGGTTTAAGCTCATATAATAAGCTATGGGAGATTCCGGGACCAAGCAAATCGAAGAAAATAAATTTGTCAAAATTTGGAAAAATGTTTGCAGAATTTTGGGAAGATTTTTAGTCAACTTTGGAGGGGTATATCTCCTAGTATATTAGGAGTTTTAAGGTGTTTCAAAATTCTAAAATGAAGTTTGTCGAATCTAGTTTCCAACGCAACAAACCGCTCGTCGATACGACATCGGAGTAGTGAATTATGGATGTTACAAATTAGGTGGACAGAGCAGAAAAATGCTGCTGCAGTACCCGGGTGCTACAGTACCCCCAACCCAAAACACACCTATAAATACCCCTCTAACCCATTAATTTTCATCAATTCTCACTATTTTCTCATCCTCCACACTTCTTGAGAGTTCTATAATTTTCCATCACTGTCCATCATCTTCCATAACATTCCATAACTCTCCATAATTTTCCATAATCCTTCCATAATCTTCCATAACCTTTCCATATTATTAAGAGAGAATATCAACATCAAAAACCTCAAAGAAAATCCATGGAAGGTAATTGTTCTTGTTTCTCTTCAAGGTGGCAATGAACTTGATCTTGGAAAGGGGTGAATAAAGTAAAGTTCTTATACTATTAGGTATGTTTTCCTGTTATTATTTACGTGATTGAGATGATATAAACGTTTAGAAATTCTTAGAGAGGAAAGAATCAAATGAGAATAATGTTATGTCCCGTGCTTTCGTATAATTGGAAATCGAGAAATAAACAAGACTTGTGTGTTATAAGGAAATATTTTTGATTTTGGTGAATATGACTATGTTGGTTGTGGAATCATTAATGTTAAGACATCGGGGAAGGCCGAGGGTAAATTTGGAATTTCGAAAATTAGTTTCGGGAATTACAAAACGGGACGTTTAACGAATTGGGCCAAGAAAAATATGAAACAAAAATTGGGGCCAAAGCATTGAAGTGGCCGGCCAAGGGGCAAGGTCCAAGCCCATTTTATTATGCACATGACCTATAAGTGGATATATATCTAGATGCCTTAGTAGTTATCAAGAACAAATCTCAAAATATTCAAGAACACCTCAAGTGAGGCTCTCGGCCGAGAGTGAGCAAGAGAGAAAGAAATTTTTTTGCTAGCCTTTGTTTCAATCCAAAAATCTTGATTTTTGCATAGTTGTGAAGTACTCAAGACCCTCTTCAACGGGGTACAATTAGTTTGGCGTAAGGTGCGCGTTTGCGGCAAATCGAAATTTCAAGAAAAAGGTGAGAAATCTATGTTTTTATGTTATGAAATGGGTTTGTATGTTATAGTGATTGATGTTGCATGAAGATTATGGGATGGTGTTGTGTTTGTGCATGGCGTGTGTGTGTGAAAAGGGTGTGTTTGGCCGTGTGCCCTTAGAAGGGGAAAGAAATGTGAATTGATCTTGTTTAGTTTGTTTAGTTGCGTCGTAGTGGCCTTTATAACGTAAATGAATGATTGATGAATTGGATTGGCGTTGGAAAATGATTTCGGAACGTTATCGGAAAGTGTATACCTTTGGTATAATTGTGTATATCATTGTATATCTAGGGTGCTAAAGACTTTAAATGTGATTTATGGTTGATGTTAATGAATTCGGAATGAAACGACGCAAGTTAGAATGATCGTCGTGACTTTTGGTGTTTTGAATGGAATATGGAAAATAATGAATTTCGGGAACTTTCGTATATGGTTAGGAATATATTTGGGATGTGATTGAATGATCTTGAATGAGTAAATGAATATAATGATGTGGATATAGATTTGGAGTCTTGGAAGTTTGAATGAAAAGTTGCCAACTTGTGTACTAAAGTAGAACTTTGAAGCTAGAGTGGTTTGATTATGATTTGTGTTGTTGTTGATGTGTGGGCTGTTGTTGTTGATGTATTTTGAGCCGAGCTAAGTCTCGGGGGTGTTAGATTTATAGGGGAAATGCTGCCGAAACTTCGGTAGGCAAAAATGAAGTTAATGGCATTTTTAAGCCTAAGAATCTCAATTGGTAACTTTGACCATTTGCAGATTTCAGACGAAACGGGACTTGACTTTTGGGAGAGCATACGACGTCTGTAAGGTATGTAAAGCTTCCCACTTCTTCGTTTGGCATGTCTTAGTATGCTAGGTGAATATTGGAACCTCCGGAGCATCTCTGCTCCTCGAAACCCGATCCACAGAAAAGTTACTATTCATTCAATTCAATTGAAGCCTAAGGGCTCTATTTTGGCTAGAATGCCACCAATCGTTCGAAACCTATCGTAACGTGGTCGGGTAACTTAGAAATGATTACGTATGAACTTTTGGCCCCTAAATGTTCGTAAATTATGTTCGCTACCTCAATTTGACTCGAGGTGGGCCCGCTAACCCCGAGACGCCCTATTTGTCTTATTGGGCTGTCCTTTTGAATAAAGTTTGATATGATACTTTCGGTTTTGGAACTTCCTCCTATGAGATATGTTTTGAATATTATGATATGCTAAGTTACGTTTTGAGCCATACGTAATATTTTGGAAACGTTTTGTGAAATGAAACTTTGTATCGACTAAGTATTCGATTATTTTGTACTATGAAATGACTTATGAGACTACTAAGTTTTGAAAGGCTATTTTGAAATATGAATTGCATTTGTTTGCTCACGACTCCGCTCGTGCCTTATTATGACTTCGTTCACCGGTTCCCGGGCCGGTTATGATTCATGCGCCTTACAATAATTCGGCCGTATGCTGTGTTACGGTTCCCGAGGCTTCGCCATAGGGTCGGGTTCCGTTTGGAGTTATGCTGTGATATGGCTCGTGATGCGATACGCTCACCTATGTTTGTGTTTGTGTTCGGAGATACGGAGATTTGAAACTTTCTGGTGTTATGCTGTGTGTGGCGCCAGCGTCGGAGTGGCGACCACGTTCTTAAGCGTCTGCATGATTTCGTTTGCATTATGTATACGTATACGACTTTGATACGGATTTTGACATACTGATTTGTACTCCACTTTGTTATCTGATTTGCTTTCAGTTTTGATCCATATTTCTGTACTCCGTGCTTTACACACTCAGTACATATTTCGTACTGACCCCCTTTCTTCAGGGGCTGCGTTTCATGCCCGCAGGTACAGACATTGGTGATCCTCCACTGTAGGCTTCACTTTCTGCTATTTTGGAGTACTCCTTCTGATCCGGAGTCCACTTTTGGTACAGACTCCTTTTGCTATGTCTATGCTCTGTATATTTGACGATTTGGGTACGGCGGGGCCCTGTCTCGCCATATGTCTTTGTTTTGAGTTCGTAGAGGCCTGTAGTCATATATGTGGGGCGAGGGTCCTATATATGTTTGTTTGATTTTGTTTTCTGGTCTTAAAGCGGTCCGTTTGTTTTGATGGCCCTAAATGGCCCTTATGCTTATGTTTGCACTTTCGACCGGCGATGTCTATTCCGCCGCTCAGTTTGTATTTGATATGGCATTTTGATTTGTGCGACCGCTTAAGACATATTTGATAAAGATTCAGTTTGATATGACTTTTATGAATTTTTGGAACATGCTCGGATTTGGTAAATGAATATGCGGTTTGGTCTGGGTACCCAGATAGGGTGCCAGTCGCGGCCCACGGGGCTGGGTCGTGACAAATAATTATAAAGAGTTGAATTGAAGTTGATGGCCATGAGGTGAGTTTGAAAGAGAATTTTGGATTAATTTGAGATTAAATTGAATATAATTCTTTGATTATGATATTATGGATGTTATTATGGTTGGTTGAAAAATTGGAAAAATGTCATGTGTGACATTTTATGGAATATATTGGTGTTGAATGTATTGTGGTTGATGTTGGTATTGTTGTTGTTATTGTTCGTTGCTGGATTGTGATTTCGGGCTTGGCATATAAATAGGGGAGATGCTGCTCGAATTTCGGCAGATTCTAAAAAGATTTCATTTGATTGCTTGAGACAAGTGTATGATATTGATCCTAATGATAATATGGATGGTTTATGTTTAGAGTTGCGAGCTTGGACGAATAAACGTTGAACAACTAAGGCGACCGAAAGGTATGTTAAGGCTAGTCTCTTTCTTTCAAAGGCATAATTCTTAAGCTAGGATTCTGTCTATATTCCTATGCCGTTATTACTCCCAAAAGTAAGAATTCAAGATTTCCAAAGCTCTTATAATGTTAAATGAAAAATGTTCTATAATGATTGTGACGATGATGATGATTCTATTCTAGAAATTCCGAAGCTATGATTTGAGAGCATTATGAAAATATTGAGCCATTCCATGAATCCCTTGATCTTACTTATCGTTGATGGTCTCACCTCATGTTACTCGTTCCTTCGAGGTGAGATATAGCGAAGATAATGATTCTATTTTGGTGCTATCTAAGTTCATGATTCTCGAGAGTCCCATGACATCGTGACTTCACCTTAAGATAGTTGATCTTATAAAGAAGGATATAGTGATAATTATGATGCTAATGATGATGTTGATTTCATTTATGTATTTTTTTATGTTTATAGATGTATGTATGTATACATTGCACTCCCACTGATCTATTGGGTATAACACCGAGTCCCGAAAGGGCCGGGTACGGATAACACCGAGTCCCAAAAGGGCCGGGTACGGATGACACCGAGTCCCAAAAGGGTCGGGTACGGATGACACCGAGTCCCAAAAGGGCCGGGTACGGATATGACAGATGTATGTATAGTAAGTGTATGTGAATGCATATGTATGTATGTTGTGTATAGATGTGTATGAAATTTTTTCCTGTAGACGAGTAGTTTATATGACAGGGATCTTAAGAAGAGTACGAGGTATAATTACTTACATTATCTTATGTTATCTTCATTCTGATATCATACTACTATTCATGCCTTACATACTCAGTACATTGTTCGTATTGACGTCCCTTCTTGTGGACATTGCGTTCATGCTCGTAGGTGCAAGTGCCCGCAGGTGCAAGTAGACGAAGCGAGGATTTTCCGCAGTAGGCTGCTTTCAGGTAACAGTTTTGATTGGTGGGCTGTATCTCTTCCTAGAGCATTGCCGAGTCTGAGTTGTATATGTTTTTTTTTTTGTGACAAGAGGGTATGTCGGGGGCCCTGTCCCGACTTGTGTACTTCAGTCATGTTCATAGAGGCTTTTTTTGCAGACAAATTCCTGTGTACAACTCAGTTATGTCTTGTTAGTGGATATTTGGACGTGGCAGGCCCATTATATATATATATATATATATATATATATATATATATATATATATATATATATATATATATATATATATATATATATATATATATATACGTATGCATGATTTTATATTAATAGTTGGCCTTCTTGGCCTTATTTTGCCATTTGAGACATAGAGGATGCGAGTTATCATTTGGTTCGCTCGGTTTCTGTAAGGTGTTGGGTGCCAATCACGCCTCACCAAGGTTGGGGTGTGACAAATTGGTATCAGAGCAGTTCTGTCCTAGGGTTGTCTTCAAGCCGTGTCTAGCAAAGTCTTGTTTATGGTGTGTAGTGCACCACACTTATAAACAGGAGGCTGCGGGACATTTAGGAATGATTAACCTTATTTCCTCATCTTAGATCGTGCGATAGAGCTATGTCGTCAGGATTCCTTTTTTCCTAATTGTGTGTTATGATTTCAGCAATGCCTATGAAGAGAAAAGCCACAGCCACCCAGAAGGGCAAGTCAGTAGTAGAAAGGAGAATGGAACGAGATCTGCCAGCAGATATAGAGAAGGGTGAGTCTCATAATGAGGTTCCGTCTCGGACCTCTTACGCTCCACCCATTTCTGAGGGGCATAAAGAAGCCTCAACTCCAGATCCAGCACCCCCAGTTCCTCCACCAGATGCTTCGGGCCAGCATATGAGAGAGGCCATTCAGTTGTTAACTCAGATAGTTGCCGCTCAGGCCCAGCAGCAGGGTGAGGGACAAGGTGATAGAGCGGTCAGTGCAAGAGCCCGTGATTTTATTAGTTTAGACCCTCTAGAGTTCTTTGGGTCGAAACCGGCTGATGACCCGCAAAGCGTTATAGATGAGATGTCGAGAACGTTACAACTAATGTATGCTTCTGAGACTGAGTCAGTAGAATTGGCTTCTTATAGATTATAGGATGTTGCGGTCCATTGGTATACGATATGGATGTCCTCTAGAGGAGTTAATGCACCTTCCCCGGTATGGCAACAGTTTGTAGACGCTTTCCTCCGACATTATTTGCCGCCAGAGGTTTGACGGGCCAGAGCCGATCAGTTTTTAAATCTCAGACAAAGGAATATGAGTGCTCGCGAGTATAGGCTCTGCTTTAATTCTCTGGCTAGGTATGCTCCAACAATGGTAGCAGATATGGGAGACCGCATACATCGATTTGTGAGCGGTTTGGGGCCACATTTTCTTAAGGAATGTTTGACGGCCTCACTTCAGGGGGGGATGGACATTTCTCGTATTCAGGCACATGCTCAAAATTTGGAAGAGCAATGGCATCCACAAGAGGGTGAGTGCGATTATGATAGAGGTGACAGTAAGAGGGCCAGATCTTCAGGAGCTATTAGTGAGTTAGAGGAGGACAGGAGCCGCAGTATTCCAGGCAGCTAGGCCAGTCAGCGGCTAGTGCGCCTTCCCGATTTGTAAGTAAGAGATTTGATCGCCATATCTATTCTGAACTGGGCCAGAGTTCCAAAAGTTCAGGTATACAGTATAAGGGTAACTGGGGCCGGATGAGGCCACCCGCACCACGATGTACTCAGTGGGGTAGATTACATTGGGGACCATGCCGATTAGGTTTAGATGTTTGTTATGCTTGCGGCCGGTCAGGCCATATTATGCGTGAGTGTCCGTCCCTAGGTAATAGGGATACAGCTCGTCCTACAGGATCAGTAATGGGTTCGTCATTATCAGTACCCTCCGGGACAGGGGTCGCAGGTACCAGCAGTCGTGGTAGAACTAGAGGAGGAGTGTCTAGTTCAAGCGGCCCTCAGAATCGTGATTTTACATTAGCTGAGCAATAGGATCATGAGCCTTTTCCTAATGTTGTTACAGGTATATGATCCATGTCTTCCCATGATATATATGTAGTGATCGATTCGGATTATATGTCATATATATATATATACTATTTCTTATATTGTTTATTTTACTGGGGTAAAATGAAGCCTACGTTAAAGGTAGATATTGATAGCATAAGATAATGGGCTTGGACTAGAGATATGGCTATAAGGAAAGCATGACGAATATACGAGGAGCAGACATACATGAGCATACGAGCAAGCTATGGCATTAAGAAGGGAAGTAAGAAATGAATGACAAGATGAACTCTGTAGGTATTTCATGACGAAGACAAGGATTGAATAGTTAAGGTAGTGGAGGAATTATGACACTCGACAATGGGGCAATCGAAAAGTAATAGAGAGCTATGAAGCAAGATGAGCTAAGGAAATGCAAGGAGAAGTTATGAAACTAGACGGAGATAAGATCGCGAGAAAAAGATTCATGGATATAAATAGAGAAGATGAACATTTACGGAATCAAGAGACTCGCTTGATTAATGAATCAAAACAACAGATAAATGTGCTAGACTATGGGAAAAGACTTATCAGGTGAGAGTCGGGCGAAGGTTAAGAGCAAAAGGAGAACTAAAAGGAAATGATTAAAGATATTGCGTTGGATGGGAACAAGCTAGTGACTAAGACAAAGGTCAGGAATATCTGTGAAGCGTAAGAAGGATACACAGAGATCAAAGAGAACAAGAATTTCTGAATGATAAGAAGAAGGATAAACTTCGCAATTCACATAAGTGCAGTTTTTAAATAAGCGGGTAAGACTGCAAGTGAGTAAATTAAATACCAGTAAATGCAGGTAAGAATATCGACATTTCCCTCTGAACGAACTCTACTTCAACATTCGAGGATGAATGTTTTTGAAGGGGGGAGAATGTTACACCCCATAGTTTCGTACGTTGAAATTTATAAGTATTGATGGTTGTTTTAAGTACGGTTACTGGAGTTACCTTTAAGGATATATGAGATTATATGCGCCAACCTTATGGTTACGAGGGTTTAAGTTCATATAATAAGCTATGGGAGACTCCGGGACCAAGCGAATCGAAAAAAATAAATTTGTCGAAAATTTGGAAAAAAGTTGGCAGAATTTTGGGCAGATTTTTAGTCAACTTTGGAGGGGTATATCTCCTATTATATTAGGAGTTTTAAGGTGTTTCAAAAGCCTAAAATTAATTTTGTCGAATCTAGTTTCCAACGCAACAAACTGCTCATCGATACGACATTGGAGTAGTGAATTATGGACGTTACAAGGTAGGCGGACGGAGCAGAAAAACGCTGCTACAGTAACCGAGTGCTATAGTACCCGGGTGCTACAGTAACCCGACCCAACACACACCTATAAATACCCCTCTAATCCATTAATTTTCATCAATTCTCACCATTTTCTCATCCTCCACACTTCTTGATTGTTACACCTCAAATATTTGGGCTGTCGCACTGTGAGTAGACTAAAGTAAGCATAAAGTGAGCATGGAGCTCTTATGACCATAAGAAAGATAGTTGGTAGCTTTCAAGTGTATGCGATAAGAATTTGGAGTTATATAAATTGGTGAGATTAAGTTCGTTAGAGGAAAGTGAAGTATAAGTTGTGTTTGGGAAAGGTTCTGTAATGATCGAGCTAACGATTATTTAGTAAGGTCTTGAGGATGAGTTATAAGGTTCCCTGAATTTTTAATGAAGTGTTAAACAAGTGTTAAGAAGGCTCCCTAAGGATCGGAGATCAAACAAATCCACGAGAGCATTTTCGGAAAAGGGTGAGTTATACGACCTACTATACGGTCTGTATAACTTTATACGGTCTGTATAGCGGTCCGTATAACAGTCACAGAATGGACCAGTCTTTGATGGACTTATACGGTCACTTATACGTACCGTATAAAATTATACAGACCGTATAAGTGTCCGTATAAAACCATGTCGATTCAGATTTTTGCAAATACATATATTAGACCCAAGTTCTTATTTTTCATTTCTCTCACTTCCTCAACACTTATTGAGAGTTCTAGAATATTCTATACACCTTACTAACACAAACCCAAGGTGAATCAAAGGTTAAACACCAAGAATTAGTAGATTCAAGTGAAAGGATGCTCTCTAGGGCTTGTGGAAACCAAGAATCTCTTTGAAGTTGAAGTTGGATTTTCCTCCAAGTGAAGCATTGTCACCCAAAGTCCATTCCTACATCATCAAGGTGAGTTTTATATTCATTTCATGTTATTAAGAATATTGAGTAGTTGAAAGATTTGGATTATGCAAGAAAGTGGAGTATGAAGTTCAAATATGGAAATAATGGTATTCTTGAATAGTAACTTGACTTGAATCACAGTTCTTAATATGTAATGAGTATAATCTTGCTATAAATGATATTAAAGATGTTGTAGAAGAATTATATGTGAATGAATATGATGTTGTGTCATAATTATGGTTATGGATGACTTTGAAAGGGGATTTTGAGAATTGAGTCATGTCTAGCTAGATGAAGTTTATTAATTATGATATTGTGGGTGTTGTTATTGATGTTTCGGAGTTGTTTATTGTATGGAGGAAGTTGTAGAAACAAAGGAAGTGCTGCCCAATTTTCGTTAGCCCTTGGTCGTCCTAGTTTTGACTTAAAGTAAGTTTCCGGATATCTAACCTTATACGAATTCTCTTGAATGTAGAATTGTGAGCTTGGAAGGAAAGCGTTTAGTCGATAGAGTTAAGGAGATGTGAAGGTATGTAAGGCCAGTCCCTCTCTTTCAAGGCATGATTCCTATACTATGATTTTGTATATATTCCCAAGTTGAGAGCTAAAGATTCCTAAGAGCTTATTATGAGGAAGAGATAAGATGTGTTCCGTAATGATCGTGATGAGGATGATGCTATGTCTAGAGATTCTAAAGCTTATGATATGATGATATTATAATGTTAATGATCTTTACATGATTCTTTGATGTTGTTCATTGTTGTTAGCCTCACCTCATAATGCTAGTTCTTTCGAGCTGAGACAAGATGATTATGATTGTTCCATAAGATAATCGGAGATTACCGACCTTACGTCACTCCGATAGAATTATAGCTTTTATTTGAGTTCTTATGCATGCTTCATGATAAGTATATAATGATGATGACACCGTGCCTATATGGTACGGGCAGCACCGCTAAGGCGGGCGACTTATTACACCGTGTCTATATAGCACGGGCAGCACCGCTAAGGCAGGCAGCTTATGAATAATGATGACAGTACCATTAGTGGGCGGCGTGAGATGATTTTCCCTGGACGCGGGCTAATGATGTTATTGACTCAGACAGTTATGTACGTAAGTGTGATTTGTCTTAAAGGTAAAAGTGAGCATGCATGATTCTGCCTCAAGAGGCAAACAGTCACTGTTATCCTTTCTTCTCATGCTTTCTATACTTCCTTATTATGTTATCATGTATGTCTTACATACTCAGTACATTGTCGTACTGACGTCCTTTCTTTTACGGACGCTGTGTTCATGCCCACAGGTAGACAGGGAGACGGGCCGGACACCTAGGAGCTTTACCAGCAGTTGTACAGGAGCACTCCACTGCTCCGGAGTTGCCACTATTTGTATATTCGTTTGTGTATATATTTGGGCATGGCGGGGTCCTGTCCCGTTTTTGTGTCTCAGTACTCTAGTAGAGGCTCGTAAATACTCATGTGGGGTAGTAGATGTCTTATGCTCACCTCAGTGTCTATTTTGTACATTATTTTGTGGCCTTATGGGCTTGTATGTATATATACAGGTTTTTGGGAGATTCGGAAATTGGTGTATGACAAGTCCTATGTTGAAAATGATATATGTCCAGGTTGAGTATGATAAATAGCATTGTGAGTGGTGCTCAGTAGCCAGCTCTGGGTACCCATCATGGCCCACTAGTTGGGTCGTGACATTGAGAGTTCTATAATTTTCCATCACTTTCCATCATCTTCCATAACATTCCATAACTCTTCATAATTTTCCATAATCCTTACATAATCTTCCATAACCTTTCCATATTATTAAGAGAGAATATCAACATCAAAAACCTCAAAAAAAATCCATGGAAGGTAATTGTTCTTGTTTCTCTTCAAGGTGACAATGAACTTGATCTTGGAAAGGAGTGAATAAAGTGAAGTTCTTCTACTATAAGGCATGTTTTTCCTATTATTATTTACATGATTGAGATGATATAAAGGTTTAGAAATTCTTAGAGAGGAAAGAACCGTAGGAAAAAAATCATAAAAAGTTGAATTGAAGTTGATGGCCATGAAGTGAGTTTGAAAGAGAATTTTGGATTAATTAGAGATTAAATTGAATATAATTCTTTGATTATGGTATTATAGTTGTTGTTATGGTTGGTTGAAAATTGGACAAATGTCGTGTGGGACATTTTGTGGAATATATTGGTGTTGATAGTATTGTGGTTGATGTTGGTATTGTTGTTGTTGTTGGTTGCTGGATTGTGATTTCGGGCTAGGCATATAAATTGGGGAGATGCTGCCCGAATTTCGGCAGATTCTAAAAAGATTTCATTTGAATGCTTTAGACAAATGTATGATATTGATCCTAATGATAATATGGATGGTTTATGTGTAGAGTTGCGAGCTTGGAAGAATAAACGTTGAACGACTAAGGCGACCGAAAGGTATGTTAAGGCTAGTCTCTTTCTTTCAAAGGCATAATTCTTAAGCTAGGATTCCTTCTATATTCCTATGCCGTTATTATTCCCAAAAGTAAGAATTCAAGATTTGCAAAGCTCTTATGATGTTAAATGAAAAATGTTCTTTAATGATTGTGACGATGATGATGATTCTATTCTAGAAATTCTGAAGCTATGATTTGAGAGCATTATGAAATTATTGAGCCATTCCATGAATACCTTGATCTTACTTATCTTTGATGGTATCACCTCATGTTACTCGTTCCTTCGAGGTGAGATATAGCGAAGATAATGATTCTATTTTGGTGCTATCTAAGTTCATAATTCTCGAGACTCGCACTTATTTCGGAGCATTGAAACTTTTATGGGTTTTAGATAATATGGCTGCTTTCAGTCAGACTAAGAAGCATGATCAACATTGGATGGAAATGATGGAGAAGGACTGTAGGATTCAACCTTTCATAGTTCACTGCACTTTCATAGTTTATCTCCCTAGAACTGGTTGTTCGGAAGAAGCTCTCAAGCTTGTTGAGGATATGACATTTTTTGTCATTACTGCTAATGTTGATCATGCCGAAGAGGGTGCTATTGAAAAAATGCAATCAGGAGCTTATTCGAATGTTTACAAGGTGACGGGATCTACTAATGAAGTGATTCAACCTCACTTCTTTGGTGCGGAGTCCCCAAGATTTTTGTGGATTTCTTGTGTGAAACCACTAGTGACCAATAATTCGGCAATTTTAGAGAAAAAATTTAAAAATTTGGAGTGCAGAATAAAATCCTCATGTTTGCACAGCTTCATTGAACACCTTTTCATTCACGGGTTTAAAATAAATGAACCAATTTTTGTATTTGAACCTGGAGGAGGCATCTTTACGTGGTCAATAAATGAAACAGCGAAGAAGGTATCTCCAAATCTTGTTGAGAGAATAGACGAAACTGCATTGGAATTTAATATTGGTGGTAGCACCTTTGCTGGATTGGAGCATGAGCAGCTGGTTAGTGGTGTTGTTATGTGTCAAAATGGTTCATTAAAACATAGATATCCCTCTTCATTTTCAACATCTCTATACCAGAAATGCCTACAACAGTTTCGCACTTATAAGAGACAAATATGTTCCACTTTTCTGAACAATTTATTCTATACTTTGAGCTGGGCAGTGACTGAATTGCCAGTGTTAACTTGTGACTCATGGTGCTTTGTGGTTAACGGGTTTTCTGCTTCTTTATGCTATGTTATATTGGGTCATTTTCAAGCACATGGTGCTGAAACCAATTGGAATTTGTATGCCTGTGATAAAGTCAAAAGTTTAAGGAATCATTGCTACATGTCATGGAGTTCACCTCTACTATATGGTGCACAAGGTGGAACTGCCCATAGTGTAGCAACAACAAGAAGATCCCAAGGGCTCTTTTGGGGTTCACATAGATATTGCTTTACTAATGCATATAGGTGGACAAGATTTATTCTGTTTGATGTTACTTTAAAGCTCAATTTTAGTGGCAACGACAGTAGTTCTAAAACTAACTGTACTTATCTTGGACGACTCTTTTGTGATTTAAAAATTGGTATATCTTTCTTTGCTACTGCGGAATTCTTAGCCACGAGCTTCAGTCTTGCTTTGAAATGCGGCAGTGGTAGATTCTGTTTGGTATGCAAGGGAACCTGCCACACAAGAGCAATGGCTTCACCCAAATCCGTAGTGCAAATAATGCCTCTGAAGGATCAAGTCGAGAGTTTGTTCAGCTGGCTATTTGGACTCAGTTTTCTCCCCTATTCCCGAGTTCATATTCCAACATTGAGGACAAGGTTGTTTAAGGGGGATGGATTGTTACGTATTGGTAGTACATTGAGCTTATCGCGTAATAGTTATGTTTAAGAAGTTACGAGTTGTTAGACGTTTTTATATTTATAGTTAAGTCCCTTATTTAGTATAATTTTAAGTTGAGTCCCTTAGTCGATATAGGCCTTGTAAAAGTTTATTATTGAGATGTTGAATGAAAATCTAAATTTTTATCTTTTATTTCCTTTTGCTTTCTCTATTTTTTTTGCTTTCATGATGATCCCAACGTGGGAATCATTACAAAAACATACCAACTTAAATCTCATATTTTCTTTTTTAAAAGAAGTGTATCCTTATAAATAGTTTTGAAGATATATCAAGTAATACCAATAGCGAGAGTTAGGGAGATAAAAATATTTAATTCAGAGTAATTAACGAAGGATGTTAAGTAAACCAACTCTTCTGTCACCGAGCGAGTAAGATGAATAAAAAACCAATCCTTCCATCTATATATATATATATATATATAACCAAGATTAATTTATTGATAAAGCTCTTGATGTTCTTAAGTTTTATGTCCATGACTGCTGTTACACCTCGGACATTTCGTACGTTGAGCTGTGAATAGACTAACGCAAGCTCAAGGTGAAAATGAAGTCCTTATGACTATAAGGAGAGAACTTAGCAACCTTAGAGTGTACACGACAAGATTTTGAAGTCATATGACTCGGTGAAACTAAGTTTGTCGAAGGAAGGGAAGCATAAGTTGTGTTGGGAAGGTTTCGCAAGCTATCAATTTAATGATTATTTAGTAATGTCTTGAGAAGTAGTTACAGAGGTTCGTAGATGGTTATGAAGTGTTAAACAAGTGCCAAGAAGATTCTATAAGGATTGAAGATCAAAAGAATCGATGAGAACAATTTCGAAAAAATGTGAGTTGTACGACCACTTATACGGTCCGTATAACTTTATATTGCTGTATAAGGGTCCGTATAACGGTCACAGTGAGGGGTCAGTCTTGGTGAGATTATACGGTCATTTATACGGACCGTATAAGTGTCCTACAACAGTTACAAAATGGATTGATTGTTGGTGCACTTCTACGGTCACTTATACGGACCGTATAATTGTCTGTATAATCCATTACGGGCAACTTTTATTTTTTTTTTATATAAAGATGACCCAAGGTCTTATTTTTCATTTCTCACCTTCTCCACACTTCTTGAGAGCTCTAGAATATTCTATACACCATATTAACATATATCCAAGAGAAATCAAAGATTAAACACCAAGAATTAGTAGAATCAAGTGCATGGGTGTTCACTAGGGTTGTGGAGGCCAAGTTTTCCTTTGGAATTGAAGTTGGGTTTTTCTCAAGTGAAGTATCTTTATCCAAAGATCATTCCTACATAATTAAAGGTGAGTTTTACACTTATTTCATGTTATTAAAGGTATTGAGTGGTTGAAAGACTTAGATTAGAGAAGAATGTAGAATATGAGCTCAAAATATAGTAATAATGGTATATTGAGTAGTAAGTTAATTCAAGTCATGATTCTTAGCATGAGATGAGTATAATCTTGTTATGAATGATGCTAATGCCGTTGAGGGAGTATTATGTGAAGAATGAGTATGGTGTTGTATTGTAGTCATGGTTATGGATGACCTTGAAAGTGAATTTGAGAAGTGAATAATGTTTAACTTGAGAAAGTCTATTGATTATGATATTATGAGTGTTGCTATTGATATTTAGGAGTTGTTTGGTATATGGAGAAGGTTGTTGAAACAAAGGAAATGCTGCCCAATTTTCGTTAGCTCTTAGTCGCTTTAGATTAGACTTAAGCATGATTCAAATGATCTAATGTAGTACAAACTCTCTTGAATGTAGAGTTGTGAGCTTAGAAGGAGAATGCTTAGTCGTTAAGGAGACGTAAAGGTATGTAAGGCTAGTTCCTTTCTTTTTTTAAGGCATGACTCTTATATTACTACCTTCCATATATTCCATGACCTTCTTACATCCCAAAAGTTGAAAGTTCATGATTCTTAAGAGCTTCTTATGAGATCGAAATGGGATATGTTCCATGATAATGATGGTGATAATGATGCTATTATGAGCCTGATAATCCTATCGTTATGATTTCATTGATGTTATTTCTTATTGTTGCCTCACCTCATGATATTAATTTCTTCAAGGTGAGAAATAGCGATAATGATTATTCCATAATGTAATTGGAGGTTCCCGACCTTACGTCACTCTGATAGAGTTACAACTTTTACTTGAGCTCTCATGCATGCTTCATATTATGTATATGTAAGATTACACCGTGCCTAATTGGTCGGGCAGTCACCACTACGATAGGCGTAGTGGACAGCTATGATGGTGATTACACCGTGCCTAATTGGCCAGACAGACACCACTAGTGGGCGGCTTGAGATGTTTACCCCGAAAGCGGGAGGCTCGGACGCGAGCTGATGATGATCACACCCTATCTATATGATCGGGCAGTTTATATATATGTATACATGCTATGACGTTTTTTTTAATTAGCATGCATGATTCCGTCTTAAGAGGAAATCAGTTATAAGTTATCTCTTCATCTCATGTTCTCTTATTTCTTTATTATGTTGATATACATGCCTTACATACTCAGTACATTGTTCGTACTGACGTCCTTTTCTTTTATGGAAGTTGTGTTCATGCCCACAGATAGATAGGGGGACGGACCGGATTCCTAGGAGCTTTCTCAGCGGAGATACAGGAGCACTCCACTACTCCGGAGTCGCCACTTCTTGGTATATTCTTTTGTATACATATTGGAGCATGGCGGGGTCCTGTCCCGTCCTTATGATTACAGTGTTCCAGTTAGAGGCTTGTAGATACTTATGTGTGGGTTGTAGACGCTATGTGACATTTTCATTGTATATTTTGTACATCATTTTTGTAGCCTCGTGGGCTTATGCACATATACATGTTTTGGGGGATATTTGAAGATCGTTTCACGATGGGTTTTGTGCTGAGAATGGTGTATGTTCAGGTTGAGTTTGATGATAAGGCTGATCGTTGGTGCTCGATAGTCAGCTCCGGGTACCTGTCATGGCCCTCTAGTTGGATCGTGACAACTGCTTCATTCTTCATATTGAATTACTAATACCTTTCAATTATCGAAACTCATATTCATGTAGCCATATCATATTCATGTAGCCATTGTCCTCCTAGAAGCACGACACCTTTGCTGTATATTTGTGGCAATGGTGATTTACCAAAATTCAATAGAAAATTGTTTTAGCTTATTTTAAAGTCCCAATTATTAGGTTAAGCCTAATATCTACCATTATACTGAAAAATACATTATTCTGTCCATAATTGAAGAAAAAGATTCAATTCTTTATGCCCGCAATATATAAGGTGATGCAATGACAAACCGTCTAGCTCCATCCGACAACCATGTAACTATCTGAATAGAGGAGATATATGTGCTATATTACTTCCTTCGGCAAAATTAATTATTAATTAATTGAATCATTGTATTCTGAAAGATACCACACGGTTTTGCCGAAAACGCTTCACCATTAAGAGTATATTCAACACTATATAAGTTAGGGTTTTTTCTACTTTTCATATTAGACTTTCTTCACACACGCACAACAATCTCTCAATATCAACGACAAATGTCAAATTCTTAATAGGCATGTCCAAGAATTTCAAAATTCAACCCGATAAAAAAAAAAAATACAAATCAGAGAATGTATATTTTTTTATTACATTTGTCGTTGATATTGAGAATGTATATTAGATTTTCACTTCTGAACTAACTTACCGCATGATTGTAGGACGGGATTAGGCCTTGTGCCGTTTAAGAAAAAAATCCATGGATCCTGGTATTCAAAGACTATCCGAGTAGGACGTGATGCCTTAATCCTAAATACAAATATGAACCTTTGTCAAAGCAGGAAATCTCTGAAAAATTATGATATGTATCTTGTTATTTATTTACAAAAAAGAATAGACATTGAAATTAAGTTGGGAAACAGAAAGTGTATGGCAGATTAAAAGATAAAAAGAATAAAGTCACCATAGTTAAAGAAAGACATGCACCTGATAAATTCTCAATCTCTTGGTCACCAATAATTAATCTGCTCCATGTGAAATACAATACAGTAGTCTACCATCCGTATGCAAACCAAGAAAAAAGGAAAAAAAATGCATATGCTGACCGACATAAAATATAAAAACAATAAGCTAATGCCCTTTTAATAATAAAAAACTTCCTTAGCCCCATCGGCTAACCAATCCAAATCCTGTTGAAAGATTTCAGGACTTTAGTAACACATAAAACACACTCTAATTTCTTCGACACTTGGGGTGGACGAACACCGTACGAACACGGTATACATGTAATTATGAATTTTTAATTAGGGGCATATTCGTAATTCTAGCATTTCTATAGAGACATATGTACTCACTAAAGTAATACCGGTGTACTCCATCTGTCTTCATACATATAGAAGACTTATTCTCTCTCTTTCGTTCCATTGTCTGCTCTCAATGAAGCTCTTCTTTTTGGTAAGTTTTTTCTGCAATATCACTTTTTTCTTGCACTTTTCTGTTAGTAGTTGGAATATGGAGTATTCACTCTTCAAATTTTTTTCATTTTGTTCTATTTATTTTTTGGTTTGACCACTGTTTTGGTAATATTTCTTCGTTTTATTGTAGCTTCTATGTTGGCAATTTAAATTTAGTGGGTATATGACAGTTTCTATCTTTTGAATGACATTTCTAGCAAGAAATTGCTCCTGCATGTCACTTATTGTACCCATATTCTCTTACCTTATCTTTTCATTAAGGAATCGAGTAATTTACCTAGGGAATAAGCTTATAAAGTGAAATTAGGTAGCAACCCAAGCGATATTCCTGCCTTCTCTTTGTTGAAGAGTCAATATTCTCTATTCTATATAGTTATCAAGATGATTTTATTTTCAAGTTATCTTAGTGCTTTTAAATTGATCTATAAAATTTGTAGACGGCTCATAAAAAAAAAGTTATTTGAGAGGTAAGGGATGAACTTTATAATACCTAGGCAAACTATAAGAAGTTTTTGTGGTTACATTAATTTTACTTATGGAGTTATGGATGATTATGATATTTCGTTGATTGGGATATTGAAGTTATAGTTTATGAAAAAATGTTGATGGATACTTTCTGGCTTCACGGGATCATTGGTATATTATCCTCGAGGAAATGACTGCGGGAAGACAAGCTTAGATTTAGCTGATATTCCGTTATTCTATTTTCGAGCTTGTTGGTGTAACGGTTTGCATTTCACGGGCGGGGTTAGCGCTCGGAAAGCTACTTCGAACTTGTTGGTGCTCTTTCGGACTTTGTTTTAAAAGAGTCGCCACTTAATTTTTAGGAAATTAGGAAAACCAATTTTGAAGGGTTTATTCATACACCGTGAAAAATCTTTCGTAATCCAAAGTTCTAGGTAAGGATTCTGATGATCCCCTAGGGAAGGTGTTAGACACCCTAGTACTAAGAATCTGTACTATATAGTTGACCTTCGAATTCCAATGTATGAGCATTTGCATGAACTATTTATTTAGTGTTTTATTCCCGCATTATAAAGCCTGTCATTTTGCATACTATTTTTTGAAATAAATTGAGTATATCCCCTTTACATATAGGATATTTAGGTTCGGATTTATAATATACGAATACAACTAGTTCCTTTTATATATAAGGATAGTAGTTATTTTGCAAAGATATAAAAAGGTTATTTATTTTAAGTGTGGAATGAATGAGTTTTGTTCATGCTTGTTATATCCCGTATTTTGCACATTCGGATATTTTAAGGTAATTGCGACAAGTTAAGGACAAGGCTATATTTTGATCTTGTTTAATACATAAATTGTTTATGAAAATTTTTGATGTGGAAATATTAAGAATGGCTAGGGGTAAAAAGGGAAATTCGCAAGATGACTCATGGAAATATGGAGGAAGGCTAAGGGGCAAATTTAGAATTTGAAAAATAAATTTTCATGAAGTGCAAAACAAAACAAAAAAAAAAAGTGGGCTTAAGTAAAAGGGGCCAAGTGGCCGGCCACATGAAGTGGGCCAAGGCCCACATGGGAGCCCAACTTTGATACATAAAAGATGAGAATTAGAGCTCATTTTTCATTCTCAACACTTAGAATTTTCAAGAACCTTGAAGAAGACAAAAAACAAAGGGCCATTCGGCCAAGGGGCAAAAAAAAATTGAAGCCTTCAATTTTGATCCAAAAAAATATTTTCTTCTAGTATTCCTACTAATTTGAAGGTCCTCTTTAACGTGGTATAATTGTTGGAGCAAGAAGACCTCTTTTTGTTGCAAGTTCATAATCATAGACAAGTGAGAAATTAAGGGAAAACGGTAAGAATTAATTTTCTTTTATATGTTATGGATGGTTGTGTATGTTGTAGTATGTAGAAATGGGTAAAATTTATGAAAAATATGGATGTATGTTGTGGCCGTGTGGTTGTTGTATGGTATGGAAGAGAATGAATCAATTTTTCTTAAGTATTTTGGTTGTTGTTGTAATGGAATCTATGATGAAAATGAAATTTTAATGATTCTAGTTGAAGTTGTAAGTGTTGGAGAGTTGTTTAGAAGCTAATGTGATGTTAAAAGCCATTTCTTGTATTTATAGAAAACAATGTTGTTAGTGTGTGAATTGTTGGGTTGTTGTGATTGAATTTGAAAGAAGGAAATAGGTTGTTATTGTTCTTGTTGAATTTGGAAGGTTTCGGGTGAAGTAGTATGTTGATTGGGTTGTTTTGAATGTTATGTGAATTGAATTGAATATAAATGAAATGTCGTTGAATTGTATGACAAAGGTTGTTAATGTTAGAATGCGTCTTGAATTGATTGTTGATATTGTTAGTATGATTGTTGGTATTGTTGTTGATAATTTGGCCGAGTTGAATTCTCGGATTGTTGTTGATAAATTGGCCGAGTTAGATTCTCGGGGATGGTGTATTTACAGGGGAAATGTTGCCGAAATTTCGGCAGATTATAAATGAATTCATTTGAAGGATTAAGACAAGTATATGATGATGAATCTAATAATTATATAAATCTTCTTGAATGTAGACTAACAAGCTTGGATAAATAAGCGTTGCTAATAGGGCGTGGAGCAGGTATGTAAGACTTACCCTTTCTTCCTTTTGGCATGATCTTTGTGAAACCAACATGACCAAGTATATGTTTATAATTCCAAAGAAATTCCTATTCTTAGAGCCACTAGGATGGCTAATATTCTTGACTTCTATAAGCTATTCCATACGGTTTTGATGTGTATCTATGATGTCCGAAGATCTATTTGATATGTTTCCGAATGACATTCGAAAGATAATTGATATGACTAAAGTTTTGATTTTCAAATGCTAGCACGTTCGATTATTCCATTGAGTCTTTGATATATTTCGATATGTACATATGGTTCCAAAAGCTATATTTGATTTGATCCATAACGATATCCGAAAGGTACTTGATATGATTGTTGCTTTGATTTTCCAAAAATGGCTTCTGAAACGTTCGTAGAAGGTTCTGTACTTCAGACGCTCATAACTTTCTTATACTAAGTCGGATTGACCCGAAACTTGTTTCTGAGCCTTCAGGTGTCGGTAAGTATACTTGTCTATCGAGTCTTAAGATTTGTTTTATATGCATATAGTCTCTCACTACTCTGCTCGTGCATGTGCCATTACCTCCTTCACCGAGTCCCGGGCCGATATGTATCGTGCGTATGGTTCGCCGAGTCCCTTGCTCGAGGGCCGGGTTCCATATATATATTCCGTAGTATGATGTGTCCGGTTCCGGGGTACCGTGTATATGTGTCCGCTTCCCGGGTACCGTGTATATGTTATGGAGTATGATGTGTCCGGTTTCCCGGAGTATGATATGTCCCGGGTACCGTGTATATGTTATGATGTGTTATGTGTTACGGAGATGCTACGGAGATATGAAATCTTCTGGAGTATGATGTGTTATGGCGCCAAAGGCAGGAGTGGCGACCATGTTCCTGTGCCCCATGCATGATTTTGATGTGCATCATTTGTGATTCAAAAGTAAGCATTCTGACATTCTGGATAAGCTACTTACCTTCTGTATTTCTTCTGATATACGATATCGGCATATATGACGACTCTATTCACCGCGCCCCTCACTAGAGGGCCGGGATCTGTTATATGTATATGTATATGTATATGATGACATATGATGTCGGCACGCATGGTCTGTGTTTGGAAAGTAAGCATTTTGGCACTCTGGATGATTTACTTATTTTCTGTACTTCTTCTGACATATGACATCAGCATACATGATCTGTGCTTTGAAAAATAAGCCTTTTGGTATTCTAAATAATGTACTTACCTTTTGTACTGCTTGTTTCGATTAGGGCTCTGTTTTCTGTACTCCATGCTTTACATACTCAGTACATATTCCGTACTGACCCCCTTTTCTTCGGGGGCTGCGTTTCATGCCGCGCAGGTACACCCAGATGAGTAGAAGCCGTTATAGAAAATGTTCCAGCGGTGTTGGCAAGCTCCATTTGCTCCTGGAGTGCTGCCGAGTCAGAGTATATGTGCTATGATTTCTGATTGATGTTAGAGACTTTGCAGACATAGTCGTGGGTATAGGTTGTCGGTTTTGTAAGCGGCTCCATCAACCGATGTGTCTTTATGTATTATGTTATAAATTCCATCTGATTACAGATTTTGTTTGATTTGAGAACAACGAAAAAGAATATTTCTAAAAGCTCTCATTATGTATTTCATTTAATTTAAGTTAGAAGTCTAAGCGAGTATGTGTGTAATAAGAGTCAGCGGGTTTGCTCGGCTCCGAATATGGGGTCGGGTGCCCATCACACCCCTGGTAAGATTAGGGTGTGACAATGCTTGACTCATACGTGGTTCGGATTAATTCGTTTAATACGTTTCAGAATGTTCTTATCCAAAACTTTTATGTTCACAAATGATTTATACGTATTTCAATTTGTAAGTGTAAAAGGTTATACTTCTTTACTAGATATGTACAAAAAATGCTGATTTCTTATCTTATATTTGGGTTTAAAGCCCAGTTATAAAAAATCATTTTTTCTTGCATTGGGCCAGGCCCAAAAAATGTCTAATTCTACTTCTCCTTTTTTCTGAAAAAAGAAGAAGGTTTAATCAGGCGTGGTTCAAGACGTTTTTTTTTTGGCTTTCGTACCTTAATTTAAAAACTGGGCTTAGCCCAATTTTTTTAGCGTATTTTGTCATCTAAATCCCAGAAAAAAGCTGGATTAAAAAGAGAGTGTGTTTTTCCTTAATTTCAAAATGCATTCTATTCAGTTTTGTGTTGGAAAAACGTGATAGCGTTGTAGTTCTTCCCCTGTCCTCGTTTTAACCCGTATTTTGTTGAAATAATTCGTTTACTTAGTCATGTTTTAGAGAAAATCGTTTATCAATTAAATCCGGGTTTTGAAAATCATTTGGGGACCTAAAGTCGAACTAAACGGCATAAGTACCGTTGTTCTAAGACGACTAGCTCAAACCATAATGTTCCAATATAGATGTATGAGTTTTTTACAAATTTTTACAAATACAAAATACAACAAATTACACATAGGAGAAAACATAAATAAATGAATAAATAGGAAAAAAGGGAAGGCTAGGGGCGTGCCAAGCCCCTAGTTGGCCATTTTCACCAATGGTTGGGCCTTCTATGCACATAATATATATTAGCTTCCATTTTTGTCTTCTCGGACTCGATAATGCAAAAAAAATGGCTTGTTGGGCTTTTGCCCAACAGGTTGGCTTAGATTCAGCCTAAGTGGCCATGGGGTGAAGAAGAGGAGAAAGAAAAAAGGACCCAGTTAGTTTATATTTATTGAACTTATCACATATATAACTATACAAACGTGTGTGTGTGTGTGTGTGTGTGTGTGTATATATATATATATATATATATATATATATGTAATTCATTTTCAAGACCTGCAGTTATCACATTCGCATCTGCGCTACTGGGCTTTTTATTGGTAGGGATTTGGGTAGTAAGCGAGAAAGTCACCACCATCCGTGTTCCTGATGCCGCACAAGATCCAAGAGGTTTCATGAGCCTCCGGCATGGCAGGACACCAGGGGAAGGCTTAAGACCAGACCCAAATAGCTAACTTAATTTCCCAACCAATACAGCCAGAGGAGAGGGAATGATGACACAGGATTTCACACTTATACATAGGCATAGCATAGATTGACATATGTAGACTGTAACGACCCGTTTGGTCATTATAGTGTTTTGACCCATTTAACCTTGTTGACCCTTCCCCAAGTCCCGTTAGTATGATCTATGACTTAATAAAGTTATTGGGTTGCTTCCCGGAAGGTTCAAGTGTAAATTGAGTCATTGATGGAGAAGCTAGTTAAGTTAACGAGTTACAGTTGACCAAGGTCAACTTCATGTTAGGATGACCCCGTGTCAATGTTTTGGAAGTTCCAACAAGTTAATATGTTTTGGAACACCCTATTTTTATAGTCCAACTCCGAACCATTACCCACAAGACCCCAAAGTCAGTTTTCAAGAGAGAAAAAGGCAAACTTCATTCCATTCTTTTGTAAAAGCATCTTGGAGGGTAAGTCCCCACCTTTATTTGTTCCTTTTCCTTTCTTCTTCAAGTTCCATGATTATTTTAATGTCCATCAATAGTGGGTGGAAATCCTAGAATCCTAGAATTAGTAAACACTTAAATAATTAGTGGGTTGTTGATTAATCATCTAGGAGTATAGATTATCACTTTCTAGGAAGGAAATTTGATTTCTTATGGATAAAATTGCATGTTTAGACTTAGGGTTCTAATAAAAATGAAAATTTTGTCCTAAAATCTATTTCAAAGGGTAAATTGATCAGAAACCCATGAATGGAAGGTTAATGATTGTAGACATAGAATTTATGTGTTACACCTCGGAAAATTTCCCGTTGGTACGCAAGTGAACGAACTAATGATGTGTGCGAGGAGTGTGAGTGTATAATGTTTCATGATCAATGTGCGTAAATGGACGAGAATGATTAGAATGAAAAGTCGAGAAATGAGAAAAATTGAAAGTTGGCAAAACTGCCCAGTGGTCGTATAGTGCAAAATACGGACCGTAAAGTGCAATACGGTCCGTAAACTTGAAGTCGTAAACTGGAATGTCCAACTTCAACTTTCTGCCAGCCGAGGAAATGGCTAAATACGACCTGGTGGACGGACCGTAAAGTGATTTACGGCCCGTAAACCATGGTCGTAAATCACCATACATGCAGGCCAAAGTCTCTGGTCCTGCTTAAGCTTAAAGACGACCACAAGGGATGGTCCGTAAAGTGGAATACGGACCGTAAACCTCCATGGACGACCACTGTTCACCCAGCACAGATTTTCCAATTCATTAAATATGAGGATCAAGACTTATTTTATTTCATTACAACATTACACTACATCTCTCTATAACTTCTCTCTACATTTATTATATGCGTTTTCAAGGATTATAAGCCATCAATAACATTAAGACAAGTGAATCAAGGGTAAGGGAATCATCAAGGATCATCCAAATCAAGAAATCCAAATGGAGAAAAACTAGGGTTTTGCTCAAAGAAGAGTATTATCAACCAAAGCTTGTTCCTACAACTTCTAAGGTAAGATTCATGATTTTTACAAGATGTTTTAGGTATTGGAGAATTAAAATACATGGATTGTAGAAAATGTGGTCAACTAGGTCATGAATGATGAATAGTGACATTTTGAGAAATAGTTTGAATTGAGTTATGAATGTTGTTATGTTGTGATATGAATGTGTTATAAATGGTATTAAGATCATGAACTAAACACTTTAGACGAATGGACGAAGATGGGTGTTATGACCATGAATGTGGGTGAATTAGAGGCAAATTGAGGAATCTAGATAATGTGGATAATGTGAATGACTAATGGCCATTGTTATGATATTAATGAAGGTATAAACGCTAGCATTGGAAGGGAACGTGCGAGTGTAGAATAGTTCGACGGAAAGGTATGTAAGGCTAACCCTTCTTTCATAAGGCATGGTTTTTGGCCAAATTCCTAATTCCTCTATATGAGTATATTGTCTTCACATGGTTGACATTCCGAGCTCATAAGCTCACGACCCTTGATATGTACTATGATTATACTATGTTCCTCGTATGACGAGTAAGTCCATAATGTAGATGTAACGATAATGATGAGGATAGTAATGATGATGAGAGTAAAATGAGATTAGAGATACTTACGAGCTATGATATATGTATATGTATGCCTATGAAGGGCTATGATAAGACCCCGAGCTTATGATGCCGGGTAAAACTATATGTATATGACTATGTATAAAGTATGTATACGATTACGAAACGCGCGCACACCTCTGCAGATGGTACGGATAACCCTGATGCCTTGGTAGGGTCAGGTATGTATGACCTTGAGCCTTGGTTGGCCAAGCATGTATAAGACACCGATCCTATGAGGTCGGGTATGCTATGTATATGAAATGACTATGTATATAATATGAATATGAATGTGATAAGACTATGTATAAGAATACGAATAAGGACATGTATACGAATATGAGCACAAGTATGGTACGAGTATTATTATGGGATACGAACGACGATGTATGCAAGTAAGCGACATGATGATGATGATATTATTGTCTCCCCTCCTATGCTATTTCATATGATATCTATTATGCTTCTATATTGATGTTGATCATGCTTTACATACTCAGTACATTCTTCGTACTGACGTCCTTTTATTTGTGGACGCTGTGTCATGCCCGCAGGTGCACAGGGAGACAGACTTGATCTATAGCTGCTTATTCAGAGATTGCATAGCAGAGCTCCATTTCTTTCGGAGCCGTAGCTTTTGGGTACTTATTCTTTTGTGTATATAATTATGGGCATAGCGGGGTCCTGTCCCACTCATACGATATGTCATACTCTTAGAGGCTCGTAGTCATGTGTATGTGGGTAGAGATGTTCGGCCATGTCGGCCCATGTTTTGTATATCTTTTGTTAGCCACGTCGGCCTTGTACTTATGATATGGCATAGATGCCTATGATATGTTAAAAGATGATGACCGTCTAATGGGATCAATGTGATTAACGATAAGAAAAGCACGAATTGACTTATGGTTTACCTAGATGATATGTTATGTACGATAAGGGGGTGCCCGGGTGGGGTAGCACCAGGTGCTCGTCGCGGCCCCCTAGCCGGGTCTTGACAAAAGTGGTGTCAGAGCAGTTCAGTCCTAGGATGTGTCTACGAGCCGTGTCTAGTAGAGTCTTGGTTATGGGTGTGTTGCGCGCCACACTTATAAACAAGAAGCTGCGGACATTTTAGGAATATATGACCTTCTTTCTTCATAAGAATCGTGCGATAGAGCTATGATGTAAGAAATTCTTGTTCCTAAATCGTGTGTTGTGTATTTCAGAGATGCCTAAAAAGAAAAAGGCTACAGCAGCCCAAAAGGGCAAGACGGTGGCAGAAAAGCGGGCTAAAAGAGCACCGCCACCGGTAGTAGAGGAAGATGAGTCCTAGAGTGCGGCTCAATCTCAGTCCTCCCAGACAGTGCCTATTACCGAGGAGCACGTGGGAGCCTCAGCCCCAGCTCCAGCTCCTCCACCTAACACTTCGGGCCAAGACGTAAGAGAGGCCATTAATTTGTTGACTCAGTTGGTTACGGCCCAGACTCAGAGGCCAAGCGCAGGGCAAGGTGACAGGGCTGTTAGTGCAAGGGCCCGTGACTTCATTGCTTTGAAACCCCCGGAATTCTTTGGGTCGAAACCGGAGGAGGATCCCCAGGACTTTATTGATGGTATGCTAAGGACACTCCGGTTGATACATGATTCAGACACTGAGTCGGTAGAGCTAGCGTCCTATAGATTAAGAGATATCTCGATCCAGTGGTATACAGTATGGATGGCTTCGCGGGAAGCCAATGCACCTCCGCCGGTATGGCAAGAGTTTGTCGATGCTTTTCTCCGTCACTACATGCCTCCAGAAGTTCGGCGAGCTAGGGCCGATAAATTCTTGAATTTGAGGCAAGGTAACATGAGTGCTACAGAGTATAGTCTCCGCTTTAACTCCTTGGCCAGGCATGCTTCGGCCATGGTAGCAGATATGGGCGATCGGGTGCACCGATTTGTGAAAGGCCTAGGGCCACACTTGATGGATAAATGCTTAACTGCATCCCTTCAGGATGGCATGGATATTGCACGCATTCAGGCACATGCTCAGGAATTAGAGGAACACCTACAGCAGCGGAGAAATGAACGTGAGCAGGATAGGGGCCATAACAAGAGGGCCAGACCTTCGGGTTCGAGGAGCGAGTCCAGGGGTGGACACAGACAACATCTTCCCAGCCATTCAGGCTATTCTATGACCAGTCCACCTCCACGGTTTTCAGGCCAGGGCCTTGATAGATCTGCTCGTTCAGGGACGAGTCCGAGTTATACAGGGCCTCAGTTCAGAGGTGATTTGGGCCAGTCAAGGCCACCCGTACCACCGTGTTCCCAGTGTGGGAAGATGCATTGGGGTCGATGCCAATTTGGTTCAGATGATTGCTATTCATGTGGTCGGCCAGACCATATTATGCGTGATTGCCCCTCAGTACATGAAGAGGTAGGACCCATCCATCAGGGTCGGTAGCCGGATCTTCGGCATCTGTACGCCCTACGGGGCCAGGTTCACATGCGCCAGTCGGCCATGGTAGAGGTAGAGGCAGAGGCAGAGCTCCCAGTACTAGCGGTCCTCAGCACCGTATTTATGCTTTGGCTGGACGCCAAGATCTTGAGTCTTCTCCTGATGTGGTCACAGGTATATTATCGGTATTCTCTCATGATGTATATGCTTTGATTGATCCGGGCTCCACATTATCATATGTTACTCCATATATTGCGGGTCGATTTATAATTGAGCCGGAGTCTATCAAACCTTTTGAGGTGTCTACACCCGTGGGTGACTCGGTAATAGCTAGCCGAGTATATAGGAATTGTGTGATTGTAATTTGTGATCGTCGTACCATGATTGATTTGCATGAGCTAGAAATGGTAGATTTTGACGTTATTATGGGCATGGATTGGTTGGCTTCTTGTTACGCCAATGTTGATTGCCGAATGAAGATGGTTCGTTTCCAGTTTCCGGGAGAACCAGTCTTAGAATGGAAAGGGAATGCGGCATCACCAAAAGGTAGGTTTATTTCCTATCTAAAGGCAAGGAAGATGATCACGAAAGGGTGTATTTATCACCTAGTGCGAGTTCAAGATGTAGAAGCTGAGTCGCCGACTCTTCAGTCAGTTCCGGTAGTGAACGAATTTCTGGATGTGTTCCCGGAAGAGCTTCCAGGCCTTCCTCCCGAGCGAGAGATAGATTTTGCGATTGATGTGTTGCCAAACACTAATCCCATATCTATTCCTCCCTATAGGATGGCACCCGCAGAGTTGAAAGAGTTGAAGGAGCAATTGAAAGACTTGCTTGAAAAAGGCTTCATTAGGCCTAGTTCATCCCCGTGGGGAGCACCCGTATTGTTCGTCCGGAAGAAGGATGGCTCCTTGAGAATGTGCATTGATTATCGGCAATTGAATAAAGTGACAATTAAGAACAAGTATCCCCTCCCGAGGATTGATGATTTATTTGATCAATTGCTAGGTGCCAAATGGTTTTCAAAGATTGATTTGAGGTCCGGGTATCACCAAGTAAGAGTTAGGGAGAAAGATATCCCTAAGACAACTTTCAGAACAAGATATGGCCATTTCGAGTTCTGAGTAATGTCGTTTGGACTAACTAATGCACCGGCAGTGTTTATGGACTTAATGAACAATGTATTCAGGCCTTTTCTGGATCTATTCGTGATTATATTCATCGATGATATCCTAGTGTATTCTAGATCCGATGCAGAACATGCGGATCACTTGCGTATTGTCCTTGGAGTTCTTCGAACCCGAGAGTTATTCGCGAAGTTTTCCAAATGCGAGTTTTGGTTGAACTCAGTGGCATTTCTGGGCCACATTGTTGTAGCTGACGGTATTCGAGTGGATAGCCAAAAGATTGAGGCAGTGAAGACTTGGCCAAGGCCCACGACCCCTACGGAGGTTCGTAGCTTTTTGGGCTTAGCAGGTTATTACAGAAGATTTGTTGAGGATTTCTCTTCTATTTATGCACCGCTCACCAAGTTGACTCAGAAGTCAGCTAAGTTTCAATGGACAGATGCTTGCGAGCGTAGTTTCCAAGAGTTGAAAGACCGACTGACTTCAGCCCCAGTCTTGACACTTCCAGAGGGATTGGAAGGATTTGTTATTTATTGTGATGCTTCAGGCGTCGGGCTAGGCTGTGTATTGATGCAAAATGGTAAGGTGATTGCGTATGCTTCTAGACAATTACGGAAACATGAGCAGAATTATCCTACCCATGACTTAGAATTGGCCGCGGTGGTCCATGCTTTAAAGATATGGAGACATTACTTATATGGTGTCCACGTGGATATTTATACATATCATAAGAGTCTCCAGTACATCTTCAAGCAGAAAGAGTTGAATTTGCGGCAACGACGATGGCTAGAGTTGCTAAAATACTATGATGTTGAAATCCTGTACCACCCCGGAAAGGCAAATGTTGTGGCAGATGCTCTTAGCCGTAGGTCGATGGGAAGTCTAAGTGATGTACGACCTGAAAAGAAAGAGATGGCCCGTGATCTTCAGCAGTTAGCTAGCCTAGGAGTCCGAGTGGTGGACTCAGGTAGCAGCGGAGCTACTATTCAGAATTCAGCAGTTTCATCGTTAGTAGCGGAAGTAAAAGAGCGACAATATGAGGATTCCATACTAATGCAGTACAGAGATACACTCCCTCAGAAGGAGTCATCATTTGACATTTCGGAAGACGGAGTTCTCCGATGTCGAGGCAGGTTATGTGTTCCCGATGTGGCAGGTCTACGCCATCAGATTTTGCGAGAAGCTCATTGTTCCCGTTACTCTGTTCACCCCGGAGCGACGAAAATGTATCATGATCTTAAGACTATATATTGGTGGAATGGGATGAAGAAAGACGTAGCGGAATTCGTAGCTCAGTGTCCTAATTGCCAACAAGTGAAGATAGAAAATCAAAAGCCGGGTGGCTTATTGCAAGCTATAGAAATCCCAACTTGGAAGTGGGAAGTGATTAATATGGATTTCATTACAGGGTTACCCCGTTCTCGACGTAAATATGATTCTATATGGGTGATTGTGGATAGGCTCACAAAGTCAGTGCATTTCTTACTGGTCAGAACGACCTATATGGCAGAAGATTATGACAAGCTTTATCTTAAAGAGATAGTGAGACTCCATGGCGTTCCGGTATCTATTATCTCCGATAGAGGAACTCAGTTTACAGCCAAGTTTTCGGGGTCTTTCCAAGAAGGTTTAGGGACCCAAGTGCGCCTAAGCACGACATTTCACCCACAGACCGATCGGCAAGCTGAACGTACTATTCAGACTCTTGAAGATATGTTATGGGCATGTATGATAGATTTTGGAGGAAATTGGGATGACCATTTGTCACTCATTGAGTTTGCTTACAATAACAGTTTCTAGCATTCAAATGGCACCGTATGAAGCTCTATATGGGCGAAAGTGTAGATCCCCAATTGGGTGGTTTGAAACCGGAGAAGCTAAGTTGATAGGGCCAGACTTGGTCCAGCAAGCAATAGAGAAAGTTAGGCTCATACAAGATCGGTTGCTAGCGGCTTAAAGTCGTCAGAAGTCCTATGCGGATAATCGTCGAAGAGACTTAGAGTTTGAAGTGAAAGATTGGGTATTCTTGAAAGTGTCGCCGATGAAGGGCGTGATGAGATTTGGCAAAAAGGGGAAGCTCAGTCCCCGGTATATTGGGCCATACGAAATTGTGCGCAAAATAGGCAAAGTGGCCTATGAGCTAGATCTACCTCCAGATTTGGAGTCAGTCCATCCAGTATTTCATGTCTCGATGCTTCGGAAGTGTGTTGGAGATCCTACGAGGATCGTCCCAGTGAATGATATTCAAGTGACAGAAAAGTTAACTTATGATGAAATACCCATTGCCATATTAGATAGGCAAGTACGGAGGCTTAGAAACAAAGAAGTGGCCTCAATTAAAGTTCTGTGGAGAAATAACAATCGAGAGGAAATGACATGGGAAGTGGAAGAGAATATGCGATCCAAATACCCACATTTATTTCGTCCCTTGGAAGAAGTCCAAGATGAGACGTCAAAATCATAAGGTATGCATGTTTTCCCTTTTATACATTCAGGTTGTGTGTGGCCAAATTTCTAGTGCTGTTGTATTATTGCACTGTGAGGCATTGATATTGTGGGTTGTTGTGACAGGGTGGTAGTGCCACATTACAGAGGAAACTCTGGCGAAATTTTTATAGAATTCCCCAAGCCTTTAACATTCGAGGACGAATGTTCCTAAGAGGGGTAGAATGTTACTCCTCAGAAAATTTCCCGTTGGTACGCAAGTGAACGAACTAATGATGTGTGCGAGGAGTGTGAGTGTATAATGTTTCATGATCAATGTGCGTAAATGGACGAGAATGATTAGAATGAAAAGTTGAGAAATGAGAAAAATTGAAAGTTGGCAAAACTGCCCAGTGGTCGTATAGTGCAAAATACGGACCGTAAAGTGCAATACGGTCCGTAAACTGGCATGTCCAACTTCAACTTTCTGTCAGCCGAGGAAATGGCTAAATACGACCTGGTGGACGGACCGTAAAGTGATTTACGGCCCGTAAACCATGGTCGTAAATCACCATACATGCAGGCCAAAGTCTCTGGTCCTGCTTAAGCTTAAAGACGACCACAAGGGATGGTCCGTAAAGTGGAATACGGACCGTAAACCTCCATGGACGACCACTGTTCACCCAGCACAGATTTTCCAATTCATTAAATATGAGGATCAAGACTTATTTTATTTCATTACAACATTACACCACTTCTCTCTATAACTTCTCTCTACATTTATTGTATGAGTTTTCAAGGATTATAAGCCATCAATAACATTAAGACAAGTGAATCAAGGGTAAGGGAATCATCAAGGATCATCCAAATCAAGAAATCCAAATGGAGAAAAACTAGGGTTTTGCACAAAGAAGAGTATTATCAACCAAAGCTTGTTCCTACAACTTCTAAGGTAAGATTCATGATTTTTACAATATGTTTTAGGTATTGGAGAATTAAAATACATGGATTGGAGAAAATGTGGTCAACTAGGTCATGAATGATGAATAGTGACATTTTGAGAAATAGTTTGAATTGAGTTATGAATGTTGTTGTGTTGTGATATGAATGTGTTATAAATGGTATTAAGATCATGAACTAAACACTTTAGACGAATGGACGAAGATGGGTGTTATGACCATGAATGTGGGTGAATTAGAGGCAAATTGAGGAATCTAGATAATGTGGATAATGTGAATGACTAATGGCCATTGTTATGATATTAATGAAGGTATAAACGCTAGCATTGGAAGGGAACGTGCGAGTGTAGAATAGTTCGACGGAAAGGTATGTAAGGCTAACCCTTCTTTCATAAGGCATGGTTCTTGGCCAAATTCCTAATTCCTCTATATGAGTATGTTGTCTTCACATGGTTGACATTCCGAGCTCATAAGCTCACGACCCTTGATATGTACTATGATTATACTATGTTCCTCGTATGACGAGTAAGTCCATAATGTAGATGTAACGATAATGATGAGGATAGTAATGATGATGAGAGTAAAATGAGATTAGAGATACTTACGAGCTATGATATATGTATATGTATGCCTATGAAGGGCTATGATAAGACCCCGAGCTTATGATGCCGGGTAAAACTATATGTATATGACTATGTATAAAGTATGTATACGATTACGAAACGCGCGCACACCTCTGCAGATGGTACGGATAACCCTGATGCCTTGGTAGGGTCAGGTATGTATGACCTTGAGCCTTGGTTGGCCAAGCATGTATAAGACACCGATCCTATGAGGTCGGGTATGCTATGTATATGAAATGACTATGTATATAATATGAATATGAATGTGATAAGACTATGTATAAGAATACGAATAAGGACATGTATACGAATATGAGCACAAGTATGGTACGAGTATTATTATGGGATACGAACGACGATGTATGCAAGTAAGCGACATGATGATGATGATATTATTGTCTCCCCTCCTATGCTATTTCATATGATATCTATTATGCTTCTATATTGATGTTGATCATGCTTTACATACTCAGTACATTCTTCGTACTGACGTCCTTTTATTTGTGGACGCTGTGTCATGCCCGCAGGTGCACAGGGAGACAGACTTGATCTATAGCTGCTTATTCAGAGATTGCATAGCAGAGCTCCATTTCTTTCGGAGCCGTAGCTTTTGGGTACTTATTCTTTTGTGTATATAATTATGGGCATAGCGGGGTCCTGTCCCACTCATACGATATGTCATACTCTTAGAGGCTCGTAGTCATGTGTATGTGGGTAGAGATGTTCGGCCATGTCGGCCCATGTTTTGTATATCTTTTGTTAGCCACGTCGGCCTTGTACTTATGATATGGCATAGATGCCTATGATATGTTAAAAGATGATGGTCGTCTAATGGGATCAATGTGATTAACGATAAGAAAAGCACGAATTGACTTATGGTTCACCTAGATGATATGTTATGTACGATAAGGGGGTGCCCGGGTGGGGTAGCACCGGGTGCTCGTCGCGGCCCCCTAGCCGGGTCGTGACATTATGATAAATTCACCATTAAAGGATGGTTTCATCCATTGAAAAGGGTAGAAGTAAGTGGGTCTTCTTCCCCAAATTGTTGTTCTTGTTTAAATACATAGTTTGTTGCTTACTTAGCATCATATTGTTAGACTTTGATCGTTATGAGGCGCTTCGGAAATAGAAGACTCATGTGGAGTAGTTCGTGGCTCCTGTTCTGCATTCGAGGTAGGTTACGACTTACTTTAGTTAGACTTTGATTAGCGAAACGTATGCATCGTGTAGAATTGATGGGAGAAATCATGATTAGGTCTTCGGACATGGTGTTTTGGTTAGCTAGGTTGGTATGACTTCTGATTTTGTGGGCTCGTTGCCATTACTTTATGTACTGAAATACGAGGTGTGGTTGTATTCATACTGTGGCGATTCGAGATGGATTTCTATTAGGTTGATTGTTGTTGATGGTGGCTCATTGCCCTATTATTGTGATTAGACTTATTACCTAAATTGTCATGTTGTACTCAATTCTCTCTTATTGTGACACATATCATCGGAGAAAGGAAGGATACTGAGTTTAGACCTGAATTGTGAGTTAAATATTTATGATAATAAGTAGATGAACACTTGATGTATGATTTACTGTTGATGAAAATATATAGAAAAATGGAGCATCTTGGTGATACAAGACTTAGTTGTGAGGCGTACTTGTTGTATGTGGAAGTAAAGAGGGACATAGACTCTTATGTTGGTTGAGACGAGTTGTATGCTTCATTTCATGGTTGAGTTGATATAAGTCTTGCTATGACTTGTGGCTTTGTGACTTGTACCTTTATCGTTAGTTTATTTGCATTGATTTACCATGTGTACACTCATTTATGCATTTATACACTCATATATGATGGAAATGGTCTGGTAACGATTCATGAAAGACTTGTGGCATGATGCCTTGTGTTTGACATTGATATTGCTAATTGTTCATAGTCCATACGTACTAATGAACTGGAATACGTGGAGACATACATTGTGATGTGAAATTAGTGAAGAAGTTAATATAATCTTCTTGTTGAACTTGTGATACTATTTGCTGCTAGTTGTGAGCTCGTGGTCTGAGGTTCGTTCCGGAAATGAGTGGTACATGATGTGGATCCGCGTCTGAGGTTCTTTTCGGAGCGGAGGATTTATGGCTCGGGTCCGATGAGTATCTAGAATGAGTGGTACATGGACACCATGGGTCCCCTGCAGGTCTTGACTTCTGGGCAATGACACCAGTGAGCATGTGTGTACGGTGTGTATTTGGCCAGTGCATTGCATGCATTTCATCATATTTTGCATTGTACATCATTACATTTTATTCTGCATTATGATCTGCTCATTTGGTTCTGATTTTGGTATGGATGTTGAATGCCTATTGTGATATAAATATGATCATTGACTGAGTTAAATTGTGGATTAGTGACTCTACCTAGGGTCGGAACTTGGACTTGTGATTATCAGGTGAGATTTTTGAGACTTGACAGACTTATGGTTTAGAAGCTTCATCTTAGGTTGTGACTCTGTTATGAGATGTTCTGTGACATGGACTTGAGTATTAAGTGCCTATCTATTTATTCTATTGATTTTATACTTATATGCGTGAACAAATCTTAGTCGGCCTATGATGCTCATCGGTGCATAGTGTTTGTACTGATACTACCTTGCTGTACCCTTTTTTAGTGCAGATTGTGTTCCAGAGATTTCATCCAGACCACATCTCTAGCTTGAAGCTAGTTAGCTTGATCGGATCTGAAGGTGAGCGTTTATCCATGCCATGCCACGTGAAGATAGCTCTTTCCAGATGTCTGCTTCATTACAGACATTATTTTTTATTATATTTGAGAATACTTCATTCTTTAGACATTATTGGTTAGAGTCCTTGTACGATGACTTTCAGATTTTGGGCGTGTAATGGTTAGACTTCCGCAGTTATGTTGTCTATTAATTATGAGTTGTTTTATTTATTTATTCATTCACATTGACTGTTAATAAATGATTAAAGAAGTTGAAATTGGTTAATGATTAATGGGTTAACGGGTAAGGGTTCGCCTACTAGTGATAATAAGGTAGGTGCCCGCACGACCGGTAATTAGGGTCGTGACATAGACATAGTGTAACCAGCAGCCAAACAGAAATAGTAGGCATAGTGTAAATGGACGCAAAAACCAAAATACATGGTCATGAATGAACGAACAACTACAATATATATATATATATATATATATATATATATATATATATAGTTAAATAGAAGCAAACAAACATGATTTAGATAAGAGGCCAACTAAGAACACTTGGACAGAGCATGGACAGGGTCAAGCTATAGGTATGTAAACATGGTTTAGATAGAAGTTAACTGTAGGTCTTAATGCTAATGGGAGAGCACAGGGCAATTTACATAATGGCAATCAGCAGAGGAGGCATATAGAGACTTCATACACAACTGAGCAGATTTATATGCACACTGAATTAGGTCATTCATTTAATTCACAAAGGGACATGTGCAGGACCATAGTGTGGTGTAATAAAACCAGTTGGGATCTAAACAACCATGGTGCAATTGAGTATACAAAACTAGGCCTCTTTGAGTCTAATTAACTGTTGCAAGACACAGTGATATTCAGAAGAAAAAAACAACAACTAGTGATGCTAGCAAGACAAGATGTATGTCATTCTAAGCACACCTAAGTGACACAGAGTGGTTCCGGCATTTTTTGGATTGAGTTTTAGCATGAGTCAATTTGTCATTAACAGGTTCATTAAGTCATCTTAACTTTACAGAAACATCACAAGCTAGTTTGAACATTCAGCAGGTCATCTCACACTATATACTCTACCTAACCAAATCATAGGGGTTCATATAAAACAATCAATCAAGTAGTGGCAACTAAACACATGGGCAAAGTATTAAAGCTCAGACCAAGACTCAAATGGTTCAAGAGGGAACATAATAGGTAGACTTTCACTTCAACCTTGCACTAGTTCATTCCAGATAAAACTATGCAGGAATTTTATGATTAAAGCATAAATTCAGTTTAGCAGCTTGACTCACATTCTTTTATAGATCTTAGGCATGGGAAAATCACATATATTAACTAGGACCAGTGTCAACTCTCATTTTAACATTTTAATGCACTCAAGATCGTTAAACAGGATTCAAAGACTTTTCATGTAAACAAGTAATCAAATAGACTTGGATTAATAGTGATCTTCTACACACTTAATCTAATCAACCTTTAAGACTTTTGGCATAATTAGATTCTAAGACAAAGTCTCAATCAATGTTAAAACAGGTCCTAAAATGCAATGTGCAGATGCAAAGGCAGCAGGATACTCATGTTCACAAATAGGCTATATGGTAAACGTTTAGGTTCTACTCAAGTTCCAATGACCTAGCCCCTTTGAAAGATTGATTTAGATCACTTAAGAGCTTGCTTCCTAGACAGATTCTTCCTAATGACAGATAGTGTGTACACAAGGTTCAAACTAACCTAGGTGATTCCATCTTCCTTTCCCTTTACTTAGTCCCATTTTAATATTAAAGAAGATCAATCCTGTAAATAAATATATCCACCTAATCCATTATTAACAACTACTGATCTATTGTTAGTCCTTACTCTTCATCTCTAACAACCTCCTAATTGACTCGGACCCCTTTTCCTTGCTTCACTGATAACAAATAGAGATCAGGGGATATTCATAATGCAATACATGTCCCATAGATCCTTGAGGTATGCCTTGACACCTTTTATTTGAGGGAAAGGCATTATGAACCAAGTTTGATCTTGGTTCTTCCCAATCCTACCTCAAGGTACCTTTAAAAGACCTCCTCAAGGTCCAGGTGACTTAAGTCATCCATATTCATTCCCTGATCCCCTTTCCTTTCAATTAACCAAATTATATGCCACTAAGTGACCCTACTGACTTCTACAGTTAATCTAGTCTTAAGTATCATAGCCAAATCAAGGTCTCAAGCTTCACTCACTCCTAACTGGATATTATTGATCTAAGAGTTTCCTTTTTAAGGCTAGTCACCCTCAACTTCTTGGGTAAAACAAAACAAGGCAAACCTCTGAACGGAACAAGGGATACTCTCATGTATTAACTACATCATACTTATCTTTCAACTTAATTAATTAACATTTAACACCCTTCCTTTAACCATGCTCATTATCAAAACAAGAAACCATCACACATTATGATTCTACCACATTGTTCAGTATACAAACAGACTACAGGAACAATGATCAGACCTCTCATTTATGCAACAATTCAGTACCATTAGACATCAAGAACAAACAACACATTTCATGGGTAGATTCTCAGACTTCATGTGTGTTCAAATAAGGATATAAGCTTAAGATATCACAGCATGGCAACTCAAAGGAAAGAAACAACACAAGCCAAATAGATGGGGGCTGCAAGCATGCCCCAGAATCTAGAACAAGGGTCATACAACTAACACTTAGAGATCTTTATGAGTTTTCAGACAATTCAAGCATGTCAGGAGGGTAATTGATCAAGCAGTGTTCTCATAGTGTGCCATACTGATACTTGGAACTCAATAATCTCATTAACAAGTCCTATTATTCAAAACTAGTGTTTAAACAGTCGTGTAAAGACCTTTGTACCCTCTGAATAGTCAAAGAAGCCATTATATTCTACTAACTGAACCTAATTAACCCCATCAAAACCTTGAACTAATCACTTAGGTTATTGCAGCTTTCTAGTAGTCTTATGAGAGCTTACAAATTTGACATTAATCTAAAACAAAAGGTCATTAAAGTTATTAATGTTAACCCTACAACCCCATTTTGTTGTGCTTAACGGAAGATACAGTCAAACGGGGATCTAACCCTTCTAACAAACACATCTCAGCTTACCCTTTTTATCAGTGGAATGACATTAGTTACACTATTCAGACAACACATATTCAATTCATTGTTGATCAAACAAGCATAATTCATAATAATTGGATTTAAACATTCAATTAATGAGGAAAAGAGGGCAGTTTCTTGCTTAAACTCTTCATGAACCTCAAACGCCATTAATCATATCTGGATAAACTAATAGAAATAATAGGATGATATTACATAGCATAATAACAAAGAAAAAAAAAACAACAAGATTAAGGAGTTACCTTTTTAAAGTGCAGCTGTGTACAAGAATGAATTTGAAGGCTCTTTGTGCGTTAAATCCCACATTCAGCCACACCAGACAAAAATAACCAAGAAAACAAGTTTTAGAACTAAGGAAACTCCAACTTTTTACGTTAAATTTAAAAAAAATTATACTTTGAAGCTTAAACTCAAAGTTCTAGCCTCTAAGGTTGTTTCCCTTCTGAAATAGTGCCCCAAAATTCATTCAAAGGACTAAGATACCGATGTGGGACAACCATGATTTTTCAGAAACAAACCTTCAATACACGAAATCAGCAATCAGGATCTAAAGGCAACAAATGTATATGGTCAGATCTGACCCATTTTAGGTTGATTCGAGCCAAACCTTTGTGAACCAATGAAAACGAATTCGTACGATCATACTATATCAACAAAACACAGAAAAATCGCATTGTTTGAACTGAAAATTAAAGTAAAAGCAAAAAGTAAGAGGATTAATACAATGTTTGGGTAAGGTCGAGTAAAAACGAAGTTGAACATTAATTATTGTATGAAAATAGTCATGCAAAAGCTGATGTAGGCCTGTGAACCCTGAATAATTGCCATTTTTGGCATGGAGAGAGAAGAAATTCGAGGCGGCGCCCTAGGGTTTGCGTGGAAGAGGAAAGAGCAGAGGAGTGATAAAGGGAGGGAGTGTTTGGTATGCGTAAAAAAATGAAAATTGAAGAGAAAGTGGGGATTTTCCCCTCTTATCACTGACTTGGGCCGGGCCAGTCCGATATTGGACGTGGCTCGATCCAAATGTAAAGGAAAAAAAGGGGGGGGGGGGGGGGGTGGTCATATACGTATATAGTGTACGTATATCTAGTGTATGTACGCGTGTAAAGGGTAAAGCGGGCAACTTAATAAATGGGTAAAACTAAAAAAACCGATTGTTGACCCTAATATTCTAATTAGTCAATTTAGGATGTAATCAACCTATTAATTAAATTAAAATGCGGCTAATCCTGTAAATGGGTTTACTTTTCAAATATGGCCTTAACTGGTTTTAAATTTTAATTGATTGTTGCCATTATGGCCATTTTGAGCTTAATTAGTCAATTAAAGTTCAATTACATTAATGACCTTAATTAATTTGAGCCAAATGAATTTGTCCATTTCAATTAAGGCCATAAAAAGGCAAATTTTGCAAAATTGACCCCAATTGCTTTAACCATGAATTGGTTATCTCCATTGTGCCCATAATGTAAATGATTGAAACCAATTTTGCAATAATGCTCCCCTAATTCATTAACTAGCCTAATTAAAACAGTTATAGACAATTATGAATAATTTTAACAAATTATACAATCACACAAAATTAAAGATTAAGGGTTAAAATGGTCAATTATTTTAATTACTCAAACTCCTTGGATTAAAGGGAATAATGTATTTACTAATTTGATTTTAAACAAATTAAACAATTAAATAAATGATTATTTTAAAATTGCTTTTCTTTGGTTAATTTTAACAAATATCTCATAAATGTCACAAAATGTACCAATTAATTCCTAAATGACTTATAGTATTATAGCAATTATTTTTATCAATTTAAAGGAGTAAAAATATTGACCGGAGCAATTTTATAAAATTATTTTGACCTCTAAAATGCATGATTCATCTTGCTTGTCATCAAGGACTCTTGAGTAATTAAAATGAATTACTAGAGGTCAAAAATTAGGTGACAATAGTGTGAATAATGTATTACCTGCAGGGCGCTATACGTTTTATGTCTTGAAAGCCATATATATTGTGTTAATTAAACTGAAAAGAAGGTAGCTTCAACAGAATGAATTACTAATATAAGCTTTTAGGCGCATGTACATTTTAAGTTGTACATTTACACAAACTATTTAGTAGAATCATTGGAACTAGTGATGAAAGGAAATTAGACCATTTCATATACTTGGGGCTGATGTGAGCGACCGAGGAGTTCGACGAACTTGATTAAATGAAAGGATGAACTCTATAGAGAGCGACCTTATTCACTTTTTAATCAATAGCCAGATTGATTCGATGTAAGAATAAGTGGGTTGTTTAATGTCAAATCCTTGAACTAATGGAATAACATCAAACAAGTACAAGTTTTACATTCATAATCTTTGATCGATCTCCTTATCTATTTGTGAATTTTTACTATTGTATAACTAGTTATATCGCTACATAACTTAGCTATGATAATGACTGATATAGATGCCTAATATCTTAATATAAAAGTTTTCTTAGTTTGCTTAGGAACTTTGCTCTGCTATTTTTGCTACTTGTGACAAACAAAGCAGTTGTTACATTCTTTGGTGTTCTTCCTTTTACCATCACTAGAACTACTTTGTGAATTTTTCTTCATTTGTGATTTATAATTTTCTTAGCCGAAAAAGGCTACATGCGCAAAATGTTATCTTAAAAGGATTCCGATGAGAAAACTTAGCAAGTAACGATTTAAATTTTTGATTGTGACTTTGTGAGAAACTTCCTTTCAGGGTCGTTTAATCCGAAAATGCAGCAAATGTTATATGTCATTATTTTCGGTGTACTAACTCTCTTTTATCTTCTGTGATCTCTCTCTCAACTCTGTTATATTAACCACAAGATTGATGTTTTATTTGTAAAATTTATTGATTAATTTGGTTTTAAGAATGCCAATTATTGTCCATCTCTTTTGCAGAGTAATGTGCTCTGAAGGTGCCATTATGTAACCTGAATCGACTTCTAACTCCGGAAATCAAACTTGAGTTGATTATAAGGTACAGGGGAAGTTAATTCTTAGAGTGTTTCTCTTATCTTTAAAAGGCTGGAGAGATCTCTCACGCAGGTTTTTTTTTTTTTTTTTTTTTTACCTAAAATGCACTTTTTATTCTAATTTTCTTCAGATACTTGATAATATTATGTAATATATATCAGACTTTCTCTCTATTTAGCACCAAAGTCATTTTAATGATTAGACAAGATATTTTTCTTGGATTCTTTCTATAATTCACAAGTTCTAATATCTTTCTCAAGGAGTTTAGATGGAAGATAAAGAGGAAGCTCATTATAATGCATGCAAGTAAATGATCGATCTTTCACGTGAAGGCTAAGTCTATCTCATGGAAGATGAGAATATTTACTTCTCTTTATGGGCTAATCAAATAATAGTACTATTTTGAAGATGCTCGACATGTCAAAGTTGCTTTTGATTTCACATTTGTATGTTACAATATTCGAGACAAAATGAAAATCTAAAATTAAAAAGGGGGGGGGGGGGGGGGAATGGGGGTGTACACAGTTAGCTTGATTAAGGCATTTTTAATATTCTAACAAGAATTCTAGTGAATGCTTTATTGTAAATGCAAAAATAATTATTCAATGACAAAATGTTTAGAGAATGCTATGCAGTTGGAGAACGATTGTTGGAACTCCTCTGTGTGGAAAAAGCTATGAAATTTTCTTTTGCGGTTTATTTCCTATATTGTTTTACTATTAACTTATTTATAATTGGTGAATATAAATCTGTTTGAGCCTTTAACACTTATATTATATGAATTTTATGTTAATCAAATCTTCCCATGAGTTAAAATATCTCAGAGCTGACATGTTATATTATCTCTTTTTCATCAAAGGTTGAATGTAGAAGATTGGAAAGATATACATCTTGATTGTTTGTTGTTCAAGAATTCTTATTTAGGCAGTTCATACCATCCATAAATAGTGTTTTGATCTAAGATTTCAATTCTTTCGTGTTTCAGCAGTAATATATTCAGTTGAAAAAAGAAAAGAAAAAAGGAATGCTTAAGCTGATTCCAAGATGTATGATTGAATTAAAGTGATTTGCACTTTATGTACCCATAGGTACTATATTGGATTTGAATCAAATTTCGGATCAATCAATATTGAGTGACTGCCTCCATTATGTTGTTGCTAGCTAATACCACTATTTTTTGTTTGGATCTATCAAACCAGATTATAGAGCAAGATTTTCTAAGTAATAGTCAATAAATTTGAATTCATTTATCAACAGATTTTTTTTCTTCCATTTGAATTGATTTCAATAATCCTTTTAGTTGCTTTAATAGGTGCAATTGTTGTAGCTCGTCAATAACAAATTTCTATTAAAACTTGGAATTCAAATAGAATTGAAGGAAAATGAAGGTGATAAGTCATAACATAATTCTATATACATCTTGAAGTGTAACAATTATGCTTATGCATTTGTGTCATAACAACAATAACATTATTCAGAAGAAAGTAAAAAAATAAACCAGAGAACCATGAAATTCCCACATATCTGGCAGCTACCTGTTCTCCTTTGTCATTTACTTTATCATGTATTACTTGCCTCTTTGCCACCTATAATCTTCGATTGCTTGTGAAAGAACCTGAATTGTGTGTTACCCAGTTGTTAAAGGTTGAACTTGAACTTAGCAAAACACTCATTGAAGTTTGATGTAACAATCCGTTTAGTTGTTATAGTCTTTTCGGTACTTTTGACCCTTTCTCAAGCTTGTTTAGCTCACATTTAACCCGAGGGGACCGTTGACACGCTTTTTGAGGTCTTTGGATATGATTTGGGTGACTTTGTAGGAAATTTGGGCTTAAAGCGAAAAAGAGTTTACTCCAAGTTGACTTTTGGGTAAATGGACCTTTTTCGAGAATCCTTCGATTTCAAGAGGTCCAGATGGTCCTTCAAAACTTCTGTGTAAATTCAGTTCGGTTCCCAATGCACTCGGGTGCATTTGGGACTTGAGTTGGGAAATTAGTTTTGAGGTATCGGGGGTTGACTCGGTCAACGAGACCTCCGTTGGAAATTCCGAGGCCACGAGTGCGTTCGTAGCATGTTTTTATGCATGTATGCATATATGGTATGTGAACAGATGGTCTCGGGTGATAGTCGAAATTTCGGGTGGAATTAGTGAAAACTTGGGAGTTTCTGGTGTTTGGTGCTCGCTATGGCGGCACCAGGACCTTGACAGCGGTACCGCTTTAGCGGTTACCCTACTACTATAGTGGCTTGTGTATTTTGGGAAGGACCGTAGAAGAGTTCAAGGGAGCGCGGAAGCGGAGCAGCTGAAGCGCTGAAGGGGGCGCGGAAGTGGGTGACAGGCAGTTAGATTCATTAAATGTGTGCTAAAATACCTAAGTCCTTCATTCAATACCACTCTGACTTTAGAGCTTTTTGGGAGCATTTAAGACTGTTCTTCATAGAAAATCATTGTGGTAAGTTCTTTCACCTTCCTTTCCATTCCTTGTGTTACACCTTGGAAAATTTCGTGCTACCTAGGTCGTAGCCAGCTTAGTATGGGCCTGAGGAAGAGCAAAGTTATGTGAGGATTAAGGAGAAAGGTTATATTATAAGAGTGTAATAATGGCATACATATGACATTTGGAGACTATATGAGTTGAATTGGTTCATGTCACTTATCGAAAAGCCCTCGTTGCTGTAAGCTAAGTGGGGCCCACACATCGGAGTTTGAAAAAGGACATATGAAGAGATATATGAGTAGTACATGGAACGTTGAGCAAGTCCTAAGAAGGACCCATAAGCCAAATATGGGCATAAGCCATCCAAAAGGGTGATTTAAGGGAACATTTTCGGATGATCTGATTTGGAGGGGCCAAAAAGCTATTATAAGTTTGGAATTTGGAAAAACACCAAGAATGAAAGTTGTAGATAATTGAAAGGGATTTCCAACCATAGGTTGTGGGACCTCACAGCATATCGGGATCAAACGTTATGTCCATTCTACGACAGACTGTCTGAGCAGAAAAGTTCTACGGACCATTTGATGGCCCGTAGAAATTTTGACGAACCTTAAAATAATTATACGGTTCGTAAAATTGACAAAGACCAGCGTAAAACGGTCACAGAAACCCATATTTGACTGGGCAGTTTTACGGGCCATTTTGACGGCCCGTAGAAATTTTTACGGCCCGTAAAAACTGGCGTAGAATTGCCGATGGGTCAGATTTTTAGCTTTTAATAAGAGACCCAAGTCCTTTTTTTTTCATTCCCATTTATCCTCCACGACTCAAGAGTTCTCTAGAGCCTTCCAAACACTTCATATGCAAGAATCCAAGTGAAACTAAAGATCCACTTCATCAAACCCACAAAATTAAGTGTAAGAAGCACATCAAGGTTCATCCAAGCTAAGAAATTTCAAAGGAAAGGAGTTAGGGTTTTTGGTATAGAAGAGTATTGCGACTCAAGGCTTGTTCCTACCACATCTAAGGTAAGTTTTATGACTTTCTCATGATGATTGAAGTATTTATACGTTGAAACACTTGGATAATAGAAGAGTATAGTAAATGGGTCATAAAATGTGAATAGTGTCATAGTTGAATGATAGTTGGATTGAATTATGAATGTTGATGAGTTGGGAGTATAACTATGTTATAAATGACGTGTAGACCATGAAATAGGCATGATATATGAGAAAATGTGATGGTGAGCTAAGACCCATAAATGTGGAGAAATTGGAGAAAAATGGTGGACTGTGATAAATGTAGATAAATGACGATTGTGGCTACGATATTGTGAATGTTGTTATGAACGTTTGGAAGTTGATATAGAACATGGGAAAAGTTGCATAAACAAAGGAAATTCTGCCCAATTTTCCCTAGAAATAGTAACACGTTCTTATAGCCGATTAACTAATGTCAATGCGACTTCTCTTGAAGGTAGAAACGTGGGCATTAAAGGAGAACAAGCAAGCGACATATTAGTAAACGACAAAGGTATGCAAGGCTAGTCCCTTCTTTCTAAGGCATGAATCTCATGATATGATATTCCTCCTTTCTTCATGATTTTTGTCACACCCCGACCTCGCTGGGGTGCGATGGGCACCCGACCCTTACTTAGGGCCGAGCGAACCCTCAGACTCTCGCTGCACATAAAATCACGTCAACTTTTTTTTTCTTTAAAACAAATAATAAAGTACATAGCAAAACTTTTCTTTCAGAAATATTCTTTCTCGTGGCTTTCAAGCCGAACAAATTTGTGATCATACAAAATTCATTACATATACAGACCGACAACCAATACCCACGACACTGTCTGCAAAGTCTCTAATAAGATCCCAAAAGCCTAACATACAGAATCTGACTCGGCAGCACTCCGGGAACAAATGGAGCTTGCCATCTGCACTAGAACATCTTCCATCTGTCTTCAACTCAACTGGGAGTACCTGCGCGGCATGAAACGCAGCCCCCGAAGAACAGGGGGTCAGTACGGAAATGTACCGAGTATGTAAAGCGGAAATATAACAATATAAGCAAAACCGAGCCAGAAGTATAGAAATAGAACAGGTAGTATCGGATCCAAGTCCGAAACGGAAATACAGAGTGTGTGGCCAGGACCACGATATATATCATAAGCACGGGGTGTAGCCGTCTGAATCGTGATATGAAACAGAGGTACAAAGCCTAACTGGCAGGATCATCGTGCGGATCGGGGCACAGAGTGCGACTGACATACCCGCAACCGAAGCTAGGGGTGTAGAACTATAGCCGACTGAAGCATAGTCCGGCTCAATCATGCAGAAGCAACACCAACAGAATCATTCTCCGAATCTGCTGTCCAGAAATGTAACAGGCAGAACCATGCATGCAGAATCATAAACTTACACAAGCACAGGTAGTATACATTTACCTCAGGTTTCGGCCCTTTAGTGAGGGGCGCAATGGACAGTGCACTGGGGTGTGCACGAATAACCAGGTCGCCACAGGGTCGCCTCTAGTGCACAAGTCATACCCAAGAGGTTCCAGTAGGCAAATACGGCAGTTAGAATGTCAAAATGCTTTACTTTCTTTTGAAAAACATTTTTGTTTCACACATATAAAAGAATCAACGCACAATTTCCGCGGCCATAAGTCCAGCGGTCGCTACCACGCATACCGCAGCCAAGTACCCAGCGGTCACTATCACACCTACCGCGGCCAAGGGTCCAGCGGTTATAATCACACATACCGCGACCAAAAGTCCAGCGGTTACAATCACACATACCGCGGTCGAGGGTCCAGCGGTCACAATCACACATTTGACATACCGCGGTCAAGGGTCCAGCGGTCTATGTCAGGCACAATCACAAGTGCGGCAGACGCGGTCAAGGGTCCAGCAGTCAATGCCACACGTCCGGCATGACGCGGTCAAGGGTCCAGCTGTCAATGTCGGACACGCCGCGGTCGAGGGTCCAACGGCCAATATTACATATGCGCATATTCACATAACCGGCCCGGGACTCGGTAAAACAGAAAACAACCATACAGAATGCCAAATTATCACTTTCCCAACATAATCACACACGCCAGGATCATACATCACACAAGATTCAGGTATACCAAAATCGTATATCAGTAAGTGCGGGAGGTAAGTAGTTTATCCAAAATATCAGGGTAATATTTTCAAAACGTTTTAGATGTCAAAAAAATATATTTTATAAAGCTCATAAAGGTGGTCATAGCACCTATCGTATAGTAAACAACATAATAACCAGGAGCTACCTGCGAGCTCCGGACACAAGTACATTGGCTAAAGCCATACAGAATTTATATCAGGGTTTCTGTCCCCGTAATTGTTTCCATGAACATTAAATCAATTCAGGTTCGTTAAAATAACTCCCGTTTAGTAGTCGGAACAATAGCCATAAGTTTCCTCGACTTATCGTATGGGAATAAGACAGACAGAACAATAAGAGAGGCATCGGGGAATAGCGGGCCCACCTCGGGCCAAGTCGAGGCGGCGGACAAGAATCACGCCCGTTAGACTCTACGGAGTCATCCAGGAAGGTTTCATAGTGATCGGGTTACATTTGTACAAGTTATGGAGGTTTAACCACTTCTCTAGCAAAATGCGACTTTTGAAATTCAATTGAATTGAATGAATAGTACCAAAAATCAATCTCGAGTTTCTATGAGCAGAATCGCCCCCGAGGCTCCGATCTTGACCTAGTACATCTAGGACATGCCAAAGAACAAAGGGGAAGACTTTACATACCTCGATTGCGCCTTACGCTCGCTTGGCTTCAATTCCAATTTCGTCCAGAATCTACAAATGGTCATGTTTACCAATTGTCAATTTCAAGCTTTTCGAGAATCTAAGCTTAATCACATAATTGCCTACCGAAATTTCGGCAGCATTTCCCCTATATATATGAAATCCCCGAGACTTAGCTCGGCTTAATATATCAACACAGCAACCCAACAACAACATCACTAACAACAACAAGCATTACAAAACACATAGTATGGCATAACTAGCCTTGTTTTCCACATGGTCCAACAACTTCCACTTCAACTTCACAAACCCAAACTAGTATCAACATTTCCATATTCATCATTAATCAAGACCATTACAATGTGATTTGGAAGTATTTCATATCATTTCTATACAATATTCACATGATATACAAAATATACAATTTTTTCACCAAACCATAATCCATCCAAAACTTCAAATCTTCAACATACATATTCATAACATATTTCCACCTTCCAATTTCATCAACCATAATCATAATTCACATCTTAACAACTTCATTTCCATAATATCATAAAATCATATTAAAATGACATAATCTTCTACAATCAATTTCAATGCCAACGGACGAATTTATATCGCTATTTTCCCGTTCTATTCCGTTGAAACTTTAAATAAACTTGTTGGCAATGAAAAAGAGCCTTAATCATACCTTAAGTGCACAGCTACCACGTCTACTCTCTTATTTTTAGTTGATTTTTAGCTCAAATCGAAGGCAACGCGATGTAGAACACTTTTCTCTTCATGGGCTTCGGGATTCGGGGCTCAGATTTTGATCAAACTTTATTTATCTCTCTAAGTCTTTCGTCCCTCTCTCTCTATAGAATTTAATGGATCTTTTCTGATCTGAAAATGCGGAGGAGGAGGCTGAAACCTCCCTTAAATAACAAGGAAATGGGCCTGACCCGGATTGGAATCGGGTTGGGCCCATTTCACTGCCCAGCTTGACCTTTCCGCCTTAAAATATTCATATCTCATTATCCCGATGTCACCTATAGGCCCACGACCTACCGTTGGAAAGATATTTCAATTATCTACAACTTTTATTTCTGGGAGTTTTCCCAATTCCAGACGTATAATGCCGTTGTTGCCCCTCCAAGTCAGGTCATCCGAAAACGATTTCTTAAAAAATTCGTTTGGAGGGCTTCCACTTTGATTTGGCCCCAAGGCCCTTCACAAGTTGTGTTTTACTTTACATATGCGATTCATATAACTTGTCACGTGTCCCAAAAAAAATATTGACGTGTGGGCCCCACCTCAGTTAATAATCTGACGTTCAAAAATACGGGATATAACAATTTTCCTACGTATCAAAAACTATGAGTCTAGGATTATAAAGAGCATCACAAGATAAAGAAAAGAGACACGTTACGAGCATGACGATGTTGATAATGAATCTAAGTCTAGAAGTCATAAAGCTCATGATATGATATTCCTACGAAGTTAATGATCCTTATATGATTCCTATGATAGTATTTTCCTTACCTCTCCATGACTTTCCTATTTTCCGAAAAACTAAGAGCCTATGTTCACGAATAGCCATATGGGATAAGATAAGAGGTATGTTACGAAAGTAGTAATGATGATGATGAGTCTAAGTCTAAAGATACTAAGGCCTATAATATCATGGTTCTACAAGGTTAATGATCCATATTACGATCCATTGATATTGTTCATTGACTACACTCACCTTATATGCTAATTCCTTCAAGGTGAGGTATAATGCTTATGAATGCTCCATAATGGACTCGGGGGTTCTCGACCTCATGTCACCCCGACATTGTTATAGATTGTCCATAAGCCTTAATGCATGTCTTATGACCAATGTTTCACAAAATTACAAATCTATGTTCATAAAAGATTTCATATGAGATAAAGGTGAGAGATATGCTATAGAAACGATAATGGTAATGATGAGCTTAAGCTGAAAAGATTATAAAGACTATCATACGATACTTATACGAGATTCGTGCTATGAATATGATGTTATTCTCATAGATTGTCTTTAAATTTAAATGTGTGCATTAATGAAAGGTTACGATACGCTTATGAGATGTATGTGATGATAATGATAATGATGAGATATACCGATCCATGTTATGATGTATGTAATATGGTCGAGCCACTACGTGGCCGAATATGGAAGATGTGTATGTGAACTTGTCAAGCCACTACGTGGCCGAATACGGATACTGTCGAGCCACTAAGTAGCCGAATACGGATATTGTGTATGTGATACAGTCGAGCCACTACGTGGCCGAATACGGATATTGTCGAGCCCTATGTGGCCGAATACGGATAATGTTATATGTGTATGAGCAAATACGATATTACGATGATGAATTATATGACATGATGATGTATACACTATGATGATTCATGTACGATGATTATGTATATGTGGTATATGTATGAAATGCATTCATCCTTAAAGGTCGCGCAGGTTTTGCCTTCACCTCATGACTTATGATTCTCTATCATGTTTATTTCATTCATGCCTTACATACTCAGTACAATATTCGTACTGACATCCATTTTCTTTGGACGCTGTGTTCATGCCCACAGGTAGACAGGAAGACGGTGAAGACCTATAGGAGCTATCAGCAGACTTTCGGGAGCACTCCATTATTCCGGAGGTGCTAATCGGGCTTATACTTTTGTATATATATATATATATATATATATATATATATATATATATATATATATATATATATATATATATATATATATATGTATTGTGGGCGCGACGGGGTCTTGTCCCGTCCATATGTCTAGTACTCTAGTAGAGGCTCGTAGATACGTACGTGTGGGTAATATGGTCTCACGATACTACTATGGTGTATATGTTATTGTTTTGATAGCCGAAGGGCGTATGCATATAAAATCAATTATGTTTTCAAATGAAAAATGATTGTCTAATGATTATGATTTGAATATAATTGATGAAAGAGCATAAATGAGTATGACGAGTAATAGAACGAGCGGTGCTCGGTGGTTAGCCCCGGGTACCCGTCGCGGCCCTAGTCGGGTCGTGACACCTTGTTCCATTAATCACCTTAGGAATCCATTAATCATGCTAGTTTCATTAAGAGCTTGAGGATTAAAAGAGGGTTCCATGGGTTCTTCATTCTAGGTTATTAAATCTTGATTTATTGATGGCGTTAGCTTCATGAAGCATGGAATTGATGATTAGAATCTATTATTACATGATTCATTCCTAATTAGTGGCTAATTTATGATATTGGAAGCTAGGGTTCATACCCAAATTTGGAGGTTTTGCCTAGAATCCAAATTTAAGTTATTTGTTAGTTCTTCTAGCTTATAATTGATGGGAATTGATCACATAGAACATTTATTTCATGTTGAGACCTATAGATTCCTAATTCCATCTTTTTAGTTCATAAACCCCATTCCATAGGTCGGGGTTAGGGTCTTGAATAGAAGTAAGGCTTGATGATGTTTCTTCTTGATTCTAATTTCATGATTCGAAAATGATTAGACTTCCATCATCTCGATGCTCAAAGGAAGGGAAAGGCTAAGGTTTTACTATTGGAGACTTTGCTGCTCGGCTATCCCGGTAGGTTACGGTTTACCTTATGGTGAGGCTTCGATTAGAGAAGCGTATGTTTAGATGATATTGTCGAAGAACGCATATAAACCTTCGAGTACGAAGTTGGGCTGTGTAATAGCCCGTAAATTCGAGTTAGGTGTGAATGTATGGAAAACCAGTATTAAGTCGATATTTTAGCCATGTGAATCTATTTGTGATGAATTCGGGTGATAAACGGTCATTTTGAAGTCAAACCAAAAAGTGAAGTTCTTAAGGCATTCTAAATTCGTCTAAGGCTGAGACAGTGTGTACTTATGGCCAGTTTGCAGGTATTTACATTAGGAATTTGAGGAAACTCAAAACATGAAATTTTAGGTGTTTGAAATACCTTTCCACCATATATTATGGATCTTAAATGGAGCTCTGTGCTAGAAGTTATGCCCGTTTTACTAGATGTTACGCAGTATGCGCGAAGTGCTGCACGAAGTGCCCTTCAGGTGCTCAATCTCGCACCAGAGGCAGTGTCACTTCCTTTGCTGCGCGATCAGCTACGCGAAGGGGCCTCCAGCTACACAGCCGCGCACCGAAAATGACGTTTTAAAGCCATAACTTTGTTATATTTATTCCTACTTCGTTTTAAACCAATGTTTCTGAGAAAAAGAACACCAAAGAAGTCTCTCTAACCCTAAGGTGAGTCTATACTCAATCTCCATCAATCATACACCAAAGTTCATCTCTTTTTTATCATAAACCATCTCTCCAAACCCTAGGTTCTTGAAAATTCAAGAAGAGGAAGAAGAGAGGTGTGTGGAATTCTTCTAAGTTTTCTGAGTTTATTGTTAAGTTTGGGTTAGAGTAGAAAGTTCTACAAGATTAGAATCCGCTAGTGATTCATGGATGTGTTCAAGAACACATTTTAGACATTGAAAACCATAGTTTTTCTGTAAAAAGGGTATATGGGTAGAATTAGATTAAAGCTCTAATATTTCTTATCTAAAACCATTGTAGTGTGATTGTAGAACCTTGGTAATTACATTTGAGCGGGATTTGAGGTATGTCTATATTTCAAAAATTGTCGTTTCAAGTATGTCTACTTCTGAAGTACGTTTATATTGTCAAAGCATGATTTGTATCTGGGAATCCTTCCTTGATTGTTTGTATAAGTTATAACTCTTGTTTGGTGGAAGTTCTTTTGGAATTAAAGATGATTTCTTTTAGACAAGGTCATGCGTGTGTAGGGTCAAGCTCGCATCAAACCTTATACGAACTATACTACTTTGTGAAACTCATTTTTCCCATTAATGGATGATTGAACTCATTTTTCTAAAGATTGGACCTTAAACTTGTTTTGCTGTTGAATGGATTTCTTGAACTTGAAAATTGAATAAGAGATTTGAATAAGATTCTAAATCGGTTATTGTTACACCTCGTAGTTTTTGTATGATGATTTTGGTCTAACTTGAGGAAAGAATATATTTTATCATATGAAGAGTTTTGAGGTAAAGCAAAAGCCTAATATGAAGTTCGGGAAGTCTAGTTTCCAACGCAATAAACCGTGCATCAATCCGACATCGGAATAAAGCATTGTGAGTGTTTTAAGATGGGCTGCCAGAGCAAGGATTTACCCTGCGCGAACGCGCATAGAGGTGGCGCGAACGCGTAGAGGAACACTGCTCAACTCTATGCAAACACGCCACAAGGCTGTGCTATCGCGTAGAGCAAATTCTAGGTCGGTGCAACCCGACTCTAGAACTAAATAAAAGGGGGCTTACCCCCTTCATTTCTTATCCAAACATCCCCAAACCTCTCCAAATTTCTGGAAATTTCTCCCCAACTTCCAATCATCAAATTTTAACGCAAATTAAGTATAATCTCTGGATTTAGGCTCGGACAGCGTATTGTTGCGATTGTAATATTGTCTTGCAAGGGATTTTGGCTTGGATTAGAGGTGGATATTGAAGATATTGCGGTTCTAGGGAGTAAGGTATGAATCTTCCCTTATTGATATTAATTTAGGTTATTTACGGAGGTAAAGCTACAAAATAATTGTATGATGAATTTGTTGGTTGAGGAATTGGATAAACATCGTGTGGGATGTTTTATGGAATATTTTGGTATGGATGATGATGTTGTTGACGTGAGAGTTGTTGTTGTTGTTGTGTTGGTTGTTGGTATTGTGATCTCGGGCTAGGGTTATAAACGGGGGAGATGCTGCCTGAATTTTGGCAGATTCTAAAGGGGTTTAATTTAAAGACTTGAGATAGGCATATGACTATAAGTCTAACGATAATATGGTTTCTCTTGAATGTAGATTTACGAGCTCGGGACAATATGTGTTAATTTAAGTAGTAGGAGATCAATCAGGTATGCTAAGGTTAGTCCCTTTCTCTTCCAAAGGCATGATTCCTATATTATGATTCCATACATGTTTTCCATAACATCCTTGTTCCCAAAAAGCTAGAAGTTCATGATTCTTAGAGTTTCTTATGGTGCTAAAGATAAGTAAGTTCCATGATGATAATGATAATGCTGATGATTCCATTTTTGGAGATTCTAAAGCTTATGGTTTTGATGCTATTATGAGATTATTGAGGTATTTCATGATTTTCTTGATTTTATCCATTGTTGCCGATCTCACCTTATGATAATTTTTCCTTCAAGGTGAGACATAGCGATGCTGATTGTTCCGTAACATAAGTCGGAGGTTACCATCCTTACGTCACTCCGATGAAGTAGTAACTTTTATCGGGGCTCTCATGCATATATATATATATATATATATATATATATATATATATATATATATATATATATATATATATAGATCGTGTTGTACGTTTCGCAGCATAATATATTTATGGATCGGGCTGCACGTTCCGCAGCACTAGTATGTTTCATATGTAAGAAAAATGTTTTCTTTAAAAAGGCTAAGCAAGCATGGTATCCGCCTTATGAGACAATCAGATATACAGGTTACCTTTATCTCATGTTATGTTTGGTATCTCTTGTTATGTTATTATTCATGCATTACATACTCGCACATTATTCGTACTGACGTTCCTTTTTATTGACGCTGCGTTCATGCGCGTATGTAGACAGGTAGACGGACCTCATTCGTAGGAGCTTTATCAGCAGAGTTTCAGAAAGGCTTCAGTTGTTCCGGAGCTGTAGCTTATTGGTACTTCTCTTTTGTGTATATACTTGGGCATGACAGAGTCCTGCCCCGTCCTTATGGATTCCTGTATTCTATATATATAGAGGCTCGTAGAAAAATGCATGTACCTAGATATTTCATGGCCTTATCGGTTCATATTGTTGCATAGTACTTAGGCAGCCTTATTGGCTTATGTTTATGGGCATGGTTGTTGATGATTACATAAAATTGTGCCATTATCTTGTGATACATGTCCTTACAGAGTATGACACACATGAGCTATCTTATGGCCCACCTATAAATAATTATGAGATGTATGTTCAGAGGTGCTCGGTGGGTTAGTTCCGAGTGCCCGTCATGGCCCTCTAATTGGGTCATGACAAAAGTGGTATCGGACCAGTTCGTCCTAGGGTGTATCTATGAGCCGTGTCCGGTAGAGTCCTGTTTATGGGTGTTGTTATATCCCGTGTTTTATGCATTCGGAAAATTTGAAATGATTTTGACTTGAAAGAAATAAGGCTATGTTTTATTTTATCTAACATATGTGTGATATTCATGAAAAATATTGATGTGGAAATACGGAAGAAGGCCAAGGGCAAAATTGGAATTTTGAAAACTAGTTTTGGGAATTACCGAATGTGATCCATAAGTCATTGGGCTCAAAAATAAAGGGGAGAATAAGAAGCCCAAAAGAGAGGGGTGGCCGGCCATCTTATGGCCCAAGCCCACAAAATTAATAAATTTTCCATGTGCCAAATTAATATAAGGATCATTATCCTTAGAAACTTCAAGAAAATAAGACAAGGAGAAAAACAAAAGCAAGAAGAGCAAAAATGAAGGCCATTCGGCCATAGCTCCAAAGTTTTGCCCTTTGAAATATTCTCCCAAAAATTATTTTCTTGTGATTCCCACTAATTCAAGGGTCCTTTACAACTTGGGGTAATTATTTTGGAAGATAGGGAACTTGTTTCATCAATTTAACACCTTAGCCAAGTGAAGAAGCTTGGAGAAAAAGGTAAGAATTAATTCGTTTTTATCATGTTATGAAGGTTTGTTTATGTTGTGGTATGTGGAAATGAGTAGAATTTATGAAAATATGAAAGTTTGCAAAATGGGTGTGCATGTGTGCATATGGCCGTGTGTGTGTATTGTTGTGTAGTTAAGATGAGTTGAATTTTATGTATTATTCTAGTTGTGGTTATGGTGGAATTCATATTGGAAATGAAAGTTGAATAAATTTGATTGAGGTTGGAAATATAGAATGTAGCCGTGTGGTGTAGGGAGGTAGAATGGAAATGGATTAATTTCGTTTAGTATGTTAGTTGTGTTGTTGTGATCCTTATAATGTAAATGAAGGCTAAATGGTTTAATTTGGCATTGAAGTTGATTGTAGAAGATTATGTTATTTTAGTATGATTTTATGATATTATGGAAATGAAGTTGTTAAAGTGTGGATTATTGTTGTTGGTTATGAATTTGTAAGTAGAAAATGTGTCGTGATGGTTTTGTTGCATATGTAGAAATTTTGGGTAGAATATGGAATTGATGGAATTGTTGAATATTGGATATATGGCTTGGAATATCCTTGGCCTATGTTTGTATGACCTTAAACTTGTATATGGACATGCAAATATTAATATAGATTTGAAAGTGCAAGTTGGATTGGAAGTTGTTGCATTATTTGGAAAAGAAGGCTATTTATGTTAGAATGTGTTTCTAGTCGATTGTTGATGTTGTTGGTGTTGTTGTTGGTATGGTTGCTGCTAATTTGGCCGAGTTTAAATCTCGGGGATGTTGTATGTATAGGGGAGATGCTGCCCAAAGTTCTGTAGACAAAAATTGGTCAAGATTGAATTCTTAAAGCCTTATGATTAATATTTGGTAAATATGGACCAATTGTAGATTTCGGACGAAACGGGATTTGAGTTTGGGCGAGCGTAAGGCGCAAGTAAGGTATGTAAAGCTATCCCTTTCCTTCTTTTGGCATGTCCTAGACATACTAGGTTGAAATTTGAGCCTCGGGGGCAATTCTGTTCATGGAAATCCGAGTCTGATTTTAGGTACTATTCATCCAATGTAATTAAATTATAATTCTTATGTTTTGTTGGAAAACTATTCGAACATCCATAATTTGCACAAATGTGATATAATCGTTTTGAAACTTACATGGATGACTCCATAGAGTCCAATGTTCGTAATTTATGTCCGCCACCTCGACTTGACCCGAGGTGGGTCCACTAGCCCCGAGACTTCCTTCGTTTGTCTTACTTAATCTACTTTCGTATGGTATAAAGAGGGGACTTTTGCCTATGAATCTAAGGCTCTGTTTGATTTGTTATATAAGTTATTTGAAAGCTCCTAAATTTGAACGACACTAAATTTTCAGAAAATGACTTATGAGGTATTTTTCGAAAGTTTTGTAAATTTAAAGGCTCATATCTTTTGTATACTAATTCTAATAGACTCGATACTTATTTTGAACTTTCTGATCTCAATATATATATATATATATATGTATATGTATATATATATATATATGTATATGTATATATATATATATATGTATATATATATATATATATATATATATATATATATATATATATATATATATATATATATATATATATGTATATGTATTTATTTGTCGAGTCTTTGAATTTAATTGTGTATATGCATATGGTTTCCGCACTACTCTGCTCGTGCCTATTACTATGATATCGTTCGCCGGTTTGTGGTCGTGCGAACTATGATAAATTCGGCAGTATGATGTGTTACGGTTCTCGAGACCTCGCCATAGGGCCGGGATCCGTTTATGGAGTTATGCTGTGATATGGCTTATGATATATTTTGATGATATGATATGATGTGATCATATGTTGTGTCCGGGGTTGTACGGAGATTTGAAACCTTCTGGAGTATGCTGTGTTGTGGCACCAGCGTCGGAGTGGTGACCACGTTCCTGAGCCTTATGCATGATTTTCTATTTGCATTATGTACATGTGTCTTCAGTACAGATTTCGATATTTTGATCCGGTATTCTCTCTCTGTACCCTTCACTTCAGTTATAGTTTGGTTTTCTGTATCTTATGCTTTACATACTCAGTACATCTTCCGTACTGACCCCCTTTCTTCGGGGGCTGCGTTTCATGCCCGCAGGTACAGAGGTTCGTGATCTGTCAGTGTAGGCCACACATTCTGCTGTTACAGAATGCTCCTCTTGATCCGGAGCCCATATATTGGTACATATCTTTTGTGATGTATACGCTTCTGTATATTTGATTATTTGGGGTATGGCGGGGCCCTGTCCCGTCATATGTTTCCGTTTTGGTTTGTAGAGGCCTGTAGTCATATATGTGGGTAATGGGTCATGTGTGTGTTTGTTTGTCTATGATCTACGTCTTAATGCGGTCCCGTTTGCTATTATGGCCAAAACGGCCTAATTGTCTGTATACGTGCATGTATCTGGCGATGTATATTCCGCCAATCCATCAGATTTGGATGCGGCCTAAATGGCCTATATGTTTGTATATGTGTATATATTCGGCGACGTGTATTCCGCCGTCCCTTCTGACTTGATGTGATATTGTTGCACGTGCGACCGCTTAAGATAATCTTCGTTTCCAATCTGTTTAAAATGATTTATAAGAAATCTGAGATAAATTAGAAAATGACGAGTTGGTATGTGAGTTTATTTGGGGTGTCCAAATAGGGCACCAGTCGCGGCTCACGGAGCTGGGTCGTGACAAAAGTGGTATCAGAGCGAGGTTTGTCCTCGGAATGTCTACAGGCCGTGTTTCGTAGAGTCTTGTTTATCGGTGTGTTGTGCACCACATCTATAAACAGGAGGCTACAGGACATTTAGGGTGTTACCTTTCTTTGGATCTTAGATCGTGCGATAGAGCCAGCCGTAGGAAACGAATTCCTTTCTACTAACCTTTGATTTCAACCAAAGAACGGTATCGACAGAAGACAGTGACTGATGATATTGGAAGCTAGACAGTACACAGGTAAGCAATGATATGAAAGATGTATGTTGGGGAAGTCATTTGAAGTATGATTGAAATATAAAGTTGAAAATCGAAAAGGAAAGTAAATAGAAAAGTGCCGCCGGTGCCGTTCGAGTTATGTATGTGAGGTAAGTCTCGATATATTCATACTTTTACTTGAAATTATTAGCCTTGTGTGGCTATGATACGTACGTATATATGTTGGCCCTGTGAGGCATTGTTGGTATTTCTGCGTGCAGGTGTTGGGATAGTAAGAAGTACAGAGGAACCTCTGCCCAAATTTTTTCCAAAATTATAAAAAGAAAAATGAGATATAAGTTCTTAACATGTCTTGAAAGTCGATACCGATAGAGTAAATCTATTATGTGGATTAAAGTTTAAGAGATACCCTCCATGTCATTCGTAAGAAGCACCGTCCTTATGTGGGAAATTTTTATTTCGAGAAAACATATATGAGCAGCAAATTTGCAATTTATTTAAACGGACCAAAATACGTTCCAACCACACTTTGCTTTAGAAAAGCCTATGTTGAAGGGCAAAAATGTCCTTATTGGAAGGATACAAAGCGTATGACAAGCAGTCGGGAATTAAATGGTTCGCTCACGACTCAAAAAAAAAAAAAAAAAAAAAAAATATATATATATATATATATATATATATATATATATATATATATATGGAGGTAATTATGTGAATTAAGTACTAAGAAGTTCTGCGATGTTTGTCGGACTCCAGTTTCCTCTGCTAGTAGTTGGAGAAGGCCTTACAGTAACATTTTATCAGTTCTCATCGACTAATTGGAGATGGAATTTGTGGAATAAAAATTTAAACTTGTGGGTTGTTTAGAATTAGATACATAGACGAAGGTAAATATTGAGGATTTAAAAAGGGGCGACACAGTAATTACATAGTCAGAAAAGTAAACGAATCCTCTCTAGATCGGGGTGGGACCCGCTACGATAACGTTTTGGAAGTTGTTAAGACCCCGACTTGCCTAAAATTACGTGATAAAGGTCGTGCGGGGCAGTTGATGTGATTATACCAGCCTTAACGCACCTAAATGCATTAAAGTTTTAAGGTTAAGCGTGCTAGGGCCAGAGCAATTTTGGGATGGGTGACCCCCCTGGGAAATGTACTAAAATTTTCACAAATATAGATATAAGAGACAAATAGGATGTTTGAGGTAACCTGAAGGGAATTAGGGTATGTGGAATGGTTAGAAACTTTATAGAGGTCGTGTGGGCTGAGACGGATTAGATTATTGAAAAGGAAGAAAGAGCAACGCAACTCTAGAATTAGAGTGAGTTTGAACAAGTGATTGCAGATGTCTTGTAAAAGAAATGACAGTAATATATATATGTATGTGCAGGACTCCTCTTTTATGACTATGTTGATCGATAGGTGAACCCTAACAGCTAGTGTTGTAATATATGGAAGACATTAAGTGCACAGAATTTATGAGACAAAGTGAAAGGTATGGTACAAAGGTTACGAAATAAATTGATATTGATTTTGCTATAGGCTGAGATTGGAAGCTTCTAATACAACGATATTTGGAAAGAAAAGAGAGTAATTGAGTAGAACATAAGAAGATCAGAACGTCAGAAAAGTTAAACGTAAGAAACGTAATTGAGCAGAGCCTCAAAAAAGAGCCGACGGGCAAAGCACGAAATTATTTGCAAAGAGGAACTGGAATGCAATAGTGCAGGGCAAAAGGAAAACCTATGGTATGGAACGATGAATCATGTGAATATCAAGTAATTCGATTATCGAGAAAGCAGAACGACAGAAAACGAACCGGTGTGAAAGAAGGGATAACTTGGCCGAATCTTCTAATGAGGAAGAATATGATTATTAAAAGATAAATTGTTACTTTAACTACATTATTTGAGGACCGGCTATCAGATAAGATTTTGTACTATGTGATCGAGAGTTCTCATCGCCTCATGATTTTATTAAGATCTCGTGCGAGGCTAATCAAGTTATAGATTGTATAGAAGAAGGCATGGATATGGTATAAGTACAACCCCTTAAAAAGAGGGGGGGGGGGGAGAACGTATTATGTTCGACTTAAAACAGCATTACAATATCTTTAGGTGTTAAGCAAGGAAATCTATTGACTTGAGGCCAGAGCTTAAATGTATCTACAAACCAAGAGAATAAAGGAAAAGAATGAAGATGCCTTAAGAAAATGCTTCTTGCCAATATGAATTGTGATATGTTTATGTCATGATTTGAATCTCCCCTCCCCCCCCCCCCCCCCCCTCTATCAGGTAAACTGATGTTGTACCTAAGTATGCAGTAATATGGGGGTCCTTTGGATACTAGAACTAGTTCATGGACCACTAATCACATGAAACATGGAAAGATACGCCATGAAATTATGTGGATTATCGGTACGAAGTGGTGTTTGATCATATTTGTAAAGAATCCGCACGAGAGAAATTATTCCACTCATGATCTGGAATTAGCCGCGGTGATTCATGTTTTTGAAAATATGGCGGCATTATTTATATGGAGTCCACGCTGATATTTGTACGGACCATCAGAGTCTCCAGTATATTGTAAGCAAAAAGGAGCCGAATTTGCGATAAGGAAGATGGTTTGAATTATTGAAAGACTATGACGTCGATATTCTGTACCATCCTGGAAAAACGAATGTTGTGGTAGACGTACATAGTCGCGATCTATGGGTAATCTGACCGGCGTGCGGCCAGAAAGGAGGAATTGGTTGGTGAAATTCATCAGTTAGCTAGCCTTAGAGTCCGTTTGGACGATTCTGGAAATATTGGGGGTTTCTGTCCGAGAAGTTGTTGAATCATCGATTATGGAAAAGGTAAAATAGCGTCAGTTCAAGGATACTATTCTAATACGGTGCAGAGATATAACTATTTATAAGAAAAAGACCCAGTTCGAGGCTCCACCTGATGGGGTATTGTTATACAAGGTAGATTATATGTGCCTGACGCTGCAGGGCTGCGGCGACCAATTATGGGCGAGGCACAATACTCAGTATTCCGTTCATCTTGGATTCACTAGGATATATTACGATCTCAAATGCTTGTACTGGTGGGTCGGTATGGAAAGAGGCATTGCAGAGTTCGTTTGTCAATGCCCAAATTGTCAGTAAGTCAAGATCGAGCATCAAAAGCCCGGCGGATTGCTACAAGGAATGGAAATTCAGTTTGGAAATGAGAAACGATTAACATGGACTTCATTATGGGTTTACCGCGCACTCTGCTTTGGTACGATTCTAATTGCATTATTGTCAAAAGATTGACGAAATCAGCCCATTTCCTTCCGAGGATTATGTCAGATTGTATATTAAAGATATGATAAGACTACACGGGATCCCTGTATCTATTATAACCGACAGAGGTGCTCAGTTTACAGCGAATTTCTGGAGATCATTCCAGGAAGGATTGGGAACTCAGGTGAGTCTTAGCACAGTATTTCATCCTCAGTCCGACGGACAGGCCAAGCGCGCTATCCAGATGCTAGAAGATATGTTGCGGGTCTATGTTATTGATTCCAGAGGTAGCTGGGATGACCGTTTGCCGCTTATTAAATTTGCCTATGATAATAGTTATCATTCCAGCATTCAGATGTCACCGTACGAAGCCCTATATGGTATGCAGGTCTCCGATTGGTTGGTTCGACTTGGGCGAAACTAAACTAATTGGGCCAGATGTGATTCAGCAAGCAGTCGATAAGATAAAAGCTCACTCAGGAATGGTTATTGACTGCACAGAGTCGACATAAATCATATACAGATAAACGACGTCGACCGTTAGAGTTCCAGATTGATGACTGGCTATTTCTGAAGGTATCGCCTATGAAGGGTGTGATGAGATTCGGTAAAAAGGGTGAGCTTAATCCGCGGTATATCGAGTCGTTTCAGATTATTCAGAAGGTAGGCGAGGTCGCCTATGAGCTAGACTTACCATCTGATCCGGAGGCAGTACATCCGGTATTCCGTGTATTCATGCTCCGTAAATGTGTTGGTGATTCTTCCAGAATATTTCCAGGGGATAATATTCAGATGACGGAGGAATTGTCTTATGAGAAGCAACCTGTAGCTATTCTGAATTGTCAGGTGAGGAGGTTGCGTACTGGGACATACCCTCTGTTAAGGTCTTATGGCGAAACAATAATAGAGAAAAAAATGACCTGGGAAGTAGAGGACGAAATGAAGAAGAAGTAGCCTCACTTGTCCTCTATGCCTATAGGTAATCTAAATTTCTAAATTTGTTATACTAACTGGTAAGTGACTTATGTGTGTTACTCATAAGAATAAACTCCCTCGAAATGTTTGTCAGACCCTATAAGGCTAATCTAACATTCGAGGACGAATGTTCTATGGGGGGAGAATATCCCGTGTTTTATGCATTCGGAAAATTTGAAATGATTTTGACTTGAAAGAAATAAGGCTATGTTTTATTTTATCTAACATATGTGTGATATTCATGAAAAATATTGATGTGGAAATACGGAAGAAGGCCAAGGGCAAAATTGGAATTTTGCAAACTAGTTTCGGGAATTACAAAATGTGATCCATAAGTCATTGGGCTCAAAAAAAAAGGGAGAACAAGAAGCCCAAAAGAGAGGGGTGGCCGGCCATCTTATGGCCCAAGCCCACAAAATTAATAAATTTTCCATGTGCCAAATTAATATAAGGATCATTATCCTTAGAAACTTCAAGAAAATAAGACAAAGAGAAAAACAAAAGCAAGAAGAGCAAAAATGAAGGCCATTCGGCCATAGCTCCAAAGTTTTGCCCTTTGAAATCTTCTCCCAAAAATTATTTTCTTGTGATTCCCACTAATTCAAGGGTCCTTTACAACTTGGGGTAATTATTTTGGAAGATAGGGAACTTGTTTCATCAATTTAACACCTTAGCCAAGTGAAGAAGCTTGGAGAAAAAGGTAAGAATTAATTCCTTTTTATCATCTTATGAAGGTTTGTTTATGTTGTGGTATGTGGAAATGAGTAGAATTTATGGAAATATGGAAGTTTGCAAAATGGGTGTGCATGTGGCCGTGTGTGTGTATTGTTGTGTAGTTAAGATGAGTTGAATTTTATGTATTATTCTAGTGGTGGTTATGGTGGAATTCATATTGGAAATGAAAGTTGAATAAATTTGATTGAGGTTGGAAATATGGAATGTAGCCGTGTGGTGTAGGGAGGTAGAATGGAAATGGATTAATTTTGTTTAGTATGTTAGTTGTGTTGTTGTGATCCTTATAATGTAAATGAAGGCTAAATGGTTTAATTTGGCATTGAAGTTGATTGTAGAAGATTATGTTATTTTAGTATGATTTTATGATATTATGGAAATGAAGTTGTTAAAGTGTGGATTATTGTTGTTGGTTATGAATTTGTAAGTAGAAAATGTGTCGTGATGGTTTTGTTGCATATGTAGGAATTTTGGGTGGAATATGGAATTGATGGAATTGTTGAATATTGGATATATGGCTTGGAATATCCTTGGCCTATGTTTGAATGACCTTAAACTTGTATATGGACATGCAAATATTAATATAGATTTGAAAGTGCAAGTTGGATTGGAAGTTGTTGCATTATTTGGAAAAGAAGGCTATTTATGTTAGAATGCGTTTCTAGTCGATTGTTGATGTTGTTGGTGTTGTTGTTGGTATGGTTGCTGCTAATTTGGCCGAGTTTAAATCTCGGGGATGTTGTATGTATAGGGGAGATGCTGTCCAAATTTCTGTAGACAAAAATTGGTCAAGATTGAATTCTTAAAGCCTTATGATTAATATTTGGTAAATATGACCATTTGTAGATTTCAGACGAAACGGGATTTGAGTTTGGGCGAGCGTAAGGCGCAAGTAAGGTATGTAAAGCTATCCCTTTCCTTCTTTTGGCATGTCCTAGACATACTAGGTTGAGATTTGAGCCTCGGGGGCAATTCTGTTCATGGAAATCCGAGTCTGATTTTAGGTACTATTCATCCAATGTAATTGAATTATAATTCTTATGTTTTGATGGAAATCTATTCGAACATCCATAATTTGCACAAATGTGATAGAATCGTTTTGAAACTTACATGGATGACTCCATAAAGTCCAATGTTCGTAATTTATGTCCGCCACCTCGACTTGACCCGAGGTGGGCCCACTAGCCCCGAGACTTCCTTCGTTTGTCTTACTTAATTTACTTTCGTATGATATAAAGAGGGGACTTTTGCCTATGAATCTAAGGCTCCGTTTGATTTGTTATATAAGTTATTTGAAAGCTCTTAAATGTGAACGACACTAAATTTTCAGAAAATGACTTATGAGGTATTTTTTGAAAGTTTTGTAAATTTAAAGGCTCATATCTTTTGTATACTAATTCTAACAGACTCGATACTTATTTTAAACTTTCTGAATATATATATATATGTATTTATTTGTCGAGTCTTGGAATTTAATTGTGTATATGCATATGGTTTCCACACTACTCTGCTCGTGCCTATTACTATGATATCGTTCGCCGGTTCCCGGGCCGGTTTGTGGTCGTGCGTACTATGATAAATGCGGCAGTATGATGTGTTACGGTTCCCGAGACCTCGCCGTAGGGACGGGTTTCGTTTATGGAGTTATGCTTTGATATGGCTTATGATATATTTTGATGATATGATATGATGTGATCATATGTTGTGTCCGGGGTTGTACGGAGATTTGAAACCTTCTGGAGTATGCTGTGTTGTGGAACCAGCGTCGGAGTGGTGACCACGGTCCTGAGCCTTATGCATGATTTTCTATTTGCATTATGTACATGTGTCTTCAGTACAAATTTCGATATTTTGATTAGGTATTCTCTCTCTGTACCCTTCACTTCAGTTATAGTTTGGTTTTCTATATCTTATGCTTTACATACTCAGTACATCTTCCGTACTGACCCCCTTTCTTCGGGGGCTGCGTTTTCATGCCCGCAGTTACAGAGGTTCGTGATTTGTCATTGTAGGCCACACATTCTGCTGTTACAGAGTGCTCCTCTTGATCCGGAGCCCATATATTGGTACATATCTTTTCTGATGTATACGCTTCTGTATATTTGATTATTTGGGGTACGGCGGGGCCCTGTCCCGTCATATGATTCCGTTTTGGTTTGTAGAGGCCTATAGTCATATATGTGGGTAATGGGTCATGTGTGTGTTCGTTTGTCTATGATCTACGTCTTAATGCGGTCCCGTTTGCTATTATGGCCAAAATGGCCTAATTGTCTGTATACGTGCATGTATCTGGCGATGTATATTCCGCCAATCCATCAGATTTGGATGCGGCCTAAATGGCCTGTATGTTTGTATATGTGTATATATTCGGCGACGTGTATTCCGCCGTCCCTTCTGACTTGATGTGATATTGTTGCACGTGCGACCGCTTAAGATAATCTTCGTTTCCAATCTGTTTAAAATGATTTATAAGAAATCTGAGATAAATTAGAAAATGACGAGTTGGTATGTGAGTTTATTTGGGGTGTCCAAATAGGGCACCAGTCGCGACTCACCGAGCTGGGTCGTGACAGGTGTAAAGTGCACCACACTTATAAACAGGAGGCTGCAGGGCATCTAGGAATAATTGACTTTCTTTCTTATTTTAGATTGTACGATAGAGCTATGTTATCAGGTTTTCCTTTTTCCTAATCGTGTGTTACGATTTCAGCAATGCCTATGAAGAGGAAAACTACAGCGGCCTTGAAGGGTAAGACGGCGGCCAAAAGAAGGACTTAACGGGAGCCACCGGCAGAGATAGAAGAGGGTGAGTCTCATAACGAGGTTCCATCTTGGACCTCTCCTACTCCACCCCTACCAGAGGAGCATTAAGGGGCTTCAGCTCTAGCACCAGTACCCTCAGTTCCTCCGCCGGATACGTCGGGCTAGTAGATGAGAAAGGCTATTCAGTTGCTGACCCAGTTTGTTGCTGCTCAGGCCCAGCGGCAGGGGGCGAGCCAGGGTGATAGAGCGGTCAGTGCAAGAGCTCGTGATTTTATTACCCTGAACCCTCCAGAATTCTATGGGTCCAAGCTGGATGAAGACTAGCAGGATTTTATAGATGAGATGTTGAGGATGCTATGAATAATACATGCTTCTGATACTGAGTCGGTGAAATTGACTTTTTATAGATTGCGTCATATGGCCGTCCATTGGTGTAACACTTGAATATCTTCGCGAGGGGCAAATGCACCTCCCTTAGTATGGAAAGAGTTCGTGGATGCCTTCCTTTGACATTATTTACCACCGGAGATTCGACGAGCCCAAGCTGAAAAGTTCTTAAATCTGTGACAGGGGAATATGAGTGCCCGAGAGTACAGTCTTCACTTTAATTCTTTAGCGAGGCATGCCCCAGCCATAGTAGCTGATATGGGAGACTGTATACCGATTTGTGAGTGGTTTGGGCCCACATTTGATTAAAAAATTCTTGACAGCCTCACTCCAGGATAGGATGGATATTGCTCACATTCAGGCCCATGCTTAGAATTTTGAGGAACAGCAGCGGCCGCAAAGGGGTGAGCGTGATTACGATAGAAGGTATAGTAAGAGGGCCAGATCTTCCAGTGCCGCTAGCGAGTTCTGAGGTGGTCAAAGGCAGTAGTATTCTAGTCATCAAAGCCGACCAGCGGCCAGTGCACCTCCTCGATTTGCGGGAAAAGGATTTGACCATCCTATATATTCTGGACTGGGTCAGAGCTCTAGGATTTCAGGATCCCAGTATAGAGGTGAATCCTGTCAGATTAAGCAGCCCTTACCACGATGCAACCAATGTGGTAGGCCGCATTCGGGATAGTGTCGCCAAGGTTCAAACACTTGTTATACCTGCGGTCGGATTGGTCATATGGTGTGGGATTGTCCTTTGAGAGGAGGTGGAGGTGTGGCTCAACCGACGGGGTCTACGATATGCTCTTCATCATCTGTGCACCCTCTTGGGAACACTTTCTAGACTCCAGTTCAAGCGGCTCTCAAAACCATATATATTCACTGGCCGGACGACAGGATCTTGAGTCCTCCCCTGCCGTTGTCACAGGTATATTATCAGTATCCTCTCATGATATATATGCATTGATTGATCCGGGTTCTACTTTGTCATATATTACTCCTTATATTGCTAATCGTACTGGGATGAAACCTGAGCCAATCAAACCTTTTGAGATGTCCACTCTGGTAGGGGAACCAGTGGTAGCTAGATGGGTATATAGGAATTGTGTGGTTATAGTTTGCGATTGCCATACTACGGCTAATTTACATGAGTTAAAATGTTAGGTTTTGACGTTATTATGGGTATGGATTGGCTGGCCTCTTGTTACGCCAATGTTGATTGTAGAACAAAGATGGTCCGATTTTAGTTTCCGGGAGAACTAGTTTTGGAATGGAAAGGTAACACAGCATCCTCGAGAGGTAGATTTATTTCCTATCTCAAAGCGAGAAAGATGATTACTAAGCGCTATATTTATCATTTAGTCCGGGTTCACGACACGGAAGTAGAACCGCCAACTCTCCAATCTGTTCTAGTAGTGAATGAGTTTCCAGATGTGTTTCCGAATAAACTTCTAGGTCTTCCACCGGAACGGGAGATTGAGTTTACCATTGATGTGATGCTTGTTATATCCCGTATTTCGTACATTCGGATATTTAAAGGAAGTCGTGGTAAGTTAAGGGCGAGACTATTTTTCAAAATTATTTTAATGTACAAGTTGTTCATTAGTATGGAAATATTGAGAAAGGCTAAGGGTAAAAATGGAAATTCGCAAAGTAGTTCATGGTAATATTGTGGAAGGTTAGGGGCAAAATGGGAATTTCACAAAATATTCAAGAAGGTTTTTGAAGGGGGGCCATGTTGGCCGTGTGGCCTATAATCATATGTCCACATTTTTATTTAATGGGGGCTAATTATATATATATATATATATATATATATATATATATATATATATGTGTGTGTGTGTGTGTGTGTGTGTGTGTGTGGACCAAAGCTTACATAACAAGATAATTAGTCTTCTTTGTTTGTTTTAAGAAACTTCAAGAAAAAGGGAGAAGGGACATGTGTCCACATTCTATTTGATGAGGTTAATTATATATATGGACAATTGCTCACAAAGCAAGACAATTATTCATGAAAACTCCAAGAACAAGACTTGGAGAAAGAAAACAAAGGCCATTCGGCCATGGTTCCAAAATATGTGTCCATGGAAATTGATCAAGAAAAATTATTTTCTTCTAGTATTCCAAGCAATTGGAAGGTCCTCTTTAACATGGAGTGATTGTTGGAGTAAGCAAAGCATTTGTTGTGCAAGTTGTGAACCTAGCCGAGCAAGAAGAGACAAGTGGAGAAAGGTATGTGCTCAATCTTCTTTTACATGCGTTATGGATGATTTGTGAATGTTGTAGTATGTAGAAATGGATGAAACTCATGAAATATGTGTGCAAGGGTTGTGGCCGAATAGGGGTGTAATGATAAGATGTGATGACTTGATTTTATTTAGTATTTTGATTGTTGTGTTGTGGATTCCATGATGAAAATGAAGGTTTGATGAATTGAAATGAAGTTGGAATCATTGTGGGATTGTTGAAGAAGTTAATGTGACATTAGTATGGTTTCTTATATTTGTATGAATGATATTGCTAATGTGTAGGTGGTAAAAATAATTCATGAATTTGGAAGTGAGACATGCGTTTGGAAGATTGTAAGTTGGGTTGTTGTGATTGTATTCAATATAAGCAAAATGTTGTCGAATTATGTACACGAAGTTACTAACTTTAGAATGTATTTTAAATTGATTGATGAAGTTGTTAATGTGTAGATTGTTGGTGTAGTTCATGAATTTGGAAGAAAGCAATGTGTTGTTGTTGTCCTTATTAAGTTTGGAAGATTTCAGATTATTGTTGATAATGTGGCCGAGTGGAATTCCCGGATTATTGTTGATAAATTGGCCGAGTTGCATTCTCGGGTTTGCTGTTGATAAATTGGCCGAGTTAGATTCTCGGGGATGGTGTATTTACAGGGGAAATGCTGCCGAAATTTCGGCAGATTATAAATGAATTCATTTGAAGGATCAAGACAAGTATATGATGATGAGTCTAATGATTATGTCAATCTTCTTGAATGTAGACCTGCGATAGCGAGCTTGGACAATTAAGCGTAGCTAATAGGACGTGGGACAGGTATGTAAGGCTTACCCTTTCTTTCTTTTGGCATGATCCTTATGAAACGAGCAGATGATGTATATGTATGATTTCAAAGAAATTCCTATTCTTAGAGCCACTAGGATGGCTAATATTCTTGACTTCCATAAGCTATTTCATATGGTTTTGATGCGTATCTATGATGTCCGAAGATCTATGTGATATGTTTCAGAATGGCATTCGAAAGATAATTGATATGACTAAAGTCTTGATTTTCAAATGCTAGCACGTTCGATTATTCCATTGAGCCTTTGATATATTTTGATACGTACATATGGTTCAAAAGGCTTTATTTTATTTGATCCATAACGATATCCGAAAGGTACTTGATATGATTGTTGCTTTGATTTTCCAAAAATGGCTTCTGAAACGTTCATAGAAGGTTCTGTACTTAAACGTCCATAACTTTTTCAGACTAACTCGGATCGACTTGAAACGTGTTTATGACTCTCAAGTGTCGATTTGCGTTCCTACCTATCGAGTCTTGATTTATGTGCATATAGTTTCTCACTACTCTGCTCGTGGATGCCTCAATATGTCCTTCACTGAGCCTGGGCGAGGATACGTTCTCGTGCGTACTCCACTGCATTGTTCACCGAGTTCCTCTCACTTGCGGGCCGGGACACGTTATATGTATATGTATATGAGGATATGATGATACGGGGATGGCGGCCAGGATGGCATATGATGACTTCATTCACCGAGACCCGCAATAGAGGGTCGGGACACGTTATATGCATATAAGATACCTGATGTTGACATGCATGATTTTATCCACCGAGTCCCTCACTGGAGGGCCGGGACACGCTACGCATATGTGATATATGATGTGGACATGTATGGTTTTATCCACCGAGTCCCTCACTGGAGGGCCGGGACACGTTATATGTATACATGATATATGATGTGGATATGCATGATTTTCATTCAAAAAGGCAAGTGTATTGATGTTTTAAAAGTCATATTTGTTCTGGTAAATCTCTGTCTCAGCTATGATTCTCTTTTCTGTATTCCATGCCTTACATGCTCAGTATATATTCCGTACTGACCCCCTTTCTTCGAGGGCTGCGTTTTATGCCGCGCAGGTACACCCAGATGAGTGGAAGCCATTATAGAAGATGTTCCAGCAAAGTTGGCAAGCTCCATTTGCCTCTGGAGTGTTGCCGGGTCAGAGTACTATGCTATGATGTCTTGGTTGAAGTTAGAGACTTTGCAGACAGAGTCGTGGGTATAGGATGTCAGTCTTGGAGGCGGCTCTATCAGCCGATATGTCTTATATATTATGTTACAGATTCCATATGGTCACAAATTTTGTTTGATTTGAGAATGATAAAAAGAACGTTTCTGAAAGCTGTACTGTGTATTTCATCCTTATTTGATTTAAAAGTCCAAAAAGATTATGTGTGTGCTAAGGGTCAGAGGGTTCGCTCGGCCCTAAGTAAGGGTCGGGTGCCCATCACACCCTAGGGAGATTAGGGTGTGACAATGATAGACACTAAGCCCTTATCTATCCCTCCTTATCGAATGGCCCCTGCCGAATTGAAGAAGTTAAAGGCGCAACTAAAAGATCTTCTTGAGAAAGGCTTTATTAGGCCTAGTTCATCGCCGTGGGAAGCGCCGGTGCTGTTCGTAAGAAAGAAAGATGGTTCCTTGCGGATGTATATTGATTACAGGCAATTGAACAAGGTGACGATAAAGAATAAATATCCACTTCCAAGGATCGATAATTTATTCGATCAACTGCAAGGTTCCATGTGGTTCTCAAAAATAGATCTAAGATTGGGATACCACTAAGTGAGGGTTAAGATTGGCTCTATCACACGATCTAAGACAGAAAGAAGGTCAACATTTCCTAGATGCCCCGCAGCCTCCTGTTTATAAATGTGGCCGGCTTCACACCCATAAACAGGACTCTACCGGACACGACTTTGCAGACAACCCTTAGACCGACCTGCTCTGATACCACTTTGTCACACCCCGACTTTACTAGGGTGTGATGGGCACCCAACCCCATATCTGGAGCCGAGCGAACCCGCTGACTCTTATTACATAGATAAACTCTTGTATCAATTAAGAAATAAATACATAGTAAGCTCTCCAATATTTTTTCATAAGTAATGACTATTAGCATATGGGGCCCGCGACATGAAACGTAATAACATTTTGACTGGTGAAGTCGTCTACCAAGCTGACACTCTATACTCATGACTCTGTCTGCAAAGTCTCTAACATTGAACAAACACCATAGCTCATATACTCTGACTCGGCAGCACTCCAGAACAAGTGGGGCCTGCCAACTCCGCTGGAACATCTTCTATGTTAGATGTGGCTCATCTGGTGAACCTGCGCGGCATGAACGCAGCCCCCGAAGAAGAGGGGTCAGTACGAGTAATGTACTGAGTATGTAAGGCATGAATAGTGACATAATAAAGGAATATACAGTATGAATAATAACAGAATAGACATATGGAGCTTATCTTGGGACAGAAGTAACCTGTACATATGAATGCCTTTCAGGCAGATGCCATGCATGCTTAGTCCCTTTTTCAGAAAATAGTACTTCTTATTTACATGTACAAAAAACAGCACGTTTCAGAAAACGGTGTCCTTTATTTACATTTACAGACGCCGAGTACATCGGCTCTCCCACCCCCTCCCCAACAGTGTCCCAACATATTATATATATCACATATACAGACGCCGTATCCGGCTCTCCCATATCCCGCGTCCGGGACGAAATCCAGCTGAATCAGGTGGTGATATAACAGTGGCCCTTCCCCTTTTACCCATATACATATACATATACATATTCACATTCATATACATATGTCATACCATTGGCATGCATGAGAGCCCAAAGAAAGTCATGTGTCCATCGGAGTGACGTAAGGTCGGTGACCTCCGATTACATTATGGAATAATCATGGTCACTTTGTCTCACCTTGAAGGAACGAGTATTTTAAGGCGAGACTACCAACGGAAAATAGCCTTAAGAGAGAGCATAGAATAAAATCATGGACATTATAACCGCCAATTCATATGCTTTGAAGTCTTTTAGAAACTAGTGTCATAGCTAAGGAATAGAATTGAGGTTCAAGAACTAGTATAACACTTTCACATTCACATTAAATTCTTAGCTCAAGACTCCTAGTCATAGAATCATTCTTATCGTACTTATCATAGGCATATTCTCTTTCTTAGCATCATCATTATCATTGTCGTCATAGAAGTATTCTCGTTGGGATAGGTATGGTACTTGTCATCTGATAACGGAATAAGGGTCAAGGTTTCTTTTGGATTCAGATTCAAAGTAAGTCAAGCGGAACAATAAGGAAAGTCCGGGAACGATAGGCCCACCTAGGGTCAAATGAGGCGGCGTACCAAATTTACGTATGTTAAATGTCATGGCGTTACTTGTGAGGGTTTTAGGGTAGTCGGGTCCTATTTATGCGAGTTCTAGAGGTTTAGGAAGTTCTTCCAACATTTTACACAATTTTTAATTCAATTCTACTGAATGAAAAAGGGGAAACTTTGGGTGCGGATTCCGGAGGGTGGAGTTATCCCCGAGGCTCATATCCAACATATTACGTCTATGAGATGCCATAGAAGGAAGGGTAAAGCCTTACATACCTTTTCTGCTTCTTATGCGACTCCAAATTCACGTTCCAAATCCGCCAAAATCTACAAATTGGTCATGTTTACCAAAACTTGATTAGAGCCTTTAGAAGTTGATTCTTTAAAGTAACACTTTGTCTGCCGAAATTTCGGTAGCATTTCCCCTGTAAATACACCATCCCCGAGAATACGGCTCGGCCCCAAATCAACAACAACAATCCGGGAATTTGACCCGGCCACAATATCAACAACAATGACAACAAACATTCTAACAACATCGACCATTAATGTAAACGCACTTTAACATCAACAACCTTCTTTCGCATAATGCGACGATATTCCAATTACGTTCAAATCAAGATATATAATCAATCCAAAACCATTCAAACATGCTTCCATAACATTTCCAACAATCCACAAAATTTTACAAAACAACCCGACCCAAAACATAAGGCGACCTAAAACCTTCCAAGTCCAAGGAAATATCAATAACACATTTCTTTTCCTCCAAACTCATAAACCATACTAACAATCTACACATTAGCAACATTATTTTCATCAACACAAAAGACCACATTAAAATCATATTAGCCTCCAAATCAGCCCACTCTCGGCCAATACCACAACACACACATTCCATGGTTTTAATTCATTTTCTGTACATTACAACACCACATAATCATGCTAAATACACTTGGTTCATTATTCCTACATGTTACACACAACACAAGGCCACACCATACTTATACAATTACAACTTCAACATGCATGATTTCATACTTTTCATTCATTTTCCATTATGGCATTCACAACACAATAATCAAACCATTAGATAAAATCATTTCCTCTTAACCATACACACCACACATATTCGGCCAACATGTAATTCACCACAACTTTATGAACTTCCTTCATCTACACACTCCACAACATACACAAGACATCCATAACACATAAAAGGGCATGAATTCTTACCTTTCCTCTTCAACTTCTTCACTTGACTAGAATGCGGAAACGACGAAACGGATGGCCTATCTTCCGAAACAATTATACCACGTTGTAGAGGACCCTTGAATTAGTAGGACTACCACAATAAAATAATTTTAGGAGCAAAATTTCAAGGGGCAAAAGTTAGAGAGCTTGGCCGAAATGGCCATGGTTGTGGCTCTCCTTCTTTCTTTGTTTCCTTTTTCTTGAAAACTCTAGAATTAAATAAAGGCTCCTTACTTATATATATACATATATCCTCCAAGTCATGTGAGGCACATGCCCCTTCTCTAGAAAAATCTTCCATTTTCATGATTTTTCTTTCCTTTTTTTTTTTTTGAATTGTTTTATTTGGTCAAAGAAGACCAAATGTTTTCCTTGGTACACTTTAGCCCCCAAAGCAATGTGGGCATATACTTATGCCACACAACCAACATGGAAATTTTATGAACTTTCAAGACTTTTGTGAAATTCCCATTTTGCCCCTCGACCTTTCTCAATATTACCATCTTGCACACTACAACCCTTTTTGAAAATAGTCTCGTCCTTAACTTTCCACGACTACTTTAGAATTTCCAAACATACAATATACGGGCTATAACATTTACGATTTTTAGAGTTTCTTTTGGTGCTAAAGATAAGTAAGTTCCATGATAATAATGATGAGGAATCCATTTTTGGAGATTCCAAAGCTTATGGTTTTGATGCTATTATGAGATTATTGAGTTATTTATTGATTTTCTTGATTTTATCCATTGTTTCTGATCTCACCTTATGATAATTGTTCCTTCAAGGTGAGACATAGCGATACTGATTGTTCCATAACATAAGTCAGAGGTTACAGAACTTACGTCACTCCGATGAAGTTGTAACTTTTATCTGGGCTCTCATGCATGCTACTTATATATATATATATATATATATATATAGAAAAGGATGAGGCGTTATATACGCATAACCACCTGATTAGCTGGTATACTAAGATATCATCCCGGACGCGGAATCATGGTTATGGATCGGGCTGCCCGTTCCGCAACACTAGTATGTTTCATATGTAAGAAAAATGTTTTCTTTAAAAAGGCTAAGCATGCATGGTAGCCGCCTTATGAGACAATCATATATACAGGTTATCTTTATCTCATGTTATGTTCGGTATCTCTTGTTATATTGTTATTCATGCATAACATACTCGGTACATTATTTGTACTGACGTCCCTTCTTGTGGACGCTGCGTTCATGCGCGCAGGTAGACGTACTTGATTCGTTGGAGCTTTATCAACGGAGTTTCAGAAAGGCTCCAGTTGTTCCGGAGCTGCAGCTTTGGTACTTCTCTTTTGTGTATATACTTGGGCACAGTCCTGCCCCATTCTTATGGATTCCTGTATTCTATATATATAGAGGCTTGTAGACAGATGCATGTACCTAGATATTCTATGGTCTTATAAGTTCATATTGTTGTATAGTATTTAGGTAGCCTTGTTGGCTTATTTTTATGGGCATGGTTGTTGATGGTTACATAAAGTGTTGCCATTATCCATTGATACATGTCCTTATAGAGTATGACACACATGATCTATCTTATGGCCCACCTATAAATCATTATGAGATGTGTGTTCAAAGGTGCTCGGTGGGTTAGCTCGGGGTGCTTGTCATGGTCCTTTGATTGGGTCGTGACAGTTATGACTTGAAATGCTTATATTTTGAGATGATGACTTGAGAAGTGAGATTCGGCTTAAATCCATGATTGATGATTTGGTAATATGCCATGATTGATGATTCAATAATATGCCATGATTTGTATTGTGTTTGGGCATGTATGGGCAAGCTATGCTAGTCTAGGGGACGATTAGCCATTATGGATCCTAACATATCAATATGAGTATTGCTGTGTTGGTCCAGAGGATGATTGAACTCCGTTGCTTCCTAGCCCGGAGTATCTATTGCTGTGTCAGTCCAGAGGATGATTGACCTCCATTGCTTCCTAGCCCGGAGTATCTATTACTGTGTCAGTCCAGAGGATGATTGACCTCCGTTTCTTCCTAGCCCGGAGTATCTATTACTGTGTCAGTCCAGAGGATGATTGACCTCTGTTGCTGTGCTAGTCCAGAGGATGATTAGCCTCCGTGGTTTCCTAGCCCGGAGTATTGACTGATTGATTTGCCTGTGAGTGGCTTGTTTCGTATTTTGGTTGCCTGTGAGTGGCTTGTTTTGTATCTTTGTTGCCTGTGAGTGGCTTGTGGAATCCTTGAGTTCATAAATGAAATACAGAATGATGAGAACTGTAACATAAGTGTAACCGGATATATTCTTGTATGTTGACTCTTATTGGTGATTCCCCTAGTTTACTGGCTTACTTATTCCATGGAGTTAGAACTATTTCTTTTGGTATCATTTTATTGATTTTACTACCTTACTATGTTTTTATTAACTACAGTTAGGGTTTTTTGGGGGGAAGATGATGGTTCGTGTTACACCTCGGAAATTTGGGTTGTCATACTGTTTGTAGACTAGAGTAAGCTTAAGGTGAGCATGGAGCTCTTGTGACCATAATATTTTTTAATGAAAACCACCAAACCATGTTTGGTAGTGTTTTATTAAAATAGAAGGTTTTCTGTACAAGAAATGAAAAAAAAAGAAAAACGAATAAATAAAGATCCTAAAATAACAAAAATGAAATTTAAACTACATCCAAAGACTATATAGAAGCTTGTCTACTGTAGATCCTCTGGCCTTGACTTGACACCATCTCAAACACCTACAAGCTCTCACCAGGTGCTATGGTTCAAAGTCAAACTGAATGTATATTGTTTGCCATTGTCTCTAGTTTCCTCAATGAACAAATCTTTAGAAGTATTACAAAAGAATGAGCATCATGCTAATACCACTCTTGTAATCCTGCCAAAATCACTTTCATCCAAGTACATGCTGCTACTCATGGCATGTTGCAATGTAGCTTGTTGCTGCTACTGTCTTCCAAATTTGCTATTAATCTCCAGGAATGTTGTGATCCTTAGCTTTCATGATCCTCATGTATGGTATATGTGACTTCTCTGTGTTGAGAATTTGCCTTGCTTTCATAGGGAGTGAAGTGAAACTATGAAAATGGTGAGCACCTGCAAAATCAAAAGCATAGTTAGTTAAAAAATCAGCCAGGCCATTTCCTTCTCTCAGAACATGCTCCACCTACACTTCCTTATCCTCCTCAGTCTTGAAATATCATTTATGATCATTGATATACTCCATGGATCCTCCCACTGTCCAGTTAAGATCATCTTCATAGTCATAGAATCTATTTCCATCACCAATAGTAACAGGTTATGTGTAACACAATACGTAAGACCCTCATGTAGTGCAATTGGTTCAGCCACCAAATTTGAGCCATCTGGTATTCTTCTTGCAATTGCAAACTGGAAATCACCTTCTGCATTTCTAATACAAAAGGCCACAGAGCTTGGTCCAGGATTTCCCCTAGAAGCTCCATCAGAATTACATTTCAACCACCCTGGCATAGGAAATTCCCATTTCACTATCTTTCTCACAATTCTTGGCCTCTATGCTTCAAAGACTTGTAGGATTTGAGGTATGCATCTTGGTAAGTTGTTCTTCCATGGAAACCTCAGTCTACATATTTGATATATGATCATGTTGATCTCATAAATCACTTTGTTGATGGACATCTTCCCTCCATGCAGGACTGTATTTCTCCACTTCCATATCTTCCACATTGTGACCATTGGGATAGCTTTAAATATAACTCTGAACTTTGAGGGGCAATCTGCATTCCACCAGACCTGAAAAACTTGCTTGACTTGTTGAAACTCTGTTGTGATGCCAACAACAGTTTTAACATAAGTCCAAACGTTTGTAGCAACATTTCCTGTAACAAACAAGTTATCCACAATTTCATATTGCCTATGATCACAACAATAACATCTTGCCTCAATATCTATCCCAATCCTTCTTACTACCTCTCCAACTGGTATTTTAAACTTCCACAACCTCCAGAAGAAGAAGGATATCTTAAAAGGTACACCTGATATCCACATGCTCATAAAGACATCTGACTTGACTGCTTTTCTCCTCAGAAGTTCCCATGCAGTGCCTACTGTGAATTTGCCTGAAGCTGTCATCATCCATCTTGGCCTATCCTACTCTTCTTTTGGTTCATGAAAGTACAATTCTTCTAATATATGATCCACAATATCCGTGGGGAATATTGCTGCAGTCTTCCTATGTTCCAACCATCCTGCAGTATAAGTTCTTTTACATCTTGAACACCCTCATCTATCACAAATTCATCAGGAATAATGTGATATAGAGCCCTTAACTTTGTCCAGTTGTCAAACCATATATTTGCAGTTCCGCTCCTTGGTTCCCACCATATTTCTTGTTCAATATTATATCTAGCCTTTATCATTGCCTTCCATACTTAAGAACCTCCCTTCCACTGCACATTCTGAGGACTGTGCCTTTTGCAGTATTTGATCCATATGTAGTTTTCCCATAGAGTATTTGTTGTCCTGAATTTCCACCAAAGTTTTGCACATAAGGCTTTAGATACATCAAACAAAGATCTAATGCCCACTCCTCCTTCCTCTTTTGGCATACAGAAGTTCAACCATGATGACCAATGTCTTCTTCTGCCATCCTCACTATTATTCCAGAAGAATCTTGAAAATATTTTGTGCAGATCATTGATAACACATTTTGGAGGTTTGATGGCTGACAACAGATGTATTGGCATGCTCATTAGAACATTAGTGATCAAAATAGCTTTTCCTCAAAATCATAGCAATCTTCCTTTCCAAGTCTGTAGCCTATTCTTGTCTTTCTTGATCAGATCATTGTAATCTGCTTTCCTCTTCCTTGAATGTGTGACAGGACAACCCAAATATGTAAAAGGAAAAGTGCCTCTTTTAAAACCAGTAATGTTCTCCACTTGTTGTATTAATACATTAGACACTTTACTGTATACATAGAAGGAACTCTTGCCTTTGTTGATAAGTTGGCCTGATACCTGCTCATAGTAATGTAATACCTCCATAATCAGCTCCAAAGATCTAGAATCAGCAGATGAAAAAATTATTGTGTCATCTGCATATGCCAGATTATTAATATTTGCACTCCATTTGGGTAATCCATAGCATCTAAAATCCTTGTTCTCAAATAAAGAGTTCAATGCTCTAGATAAAACTTCAACAGATAAGATGAACAAAGCAGGAGAGAGTGGATCTCCTTGTTTTACACCCTTGGTGGAGTGGAAAAAACCAGAAGCTTGGCCATTAAGGAGTATGGAATACCAGTTATTTGCTATCAACCTCCAAACCATATCTATGAACACTTCTGCAAATCCCATCTTTTATCATATGCTTTGGCCATGTCAAGCTTAAGCACTACATTAGCTAGTTTTCCTCTTAGTCTAATGTCAGTCACAACTTCTTGAGTTAGAAGGATATTTTCAATGATACATCTGCCTTTAACAAAACCAGACTGGTTAGGAGATAACAGAAAAGGTAAAAGGCCTTCCAGCTTATCCTGAACCACTCTAGAAATAACCTTGTTGATGAAGTTACTGAGATTGATTGGTCTCATATCAGCAAAAGTCTCAATGTTATTCTTCTTTGGTAATAGTACCAGGTTAGTATGTGTGATTGACTTAGGAAGAGTCTGCCCATCAAAGAAAGCTTTCACAACATTGTATACATCAGCACCTACAATGTCCCAACATACCTGATAAAATATTCTAATCATACCATCTGGACCACTAGCACTATCTGCAGATAATTCAAACACAGCCTTCTTCACCTCCTCCAAAGTTGGCATGCTTACCAGTTGATTATTAGTATCCTGATCAACCATACTAGGAACATGTTATAGCAAATCAAAGTCTAATGGATCAACCTCTTGAGAGAACTGCTGCTGATAAAATCTACAAGCTTCTTTTGCCAAAAGTGAATCCCCTTCCCTTGCTGATTCTGAATTCTTTTGATCTGCAATCTCTTTCTCCTACCATTCACAATACTGTGAAAATACCTTGTATTCTTGTCTCCTTCAGCAAAACTTGTCATATGTGACTTTTGCCTCCAAAATTCCTCCTCATAGTGAACATACTTCTTCAATTCTGCTTGTGCTTGCTGTAGCACCATCCTGTTCATAAGAGAAGGATCCTCTTCAAATAATTGTTATTTAATTTTCACCACCTCTTCCCTTACTGTTATCTGCTTGAAAATATCACCAAATGTTGCCTTACTCCATGTAGATAATGCAATTTTTACATTCTTCAACTTTAACTTAAAGCTGATAGACTCATCACCTTCAAAATCTGTGCTCCTTGCCTGATTAGCCTCCTCTAAGAATGATTCATGTTCTGTCCAGAATTTCAGAAATCTGAAAGGCTTCCTTATGTGATGTGAGATTTCACCACAAGTAAGTAATAAAGGGGCATGGTCTGAGCCAGTTCTAGATAAATGTTCCACTTTCATATGTTCAAACCAATCCTGTAATTTGGAGTTTGCAATCATTCTATCCAATCTCTTGAAAATGCAGTCACTACCCACCCTCCCATTCTACCAAGTAAACAGACTCCCCTTATAGTTGACGTCAAACAACTCACATGAGTTAATGCAAAATGCAAAATCTTCATATTCATCTGGAAATACTGGTAAAACACCAATCTTCTCATCTTCATTCATAATGACATTGAAGTCACCCCTACCAACCAAGGCAAGTCCATGTGATTAGCCAAACTATACAGACTATCCCATAAACTGATTCTTTCCAGATGATCACACTTTGTATATACCATTGTTACCATCAGTGACTTATTCCACTCTTGGAACAACAACTTTACAGTTATTTGTTGTTCTAGATCCTATATGATCAGCACATCCACATTATCATTCATAAAGAACCATATTTTACCATTGCAGTTGTAGTGGGCATATTTGATGCCTAGCCACTTTCTAAATCTCTGAATGTGCCTAAAGTGTTGAAAAGGCTCCATTAAAGCTATAATGGAAAATTTATGATGTCTGTGCAGCATTTGGACACTATGAAAAGCTTGTTGCGTGTTCACAAATCTGATATTCCAAAAGAGTGTTTTCATCATCATTTAAAAATATTATTACAACCTCTCTTTGGTACTACTCTTATAGGAATAGTATCTGTAATCACTTGTTTCTTTCCCTTCTTGGTGCCTCTCTCTATATCTTAGAGAGATGCCAGCTTCTTTTACCATATTACTAAGAACCTGCTCCACTGAAGCCTCTTCCTCACTTTCTTTGAATTTGTTTTTGCCCTCATCATGTTCCACCTCAGCTCTCACATTAATAGTATGAGAGATCACATCATGCAATTCCTTCAAAGGAGATTGTTTTCTTTAGTTGACCAGTTGCTGCACGTTGTCCTTTTGCACTTGTATAACTGTCAACTCCTTTATCACCTCCCTCTCAGGAGGAAATGAACCAATGCCATGGTCATTAATTGAGATGCTCAAATTTTCCTCATTCATATTATTATCAAGAGACAAATCAACTTCCTGGACTTGAGCCTGAGACAAAGGTGGAATACTTAATATATGATCTTTTGACTATCTGCAACCTCCAACTCCCCCTTGGCATTTGCAAACATGTCTGCACCCTCAGTCTGTATTTCTTCCTCACATGAGTCTAAATCATGAAAATCATCAATGTTTTCTCCTAGCCCAATATTCTCATGTGTACCATCACCATCTTGAACCTTTTCTTCTGCCTGAATATGTTCCATAATATATTCTGAGGCATGTCCATCCTTAGAAAAATTATGGCTTGTAGATTTCTCACATGCATTTTTTTTATAAGGTCCTGATACCTTTCAACTCTGTCCTCTAAATCTTTATCAGCATCATCTACCTCAATAACAATGACACCCCCATCTTTTGTTGCCTGAACTGGTTGTTCAGCATTTGGATCCATTTTTCTTTCTGTATCTTTGATGTTATCTTCTCCATCATTGACTGCCACACAAGATTCCAAACTCTGATCATGCTTCTTAATTCCTTTCTTATCAAATGGCTGAGTAGTTTCTTCCTTTCCATTTTCTAACTCCTTGACTAACACATAAATGTCATCTGTACCCTTATTCTCTACATTATTGTTGATTTCTTCTTCTGTGATTTTCTCTAGCATATCAAAATTGTTATGTGTTGAAACTCCACTTTCAGGTGCAAGAACACTCTTGTTCCCAGCATCAGCAGCATCCTTACTTATCTTTTTTCCTTTGTCATTGATTCCAGGATAAGAAACCACTTTCCCACTTGATAGAACCTTAGGCACATATGTCTGCATAGGATATCTCCATCCATGATGTCTCCTCCTTCTTCCTAGTGTAGAGGTTGTAGCCATATTTGAAACATCCTCCTTCTCATGCTCCTTCTCCTCTTCCTTTGAATACTTTTTTGTGTCTGCCACCAATTCAGGATGCAACACACGACAGTCTTCATTTGCATGGCCTTGCAACATGCATTCTGTGCAATACTTTGGTAAATGATCATACTGAATTCTCACTTTTACCACCCTAATCTCCTTAGTCTTCTCATCTTCAATTTCCATCATAACAAACTTAGGAAGATTAGATAACAAATCTACTTGAACCTTAACCCTTGCGCAGTTAGGTCTAGTTTTGTTTATGGTGGCCATGTCAAGTAATAAGGGTTTTCCAACAACAGATGCCAAAGTAAACAATGATTCTTTGACAAAATATATGGGAAGTAGGTTTGGAAAAGTGATCCAAGCCATGGCTATTGACGTTTCTTCCTTAACCTTAAAATTAGAGTCATAAATTAAGGGCCTTATTTGATACGTAAAACCATCCTTGGATTTTAGCCAAAAAGCAGCCTGTGAAGACATAGTAATGAAGTCCTCCATTAGAAAACATCTTATCAATAAGCGTCTATCTCTAATTTTAAGTTTATGTTGCAATTTGTTTGCCATTGTCTCTAGTTTCCTCAATGAACAAATCTTTAGAAGTATTACAAAAGAATGAGCATCATGCTAATACCACTCTTGTAATCCTGCCAAAATCACTTTCATCCAAGTACATGCTGCTACTCATGGCATGTTGCAATGTAGCTTGTTGCTGCTACTGTCTTCCAAATTTGCTATTAATCTCCAGGAATGTTGTGATCCTTAGCTTTCATGATCCTCATGTATAGTATATGTGACTTCTCTGTGTTGAGAATTTGCCTTGCTTTCATAGGGAGTGAAGTGAAACTATGAAAATGGTGAGCACCTGCAAAATCAAAAGCATAGTTAGTTAAAAAATCAGCCAGGCCATTTCCTTCTCTCAGAACATGCTCCACCTACACTTCCTTATCCTCCTCAGTCTTGAAATATCATTTATGATCATTGATATACTCCATGGATCCTCCCACTGTCCAGTTAAGATCATCTTCATAGTCATAGAATCTATTTCCATCACCAATAGTAACAGGTTATGTGTAACACAATACGTAAGACCCTCATGTAGTGCAATTGGTTCAGCCACCAAATTTGAGCCATCTGGTATTCTTCTTGCAATTGCAAACTGGAAATCACCTTCTGCATTTCTAATACAAAAGGCCACAGAGCTTGGTCCAGGATTTCCCCTAGAAGCTCCATCAGAATTACATTTCAACCACCCTGGCATAGGAAATTCCCATTTCACTATCTTTCTCACAATTCTTGGCCTCTATGCTTCAAAGACTTGTAGGATTTGAGGTATGCATCTTGGTAAGTTGTTCTTCCATGGAAACCTCAGTCTACATATTTGATATATGATCATGTTGATCTCATAAATCACTTTGTTGATGGACATCTTCCCTCCATGCAGGACTGTATTTCTCCACTTCCATATCTTCCACATTGTGACCATTGGGATAGCTTTAAATATAACTCTGAACTTTGAGGGGCAATCTGCATTCCACCAGACCTGAAAAACTTGCTTGACTTGTTGAAACTCTGTTGTGATGCCAACAACAGTTTTAACATAAGTCCAAACGTTTGTAGCAACATTTCCTGTAACAAACAAGTTATCCACAATTTCATATTGCCTATGATCACAACAATAACATCTTGCCTCAATATCTATCCCAATCCTTCTTACTACCTCTCCAACTGGTATTTTAAACTTCCACAACCTCCAGAAGAAGAAGGATATCTTAAAAGGTACACCTGATATCCACATGCTCATAAAGACATCTGACTTGACTGCTTTTCTCCTCAGAAGTTCCCATGCAGTGCCTACTGTGAATTTGCCTGAAGCTGTCATCATCCATCTTGGCCTATCCTACTCTTCTTTTGGTTCATGAAAGTACAATTCTTCTAATATATGATCCACAATATCCGTGGGGAATATTGCTGCAGTCTTCCTATGTTCCAACCATCCTGCAGTATAAGTTCTTTTACATCTTGAACACCCTCATCTATCACAAATTCATCAGGAATAATGTGATATAGAGCCCTTAACTTTGTCCAGTTGTCAAACCATATATTTGCAGTTCCGCTCCTTGGTTCCCACCATATTTCTTGTTCAATATTATATCTAGCCTTTATCATTGCCTTCCATACTTAAGAACCTCCCTTCCACTGCACATTCTGAGGACTGTGCCTTTTGCAGTATTTGATCCATATGTAGTTTTCCCATAGAGTATTTGTTGTCCTGAATTTCCACCAAAGTTTTGCACATAAGGCTTTAGATACATCAAACAAAGATCTAATGCCCACTCCTCCTTCCTCTTTTGGCATACAGAAGTTCAACCATGATGACCAATGTCTTCTTCTGCCATCCTCACTATTATTCCAGAAGAATCTTGAAAATATTTTGTGCAGATCATTGATAACACATTTTGGAGGTTTGATGGCTGACAACAGATGTATTGGCATGCTCATTAGAACATTAGTGATCAAAATAGCTTTTCCTCAAAATCATAGCAATCTTCCTTTCCAAGTCTGTAGCCTATTCTTGTCTTTCTTGATCAGATCATTGTAATCTGCTTTCCTCTTCCTTGAATGTGTGACAGGACAACCCAAATATGTAAAAGGAAAAGTGCCTCTTTTAAAACCAGTAATGTTCTCCACTTGTTGTATTAATACATTAGACACTTTACTGTATACATAGAAGGAACTCTTGCCTTTGTTGATAAGTTGGCCTGATACCTGCTCATAGTAATGTAATACCTCCATAATCAGCTCCAAAGATCTAGAATCAGCAGATGAAAAAATTATTGTGTCATCTGCATATGCCAGATTATTAATATTTGCACTCCATTTGGGTAATCCATAGCATCTAAAATCCTTGTTCTCAAATAAAGAGTTCAATGCTCTAGATAAAACTTCAACAGATAAGATGAACAAAGCAGGAGAGAGTGGATCTCCTTGTTTTACACCCCTGGTGGAGTGGAAAAAACCAGAAGCTTGGCCATTAAGGAGTATGGAATACCAGTTATTTGTTATCAACCTCCAAACCATATCTATGAACACTTCTGCAAATCCCATCTTTTATCATATGCTTTGGCCATGTCAAGCTTAAGCACTACATTAGCTAGTTTTCCTCTTAGTCTAATGTCAGTCACAACTTCTTGAGTTAGAAGGATATTTTCAATGATACATCTGCCTTTAACAAAACCAGACTGGTTAGGAGATAACAGAAAAGGTAAAAGGCCTTCCAGCTTATCCTGAACCACTCTAGAAATAACCTTGTTGATGAAGTTACTGAGATTGATTGGTCTCATATCAGCAAAAGTCTCAATGTTATTCTTCTTTGGTAATAGTACCAGGTTAGTATGTGTGATTGACTTAGGAAGAGTCTGCCCATCAAAGAAAGCTTTCACAACATTGTATACATCAGCACCTACAATGTCCCAACATACCTGATAAAATATTCTAATCATACCATCTGGACCACTAGCACTATCTGCAGATAATTCAAACACAGCCTTCTTCACCTCCTCCAAAGTTGGCATGCTTACCAGTTGATTATTAGTATCCTGATCAACCATACTAGGAACATGTTATAGCAAATCAAAGTCTAATGGATCAACCTCTTGAGAGAACTGCTGCTGATAAAATCTACAAGCTTCTTTTGCCAAAAGTGAATCCCCTTCCCTTGCTGATTCTGAATTCTTTTGATCTGCAATCTCTTTCTCCTACCATTCACAATACTGTGAAAATACCTTGTATTCTTGTCTCCTTCAGCAAAACTTGTCATATGTGACTTTTGCCTCCAAAATTCCTCCTCATAGTGAACATACTTCTTCAATTCTGCTTGTGCTTGCTGTAGCACCATCCTGTTCATAAGAGAAGGATCCTCTTCAAATAATTGTTATTTAATTTTCACCACCTCTTCCCTTACTGTTATCTGCTTGAAAATATCACCAAATGTTGCCTTACTCCATGTAGATAATGCAATTTTTACATTCTTCAACTTTAACTTAAAGCTGATAGACTCATCACCTTCAAAATCTGTGCTCCTTGCCTGATTAGCCTCCTCTAAGAATGATTCATGTTCTGTCCAGAATTTCAGAAATCTGAAAGGCTTCCTTATGTGATGTGAGATTTCACCACAAGTAAGTAATAAAGGGGCATGGTCTGAGCCAGTTCTAGATAAATGTTCCACTTTCATATGTTCAAACCAATCCTGTAATTTGGAGTTTGCAATCATTCTATCCAATCTCTTGAAAATGCAGTCACTACCCACCCTCCCATTCTACCAAGTAAACAGACTCCCCTTATAGTTGACGTCAAACAACTCACATGAGTTAATGCAAAATGCAAAATCTTCATATTCATCTGGAAATACTGGTAAAACACCAATCTTCTCATCTTCATTCATAATGACATTGAAGTCACCCCTACCAACCAAGGCAAGTCCATGTGATTAGCCAAACTATACAGACTATCCCATAAACTGATTCTTTCCAGATGATCACACTTTGTATATACCATTGTTACCATCAGTGACTTATTCCACTCTTGGAACAACAACTTTACAGTTATTTGTTGTTCTAGATCCTATATGATCAGCACATCCACATTATCATTCATAAAGAACCATATTTTACCATTGCAGTTGTAGTGGGCATATTTGATGCCTAGCCACTTTCTAAATCTCTGAATGTGCCTAAAGTGTTGAAAAGGCTCCATTAAAGCTATAATGGAAAATTTATGATGTCTGTGCAGCATTTGGACACTATGAAAAGCTTGTTGCGTGTTCACAAATCTGATATTCCAAAAGAGTGTTTTCATCATCATTTAAAAATATTATTACAACCTCTCTTTGGTACTACTCTTATAGGAATAGTATCTGTAATCACTTGTTTCTTTCCCTTCTTGGTGCCTCTCTCTATATCTTAGAGAGATGCCAGCTTCTTTTACCATATTACTAAGAACCTGCTCCACTGAAGCCTCTTCCTCACTTTCTTTGAATTTGTTTTTGCCCTCATCATGTTCCACCTCAGCTCTCACATTAATAGTATGAGAGATCACATCATGCAATTCCTTCAAAGGAGATTGTTTTCTTTAGTTGACCAGTTGCTGCACGTTGTCCTTTTGCACTTGTATAACTGTCAACTCCTTTATCACCTCCCTCTCAGGAGGAAATGAACCAATGCCATGGTCATTAATTGAGATGCTCAAATTTTCCTCATTCATATTATTATCAAGAGACAAATCAACTTCCTGGACTTGAGCCTGAGACAAAGGTGGAATACTTAATATATGATCTTTTGACTATCTGCAACCTCCAACTCCCCCTTGGCATTTGCAAACATGTCTGCACCCTCAGTCTGTATTTCTTCCTCACATGAGTCTAAATCATGAAAATCATCAATGTTTTCTCCTAGCCCAATATTCTCATGTGTACCATCACCATCTTGAACCTTTTCTTCTGCCTGAATATGTTCCATAATATATTCTGAGGCATGTCCATCCTTAGAAAAATTATGGCTTGTAGATTTCTCACATGCATTTTTTTTATAAGGTCCTGATACCTTTCAACTCTGTCCTCTAAATCTTTATCAGCATCATCTACCTCAATAACAATGACACCCCCATCTTTTGTTGCCTGAACTGGTTGTTCAGCATTTGGATCCATTTTTCTTTCTGTATCTTTGATGTTATCTTCTCCATCATTGACTGCCACACAAGATTCCAAACTCTGATCATGCTTCTTAATTCCTTTCTTATCAAATGGCTGAGTAGTTTCTTCCTTTCCATTTTCTAACTCCTTGACTAACACATAAATGTCATCTGTACCCTTATTCTCTACATTATTGTTGATTTCTTCTTCTGTGATTTTCTCTAGCATATCAAAATTGTTATGTGTTGAAACTCCACTTTCAGGTGCAAGAACACTCTTGTTCCCAGCATCAGCAGCATCCTTACTTATCTTTTTTCCTTTGTCATTGATTCCAGGATAAGAAACCACTTTCCCACTTGATAGAACCTTAGGCACATATGTCTGCATAGGATATCTCCATCCATGATGTCTCCTCCTTCTTCCTAGTGTAGAGGTTGTAGCCATATTTGAAACATCCTCCTTCTCATGCTCCTTCTCCTCTTCCTTTGAATACTTTTTTGTGTCTGCCACCAATTCAGGATGCAACACACGACAGTCTTCATTTGCATGGCCTTGCAACATGCATTCTGTGCAATACTTTGGTAAATGATCATACTGAATTCTCACTTTTACCACCCTAATCTCCTTAGTCTTCTCATCTTCAATTTCCATCATAACAAACTTAGGAAGATTAGATAACAAATCTACTTGAACCTTAACCCTTGCGCAGTTAGGTCTAGTTTTGTTTATGGTGGCCATGTCAAGTAATAAGGGTTTTCCAACAACAGATGCCAAAGTAAACAATGATTCTTTGACAAAATATATGGGAAGTAGGTTTGGAAAAGTGATCCAAGCCATGGCTATTGACGTTTCTTCCTTAACCTTAAAATTAGAGTCATAAATTAAGGGCCTTATTTGATACGTAAAACCATCCTTGGATTTTAGCCAAAAAGCAGCCTGTGAAGACATAGTAATGAAGTCCTCCATTAGAAAACATCTTATCAATAAGCGTCTATCTCTCAGGAAACCAATATCACACTTTCCCTTCACACCACACTGTTGAGGAATAGTAGTTCTTAATTCTTCTAACTCCGGCCATCCATAAGAAAACTTACCAACAATGGCATATTGTATGTTTTCAATCTTCTCCATTCTAGACACTTCAGAAGTTGTCCAACACACCACAGGGATAACATCAACATATGTTACCTCCTTCATTGGTATTGGATCACAGAGGGAATTGGACGTGGGAGTTGTTCCATGCACAAGTGTTTGAGCATAGTTTGGAGAAGAAGAAGTGGACAGAAGAGTTGGTTGAATATCATGGGATTGCGGGTGAGTGAGGGGTGGGTAGTGTATAGTGTTGGTTGTTGGTGGAGGCTGACCACCCGCCGGTGACGACTGGCCAGCGGCCAAGGCGGCCATAGGTAAAGTAGGGTTTGTTAATTAAGGTTGCATGGGAACACTCTTATGACCATAAGAAGGATATTTGGTAGCTTTAAAGTGTATGCGATAAGAATTTGGAGTTATATGAATTGGTGAGACTAAGTTCGTCAGAGGAAAGTGAAGTATAAGTTGTGTTTGGAAAAGGTTCTGTAATTATCGAGCTAACGATTATTTAGTAAGGTCTTGAGGATGAGTTATAAGGTTCTTTGAATTGTTAATGAAGTGTTAAACAAGTGTTAAGAAGGTTCCATAAGGATCGGAGATCAAATGAATCGACGAGAGCATTTTCGGAAAAAGGTGAGTTATACGACCAACTATACGGTTCGTATAACTTTATACGGTCCGTATAACAGTCACAGAATGGACCAGTCTTTGATGGACTTATACGGACCATATAAAATTATACGGACCGTATAAGTGTCCGTATAAAATCATTACGGGTCAGATTTTTGCAACTATAAATATAAGTCCCAAGTTCTTATTTTTCATTTTTCTCACTTTCTCCACACCTCTTGAAGCCTCTAGAATATTCTATACACTATACCAACACAAATTGAAGAGAGATTAAAGATCCAACACCAATAATCAAGGGAAATCATGTGAAAGAATGTTCACTAGGGTTGATAGATGCCAAGAGCCTCTTGAGTGGTGAAGTTGGGCTTTTCTCAAGCGGAGTATTTTCACCCAAAGACCATTCCGATGTGATCAAAGGTTAGTTTCACATCTAGATTCATGTTACTAAGAATATTGAGTAGTTGAAAGACTTGGATTATGGAACAAAGTAGAGTATGAAGTTCAAATATGGAAATAGTGGGATTCTTGAATGGTAACTTGTCTTGAGTCACAATTCTTGACATACCATGAGTGTATTCTTGTTGTGAATGATGAAAATGATGTTAAAGGAGTGTTATATGAGAACGAATATGAAGTTGTGTTGCAATTATGATTATGGGTGACTTTTAAAAGGAATGTTGGGAATTGAATAATGTTTAACTTGATGAAGTTTATCGATTGTAATATCATGGGTGTTATTATTGACGCTTGGGAGTCATTTATTATATAGAGAAGGTTGTTGAAACAAAGGAAACGCTGCCTAATTTTCGTTAACCCTTAGTTGTTTTAGTTGAGTCCTAGGTATGTTTCTGATTATCTAATCTTCGTACAAATTCTCTTGAATGTAGAATCGTCAGCTTGGAAGGAGAACGCTAGTTTTGAGGAGACGTGAAGGTATGTAAGGCTAGTCCCTTATTTTATAAGAAATGATTCCTATAACATGGTTCCCTCTATCTTTCCATGATTTTCTTACATTCCGCAAATTACGAGTCCATGATTACTAAGAGCTTCTCATGAGATAAAGCTAAAAGATGCGTTATGAATATGATAATGATAATGATGAATCTATGTCCAAAGATTTTAAAGCTCATGATATGATGCTATTATGATGTTCATCATTTTTACATGATTCCATGATGTTATTAATTGTTGGTAGTCTCTCATTAGAATGCTACTTCCTCCAAGGTGAGACATGACGATTATGATTATTCCATAATATAGTCGGAGGTTACCGACCTTACGTCACTCTGATAGAGTTACAACTTTTACTTGAGCTCTTATGCATGCTTCATGTTAATTAAATAATGATGATTACACCGTGTTTATATGGCACAGGCAGCACCGCTAAGGCGGGCGGCTTATGGATGATGACGACAACACCACTAGTGGGCGGCGTGAGATGACTCCCCGGATGCGGGAGGCCTGGATGCGGGCTAATGATGTTATTGATTCAGACAGTTATGTACGTATGTGTGATTTGTTTTAAAGATAAAAGTTAGCATGGATGATTCCGCCTCAAGAGGCAAGCAGTTACAGTTATCCTTTCTTCTTGTGCTTTCTATACATCCTTATTATGTTATCATATATGCCTTACATACTCAGTACATGTCGTACTGGCGTCCTTTCCTTTATGGACGATGTGTTCACACCCAGAGGTAGACAGGGAGACGGCTCGGACACCTAGGAGCCTCACCAGCAACTGTACAGGAGCACTCCACTACTCCAGAGTTGTCGCTTATTGGTACATTCTTTTGTGTACATACTGAGAGCATGGCGGGGTCCTATCCTATCCTTATGTTCAGCACTCCAGTTAGAGGCTCATAGATACCTATGTGTAGGTAGTAGATGTTATGTGGTCTCATTAGTGTATATTTTGTATATCATTTTCGTAGCCTTTTGGGCCTACACATATTTATATGTATAATTCGGGAAATGTTGGTGATAATTTCATAGTAAGTTTACTTCGAGAATTATGTTTGTGTGAGATGAGTATTATAGCTAGAAGGGTATGCGGTGCTTGATAGTTAGCTCCGGGTATCCATCATGGCCACCTAGTCGGGTCGTGACAGTTCACTCCTGCACACAAGGACGCGCAGCTGCGGCCTCGCTCTTTCGCGAAATTTGCGCTGGTGCGAGATTCAAAATTTTGGGGGACATTCACTGGGGCGAGAAATTCTTCGCACTGGTGCACATTCGAACCTGCGAGAAGAGTCTCGCATGAGCGAGGAACGGCAGAATTTTCTACAAATAAAGAGCAGGTTCAGGCTTGTTTCGCTAATTTCTTTGGGTGAATTGCAGTGTAATGATTTCCTGAATATTACAAAAATGTTGAGCTAATTTAATTTGTGATTCTTACAGGTCTTGAATCAATATCATGGCCGAGCACGTAGATGAGAATGTGGCTATCCACTAAGAATTTGAGGAGAAAGATGATTATGACACTGAGAAGTTTTTGTCGTTGGAGTGCCAAACCAGATACCTCTTCAACCTACTAGATAAGAAATTATTGTATGAAAGAGGGATGCATATGGATGGAGTTCCCGAGCTTCTCCCAGGGTTTTATAATCATCTAACGACTATCCATTTGGATTTTTTTGCCGCCCCTACTTGCAAGGCAAATGAGCATTGGGTACGTGAGTTTTATGCAAATTTGAAGTAGGTGGATTTTGAAAATCCAAAAATTATGATAAGGGGAAAGATAGTGAGGTTTGGACCTCAAGAGATCAATGCTTTCTACAACTTGCGCAACTATCCTATTGAGCCGATGACAAATAAGGATGTTTGCAGAAATGGGGCGTTGGTTGGTGGACAAACTATGTAGTGAAGGGGTGAATGTGCCTTGGCAAAATAAGAAGACGGGGATCACCAACTATGAGTTCACTGTTGAGGCCAATTTGTGGCAGCATATCCTTGTCAGGTGGGTAACTCCTTCTTCCAACACTTCGTCTTACACGTATGATAGTGCCTTGATTATTGCTTGTATTCTGGACGAGGTTGAGTTAAATGTTGGCCTTCACATTATCAGAGAGCTGAAGGAGCATGTGCATCAGGATGGCCAAGTTTGATGTTTTCATCATTGATCACTGAGCTGTGCATGATTGTTGGTGTTGATCACTCTCCTGGTGATCGCTGGGTAGGTCCTGATCCTCCTTTCAATCCATGCTAAATCAAGGGAACGAGTGGTGCAGTTATTGGCACGAAAAGGAAGGTGTAGGTGAGTACTAGTAGCAGTTCTCATTCTCAGTTGGAGGGGCCATTTGGAGCACTCGACACCCAGATCAATGTTGTGTATGATGTGGTATCGCAGATTCCAATAGGGTCTACCAGTGTTGGACCCAGTGAGCTCTTTGGTGAGAAATTCAAGGAGTTTTTGGATGCTGAGAAGATGCATGATGAATCAAGAAAACTAAGAACAAATATGGTATACACTCTCTGGTCAGACTTTGATGCCAAGAAAACTACGAACAAATATGCTATACACAAATGGGCCAACCCCTCAAAAACGATTCCGATCGAGGACCCTCAGGACGATGAGAGGTACTCCTTCTGTTATGCCCCGCATTTCACATGCTGAGTTTCGCCATAAGATAGTTGACGTGAAGTTAGCAAGTGAGGTTGTTGCCAAGGCTATAAAAGATTCTACATGATTATTCCGTATATGCGGGAGTTCAAGTTGTTTACCGCAAGTATCGGAAGATTGGAGGCGAAATAAACAAGAAAAATCTGAGTATTGCAACAGAGCAACTCGATGGTCAGGTCGACAGACTGTTGACTGGTCGACGAACTGTCAAACCCACTGTTGAAAAACTCTACGAGTTTTAGGGGCTGCCGCAGTTCGACAGTGGCGAGTCGATGGACCGTCCACCTTGCCGTTGAACCGCAAGCGGTTGAAATTTTCTCTCTCCTATTTATATTAAAGGGCCACGACTTGGATCTTCTGTTATACCAAAAATCAGAAATTTCTAGCCCCTTCAAGCTCTCTCTACCCTCTCTATATATCCATACACTTCTTAAGCCAAATTCAAGTAAGAACCAAGCTTTGAAACCCTTAGTTAGTCCATGATTGGTGATGATCTTTGCTCCTAAGTTAATTTTTATGGTGGTTTTGGGTTGAAACAAAGTTGGGGAGCTAGGGTTCTCCAAGATTGAGGTATGTTCTCTCTTTACTCCTTATAATGAGTTGATTTGGCGATTAGTAAGCCTTAAAAGTGAAGGAAATTGTGGTAGGAAAGGTTATGGGACATTGTGTTGTAATTATTGGTTGTGAATGGAGCTTGGAAGGAAGTTTTGGATTGTTTTAGTTGTAAATTGTAGATAACTTCCTAGTTATGGAGTTGTTGATGGTTCTATTGTTGTTGGGAGTTGATTTGGAATTTGGTGAAAGTCAATAAAATAGGGGAAGTGCAGCCCAAATCCCGCCAGCCCATTAGCTAATCTAGTTTGAATTTATGAGTGTTACAAAGACTTAACCTTAGTGTAAATCCTCTTGAATGTAGATTTGCGATCTCGGGAAGAGAACGTTAAGTAACTAAGGAGACGTAAAGGTATGTTAAGGCTAACCCTTTCTTTCTTAAGGCATGATTCCTCTGTGGTAAAAGTTCACACGATATCCATAATATCCTTATCCCCAAAATGTTAGAAGCTCATCATTCACACAATTTGAATGATATTATTGATGAATGCTCTTCATGATGATGCTGATTTCATTTCCAAAGATACTAAAACTTATAATTCCTGATCTTCTCATGATATTATTGAGCTTGCTGTATAATTATTGATTTTTACTCATTATTGTTGATCTCATCTTATGATATTTGTTCCTTTAAGGTGAGATATAGGGATGATGTTGATTCCATAATGATACATCGGAGGTTACCGACCTTATGTCACTCCGAAAGATTTATAGCTTTTATTTGGGCTCTCATGCATGCTTTATATATATATGTATGTATTTTCTCACACCGAGCCGTGCTATAGTCGTGCGGGTACTGCACGTAGATTTGCACACCACTGCAGTGGGTACGTTATGATGACACCCCGAACGCGGGATGCCTCGGACGCGGGATGATATGATATATGGATCGGGCTGCGCGTTCCACAGCAATATATATGTATGGAAAATATTTTTTAAAGCTAAGCATGCATGACATTCGCCTTAAGAGGCATCTAGATGTACAAGTTATCTCTCTTATGTCATGTTACTTTTCGTATCTTTATTATGTCGTTATTCATGCCTTACATACTCAGTACATTGCTCTTACTGGCGTCATTTTTTTATGGACGTTGTGTTTATGCCCACACATAGGCAGGAAGACGGACCAGATCCTTAGGTTGCTTCATCAGCGTTGCATAGGGGCATTCCATTTGTCCTGGAGCTACAACTTAGCCGATATCATTCTTTGTGTACATATGAGCATGGCGGGGTCCCTTCCTATCCTTATGATGTTTTATACTCCTTGTAGAGGCTCATGGACAAATGTATATGGTTAGATGTCCTGTAACCTTATTGGTTCGTATTGTTGTATATCATTTTTGACTGCTTTATCGGCTTGGACATATGGCATGGTTTATGATGTTTATCTAGATGTGTTGGAGCTGCTGCCCTTATGGATTATGGTATTTATGAGTTAGGCATGTGGTCCACCTAAGTATGAATATGAGAAACATGTTAAGTGGTGCTTGGTAGGTTAGCTCCGGGTACCCGTCATGGCCCTCGGGTTCGGTCGTGACAAAAGTGGTGTCAGAGCAGTTCATCCTAGGGTGTGTCTATGAGCCGTTTCCTGTGGAGTCTTATTTATAGGTGTGAAG